>NW_024366703.1:9163904-9635005 GCF_014805655.1 Passer montanus
TCAACAGCACATTTTCACAAAGGACTGTTGATGTTAAAACCACTTTCCAAATTTCCTTGTTTGTTTTTCCCCCAAATGCATAAACAAAGATCTGCCTAAATATGCCTCAAAGTGTTAGAAATCTACATCAGGACTTGTGAACTGGGTAATTAAGAAAGAAATTCACTTCTGCAATTGGCACAAAAAAACCCAAAAAATAAACAAAAAAAAAAATCCACCAAAACCAGAATTTGCAAATAGATTAAAATTACTTAGAATAATTAAAGTTATTAGAAATATTATTAGAATTATTGAGAATAATTGCAATGTTAACCATTTCAGCTGTTTCAACAGCTCTTACGAAAACTAAGAGCTTGGCTGCATCTTATTTTTGTTTTTAGCACACCAGAGCTGTTGCATTTGTCCTACAACTTCTCATCCTAGGCTAGACCATTATCCTACAATCTCTGTATAGTTTGTCTCACCTACATTCCAAAGTGCCTGTCCTAAAACCGTAACAGTCCCACTGTATTTTCTCATTTCTGGCTTTGTCAGCCAAAGGGGTACTCAAATGATCCAGATCCCAAACAGTGCTGAAGCAGGTAAGGAAGAAAGGCTCAAGTAATTTTTAAGCACTGTGTAGTTTACTTGGCTGCTACTGGTTTATGCAATAGGACTAGAAAGTAATGGGGGACTCGGGCAGTCAGACACAAAGATGTGGTTTTAACAGCAGAGGTGCCACGGTCTGAAATTTAATGTTTTCTTCCAGGAAAGTGAGAGCAGGAATCAGGCAGAAAACATCCCTGTGGAACACAAAGCAAATGAAAACTGCAACCAGCCAGGCACGTTCTCTGCAGAGGCAGCAGCACTCACAGACAGCACCCAAGCAATCTGGCCAGAGAGACTCTCTGCAGAGGACAGACAGCAGGGGGGCAAAAGATGAGGCTAAAGTCACCCTTTTCCTGGCACCTCAGGAAGGAGCAGTCTTGAGATTCACAGACAGCAGATCTGCACTGCCCCACAAGAATGTGCTGAGCACAAACACAGCGAGGGGAAAAAAGGAAAACCAGCAGACCCAGACAGGGCATGTGCCTTGGTACCTGTGGTACTCATAACACAGGAATCTGGATTTGCACAACTCAACCTGTGAGCCCCAGGAGATCTTCCTCATCTAACTTTGGGTTTTAAGAGGGTATTTTAGTGCACCACAACCCAAGAACCGACAGATTCCGTGAGGAGCAAGGAAAGGATTTTCATGTTCACTCTACAATTCAAGGAACTGAATTGCCACAAGGCACAGGGATTCTCTGCTAAGCACAGGAACTCTGCAGAAGAGCAGGTAACTGAGATTTCCTGAGCCCCAGCTTAGAACCACAAGCACATGAACTATCCTGCCTACAGTACAGCTTTCCCAATAAAAAATACATACATACCTGAGTACGAAATCAGATGCAAATCCCTTGCTCTACAGAACTCTGAAATTAGCATGAGGGAAGAGAAGAATACTCTTGAGCTGTGAATGAACAGAAATCAAGCTAATGTACAGCATATATTGCTGATTCTCTCATGCTTGAGTTTAAGCTCTGAAATATTAACCACAGTCATTATGGAAGGCTCTCTTTTGACAGTGTGTCTTATGGTTCATTTACCAAGAGAAAATGGGTGCAATTTTAGCCAGTGTTAAAATTAATCTGCTTTTATCAGAGAAAGGAAACTAATTTCACTTTACCAGCTCTTTTGCACTCTGAGAGGAGACTAACAGAGACAGAACAATTTAAATAACCAGGCTTCTTTGGTGAATCTGGGATTCTGTAGGTTTTCACTCATCCAGGTTAAAAAAAATTTTCACTTCACCCAGACAAGCACAATTCTTACAAGGCCAAGTACAGTGCTGACCCTGATCTGTCTCAAATTGGGTGCCTACAAGACTTTTAATTTTTTTTTCTTTGGGGAAGGTCAGTTCTCAGAAGCCAGTTAAATCTGTGATATCTGGGAAGAATAAAGGCAGCAGTAACTACCTACTGTACACTGTCATTATCATCCACACACAGTGCCCAGAGTCACGAGCAAGCAGCTTTTTAAATCCTTTCACACACACTGAGTTCACCCAAACTTCTCTCTAAGCTCTTAAATTGCTCCTCCAGCCCTGCTTAAGGAAGAGACAAAATTTCAACATGTCCCCAAGACAGACAAGGTTTCCTGGGGAAAGAGGAGGAAGACAGGAGAGCCATGGGGAGGCAGAGTTCTCACATAAGCTCCCACCCCTTCACAGCGGTGTTTAACTCACTGGCTTCAGAGACCAAGCAGATCCCTCTGGCTCCTGTCTGTCTTCTTCAGCCTCTTTTCATTCAAAAAGTATTTTTCAGTTCTGCTGCTAAACTTTAATCATTCACTCTCTAGGTTTTAGTTCTCTATAGATTGTTTCTATTGACAGCAAATCCTAGGAGAATTATTATTTTTTATTAGTATTATTACTTCCCAGTAGTGCACACATGACAATAGCTCTCTAGATACAGCAAACAGATATGAGGAAATGAATGGAACCATAACTGCCTCATGTCTTTCATTTAAGACACGCTGAGTTTTAGGCTTTTTGTTCAGAAACAAATTTAACAAGAATTTAGGAGCTGTGTGTTGGGGCTGAAATAAATTAGGCAAATAGCAGGAGAGGGAAGCCTGCTATGACTTCAAAGTACAATCAACACAATGATGGGACTTCATGGAATAAGAAAACTAAGCCTGAATTTAATACAAATGGCTCCATTGTTATCAAAGGTTCTGTACAAGCTCTAATGATAATTCAACTGCATTTTTCATTGGGGAGAAGGTAGATGAAGATTATTTAATGCTTTATAATTAGCAAAAATATTTCATCCTGGCTACAATTTACCTTCTGTGTAAGGGAACGTGAATGGTGTCAAAAGAAGGTTGCAGGTAGCTGTGGCTGCATGGACAGACCCACATTCTGCTTAAGGACACACCAGGGCAAACACTGTTCAGGGGCAGTGGATACCATCAACTGGAAAATTCTTGTCAACATTTCCACATTGTTCCCCTCATGTTTTCCCTTTACATAATGGATGGAAATGGTGGAACATTTTGTTTCTGATAAGGCTGAGCTGAAAATAAGCACTTCTCCCACATACCTTAAAATATTGTTTTTCTATTCTAAAGTGAACACTTCCAATTAACTTAGAAAGTTAGGGGGATGCTGAAGTGGATTAAAAGGCAGGACAAGTTCCAAGCCCTTCCTTGAACAAGACAGCACCCAGCCTGAGGAGAATCACAAGGAAAGCCTGGTATCAGCAGGGATCCAGCAGAAGATACTGTCCCGTGCAACTGCTATGCCTTAACCTTGCTGGAGTGACAGCTCCAGCACCTTCATCTTCTGGGAAGGCACTGTCTGGCCCTTCCTTACACAAAGGTTGGTGTTGTGGTTGTGAGGGTCCCAGGATGAGGGCAGAGATGACTTTGACTCCATATTCTTAGAAGGCTGATTTATTATATTATGATATTATATTAAAATAAATTATATACTAAAACTATACTAAACTACAGAGAAAAGGATACATCAGAAGGCTAGAAAAGAATGAATAATAAAAACCCAATACTGACCAGAGTCCTGACACAGCTGGACTGGGATTGGTCATTAAGTCAACACAATTCACACTGAACCAATCAAAGATTGCACCTGTTGGCAAACAATGTCCAGACCACATTCCAAAGCAGCAAAACACAGGGAGAAGTGATCAGATCATACTGCTTTTCATTTCCTCTGAGGCTTCTCATCTTCCCAGGAGAAGAATCCTGGGCAAAGAGGATTTTTCAGAAAATATCATGGTGACAGGTTGTCAGTGTCCTTTGTCCTGTGGCACCTGCAGGAGCAGTGCTGGTGCAGCAGGTGGGCAAGGGACAGTTGGGATGCTCTCCCATCATTCTCCAACACCAGTGGCCATCCTCAGTGCCTGCACTGCACACACACCAGGACCAGAGCTCACTGATAGCCAGAGAGAGTCAAACACATCCTTGGTCAAACTGCCAAAAAGAGCGGCGGATCTGAGGGCAAATTTCCTTTCACATCTCACAGCAAATCATGCAGAAAATCCAAAAAAACGCTCTTGACCTCAAGGCACACATTTGAAAATCTTTCAAGCAGAACTATGAACAGCAGTGCAAGTTCTACTCTCCAGAAGGAACCATGCACTATGAAGACAGAAGGTCTCCTGCCAAAATGCTGGCTAGAAAGAAGGTACTTGTGGGTTAATGTGGGTGTTGGCAGATCTTCACAAGAAGGAAGCCAAGCCATGTTTCACTTTCACAAGTTAAAGAAGTTGGAATGAATGGGGGAAAGGAGGGGGAGGAACATTAAAAAAAAAAATCAATTGGAATGGGAGAAATCACCTCTGAAAGAAGCCAAGAGTCAGCACTGATAAATGCTGTTATAATTCTTGGTCATCTCAGAAACTCCCAGCCCCTCTGAGATGATAAGTGCAGGATATGAGGTGCTAGAGGCTACCTCTTTATGCCCTTTATAGCACATCAGCCCATTTAAAATCATCCCTTTGCTACCAGCTGCCAACACCAGCTTAAAAAAAAAGAAAACCCAACAAAGAAGCAGTGCCATTGTCCAAGATTCTGCAGGGCAGGCATGCAAAAGCTTCAGCTGGAAAAAGAATTGAAGATTTGAAGTGAAACATCTCACACTAACCCAATTTACAGAGGTAGCAAACATTAGCCCACCTATAGTAACTGTCCACTTGAAATTTCTTCATCCTGAAGTAGAAAATACACTTTAAAGGCATAAGCTAAGGAAAGGTAAATACAAGTAGCTCAGGTAACCTTCTGCAAACCAAGAGTAGGTATGACATTGCTCCTCCTTAGCTCAACAGTGACAGCCCACTGCACCTCTGAGTCCCAAATCCAAGCCAGTCTGGAAACATCCTGCTGCGATTGCATTGTCAGCCACAGGAGAGCTCTTCCCAAGTCTCCATGCTCAAAAGGAATAAAATGCACCACTGGATTTCTCCACTCTGCACAGGGTGATCCCTTATCCATATTAACTTTTATCACAAAGATACAGGAGGGCCTAAAGGCTTTTGGTTTTCCTTACATCATCCTTTTGAAAACAAAAGCTGTGTCCACAGACTTTTGTTGTCCCCAAGTATTTCACTTCTTTCTGAGCGCAGAGACAGCATCTCTCCTGCTGTAAGAGCTTGTACCTCTCCAAGCAGCAAGGCAATTCCCTGCCAAATTCAAGAAGGTAAACAAAATACATCTCTTCTGGCAAAATGTCTCCACACCAATTTGTGTAATTGCCCACGTCTCTGAAGAGGGCCTCATGTGCATGCAGCTCTGACTCTAAACCTTGAAAAAAAATTAAGCCAGATACATCAGACACAAGTGACTGGCTGGTTCATGTCAAAACTCCACAGGTGGTGGCTAAGAAAGGTGACTCTCATTCAGACATGCTGAGAAAAAATAGTCCAGTGTATGCAGGGAAAGTCACTATCACGGAAAACTAAAGGTAAATTCTTTCATCTCTACCTCACCCTCCAGCAGCATCTCTGCCCATTGAGTATGAAATTTTGTCTAACAATGTTAATAGCTGATAGTGTATTCCCTTATCACATCCACCAAGCTCTTTTACCAAGACATAATCAGGCTTTTTTACTTTTTTCCTGACTCTTATCCTCTGTCTGTGTCTTTTGTTACCAGCCAGTGCTTCTACATTACATAAGTCCAAAATCCCCAATAGAAAAAAAAACCCTTATTCTTTCTCAAAAAGCTCATGCTTTTCTCTTTGCTTGAAATCAATCCAGCTATCAGCATCTAAAATAGTGAAACGTTCTTTTCCTTCTATAGTGTCTTTTTAGCCAGTTCTGGAGCTTAAGCAACTGTTAAAATCTATTATTCTGATTGCATTGCCCCAATGCACAAACCTTGCCATCTTTCTATTTCCCCCTGCTTGCTCTTTCATTTCTCTAGGCCACATCCCAAAAACTTAGCTTTCTAACACAATCACATTATTCTGCTCCAACAGCATCTTCCATTTACTGCCCCATCCTTGTGTTTTCCAAGCAACATCTCAGCACACAATTTTCCAGCCTTATCCTCCCCCAGTTTTACTAGGTCTTCTATCATTCTCCACATCACCTCACAAACAGAAAGGTTTCCTACCTGGTTAGAACACATTTCTCTCCCAGCACTGGTTCTTCAGTCATAGAAAACATTTCAGATCACAGTGGATTTTCTTTCAGTTGAGACAACATCAGCTTTTCAAAGCTTACCAACAATGATGGCTCCATTTCTCAGCTAGAAGAAACTCTTCCTCAACAGACTTCTTATAGCTTCACAGACTTCTACAAAAGACCCTCACCTCTCTACACTTTTCCCTCATATCCCTTCTTGGTTGTTAATCACTCCTTCCACCTGAGAAGGCACGAAATTGCAGACAGATGGGTCCCATTCAAGGGCCTGAGAGCTTCCCTCATCTTCCTTCAAATTGCCACCTTCTGCTTGTCTCCATACCCTAAAATCAATGCTCATCTCCTGAGTTTGTGCCCATCTGTATCTTCTTCATCATTCTTTTTTTTTCCTTTCAAAAGTGAATTGTCTAAATCACAAAAAACTTTACTTGGTTGAATGGAGTGATGGCATAATCAATGGATCTGGAAACCCTCTGTCTCTGCTGCTCCTTATTGCCTGTTCAAACATTTAAAGCAGCAGCAAACATCCACCCTACCTCATCCCCAAGTGGAACCACTACAATGGAGTTATCTGACTCCTACATAAAGCACTCCAGAGCATTCCTTGGGACACTTTCCACACTGAGGCAGCTGCATCTGCCTCCCAGATCATGGCTGAAACAGTTCTTTAAACCAGGAAACAAGATTTGTCTTTAAAGCATTTCAGTGATTGAAAGAGAAACATCGTACATCAATTGCAATTAACAGGGAGGAGACATCTCCTGTTCCACACCAAAACGTTGTCAGCGATTAACACCTTCAGGAGGCTCCTGCTTGAGTGGAAATTGAGCACCTTGGGATCTCGGCTGTCAATCTGCTCAGCAGGGGAAGGGGTCAGAATGGTGAAAAAAC
Organism: Passer montanus; assembly: GCF_014805655.1. Taxonomy (NCBI): domain Eukaryota; kingdom Metazoa; phylum Chordata; class Aves; order Passeriformes; family Passeridae; genus Passer; species Passer montanus. The sequence continues at coordinate 9,170,981 of NW_024366703.1, forward strand.
AGCTATTCGGGCTTTCAAAAATGTTTCTCTTGCAGTTCATTCTCCCCTTGAGTTTCTGTTCTAGTTAACAAATGGTGAAGCTGCCACACTTCTGATTTTCCACAGAGCTATCCTCAGTAAAACTAAGACTGTTTCAGGAACAAAAAGCAATATCTGATATTCAAGTTCCCTTCACCATAACTTTATAGCAGCCAATAAAGATCATCTTATAGCAAAATATTGCCAAGATTAATTTTTAAACCACCTTTCTAGCTCCATTCTCCATGTGAATGTGTCAGAAGCTAGCATTTCTGTTCTGCAGAATTCAGACAGGCTAATGCTTGGTTTCAGTCCCAAGAGGGAAAGACAAGATCATTAAATTTCCCATGAGTATCAGTAAATATTTTTCACCTGATTGTCAATAACATGAAAGCATTTCCTCTCTATAATGTCAGAACATCAAAGATTAATTTCAAACACATATAGAGATGTGGCTCTGGACACTTCAATGATTGTCACTGTTGTCATGTTATCATGTGTTGATTATCATTATTCATATTATAAAATCCCCATAATTGGTTCCGAAAGGAAAATATTTGAGCCTTTGAGACTACCCTCTGACTTGCCTCCCTGCAGCACCTTCAGTGCCCAAAGAACCAGCAAAAATCCTGTGGTGATGCCCTCCATGCAACTGAGACTCAGCAAAGAGGAGAGACATGGAACCCAAATCTCTCCAGGACAGAAAAATACAGTTTTGAACACACAGGGCCCATGACCAAAAGTGAGGGTGAAAGAGGACAGAGGAACAAGGAACTTTTAAACTTATTCTTTTATATTTGGTATAGAATATGTGTCCACCATGTTGTCGTTATCTTGGTGCCAAAGTGAGTCAATTGGCAAGGTTTCTCATCACAGCCTTTGACACTTTTCAGAATGCAGACAATTTTGGTTGATATTTTAGTGTAGAAAATGTCACTGAAAATGACATAACTCCAAGAAATTTTCTGATTTTGACTAACTGTATTTTCTAACTGAAAATTCTTCTGACAACTGACAACTTTCTTTCCCCAAGTGGCTCTAATATTAGTATTTAATGACTTATGTGTCTCAGTGGTGTTTTCAATTTACTGACGTCATCTGTCCTGTGTAAACTCAACACAGAAGGTGAATATTTAAGACTATGTGTCATCCATCTTCTTCTGTCCTTACTGCACTACTGCATTCATTCCCCATCCTTCATTATACCATGTATTGCTACAATGAAGTATTTTCATCTCCTAGCAGCTGCTACTGCATAATGTATTTCTGGATCATCTGAGTAGCTTGTTAGGAGGAAAATTTACTAATGAGTTAAAATTTAATTTGTCTTGTGTCATCCCAGTTCAGACATCAACCACACAATGCCATATATTTAAGCAGAAGCCCAAAATTACAGACATCTTTTCTCTTCTTTGAACTCTCTCCAGCAACAATCTCCACATATGTCCTTATTTAAACAAAATGATCTCTATATGAAGGATTAAGTGCAGGTTTCCTGAGTAACATTTTATAATGAGATGCTGATTCTTTTGTATAATATTCTCTGCTCCTCATAAAATTTCTCAAAGTATTTCTTTCCCCTACTTGCTCATAAAAGTTTGTTTCCCACCAAAATTCACCTTGCCAAATGCAAGATTTCTCAGAAATTACTCTTTCTGCCTGGCCTTTCAATACCTCAGTGTCAGAAAGGAATAGAGATGGATTCTTCTTCTGCTTGCCTCAAAGCAGTTCTTGGCTTAGATGAATACTGATTTATGTGAGTGGAAAAGGCACAGACTCCACATTTCTCCTCAACTACTTCATCCTGAGAGGGTGCCAGATGCAATGGAGATAGGAGATATGGGAAGGATAGAGAAAGGTAGGCAATGAAATTTTCTTCTCTTTGTGTGTGCATTTCTCTTTCAGTCTGACAGGAACACTGGTGATCTCTTAACTCTTTTTGGAAGGACCTTTGGAAAGTAGTTTGGGGTTTGTTTTCTTATTTCACTTCAAAGCCATCCCTCAGATGCCTCACTGATAAGCCTGCCTTAAGAACTGAATAGCAGTGAAGAAAATTGGTGCTGCTGTATCCAGGACAGACACTGACAGCAATTTAAAAAGGACATGCACAGCCATCAAAGCATAGGCAGATAATCCAGAGCACAAACATTTCCTGGAAACACTTGTTACACTTAACATTACCTTAGAAATTCTAGGAAACCTCAGAATCTCTTTGGTTAACTCTGCTTTAAGAGAAATGTGATGTTCATTTGCACTACAGCAGTATTTCACCTCCACTGTTTGCTGTGGTGGAAACACCGGTGCAATAAAACTGCCAAGACAGAGCTGCTTCCCGAGGAGGGCTGGAAGGGAGCAGCACCCAAAGAGGACAGGACAGCAGCACAGAGCAATTCTGCATGCGACAAAAGTAACAGGAGAGCTTGAGAAGCAAGTGAGAAGCACCAGAAACATTCATTTTCTCTCTGAATCCATGCACAGATCAGACAAACCACCAGTGTGAACGTTAATTGCTTCACTGCATCCTGTGTGTATCTATACCTTGTGCACAGACTAACTTTTGCACTGTAATGACAGCCTGCATCCTGTGCCTGTACTTGTCCAGCTGGCAGGCAGGAAGGGATGTGGCAGGTGGACATAGCAGGAGCACCACCTTCATGCTGAGGCCTCCAGGTGCTCCCCTCTGGAAGGAGTGTTATTCCTGCTGGCCATGCAGCCCCCTGCTGCCAACACCTGCAGGATCCCGTTTAATTGCTGCCCAAGGAGCTCGTGTTTGACAGCAACAGTGCAGGCTGCCCTGGCTCGTGGGCTGACCTGTTCATCATGGCACTTATTAGGGTTATGTTCACCCTCCATTAATACAGAAACACTTGCCTTCCCCAGCCCTTCTGCATCAAGGGAGAGCATCAGCGCTCGCACACCTACACACAGGTGTGTGTGGCTCTCTCCTCGTGTGTTTACTGTTTATCCTTTTTTTTTTTTTTCAGGAATCACACTCAGAATGTGTTGCTGTCTGAGCTGTCACTGCCTGTCACATTACAATGAGATCTCTGCTTTCAGAAGCCAGTTCAGGTTGTTTAATCATCACTCCCCTCCAAGCTGTCCATCACAGGGCGGCTGCCAGGCAACAGCATCAACAGACAGGGCTGTGGGTGGCTGATGAGGAGGAGGAGGAGGATGCAGCACACATTTGCAGGGAGGAAGAGCTCACGTTCCCATGGGAGAGGGAGCTATGGGAGCTGCTGAGTCTCTCTGATGGGATCCCGGCCTGCAGCATCATGAAAGCAACAGGGATTTCAGCCATTGCTGAACCCAGTGTTTGGGAGGAAAAAAAAAGATGCCAGGAGCCTGGTGCATGGCACAGGAGTGCAGAGCTGGATCTCCTCAACTCTCATAGAGGCCCATGATCCAACTCCCTCCATCACAGTCAGGATGGCAGGGCCCTGCCATCATGCCCTGGCCACAGCCATGGGTACAGACTGGGGTATCAGACAGCTGGAATCAACCACATTCACTCCTTTAACAAGTTTAAAATGAGCTGTTTTGGAGTGGATGACAAGTATCTGGAGAAAGATCACATGTCATCTTACAAAAGTTGAAAATAAAATGGATGGCAACACCAAACTGGAAGCTTTTTGTCCCAAAGATGAGCTGGAGAATATTTTAGGTTTGTTTTGTTTTGTTTTGTTTTCAAGTATACACAATTAAACAGTCATTTGTTATTGTAACAAACACACAGATCTGCATCAAAGCATCCTTCAGTTACAATAACCTAAATGTTTGTTACTAAACTTCATCAGCTCATCTGTAGTGACACGAGGTCACTGGATCCAGGCTAAGTCCAGATCTATGTAGGGCAGATCTATTCCCTTCTCATCTCATCTCTAGCCCAGGTTCTGTCACTCTTAATGTATTGAGGGGGTGTGTGGAAACATGAACACAAATGAAGTGGAGAAGGTGTAGTGCTCATTTCCCACAGCCAGAGCAACATCTCAGGGAATAATCACTCCCCAAACTTCTCTAACATAGTGGCATTTCACCATGGACCTGTGCATTTTGAAATTAAGTATAATGTATCTCCTGTTTTGCTTGTGTGACTCTGTTTAGCCTGTCCTATAAAAAAAGTAAGATCTCACTTTTATTTGCAGATAACCATTTCCAAAATATGATTATGATTCCAATAATGATCAATTTAAAGATTTTATCTTTCATCTACAGGAATGTATTTTTTTCTTGGAAAACTGAATTGAAAGCAATGGAAAGCAAACTAATTTTCCATATCATGTTCTTTGGCATACAGAGCTTGATTTTCCGCATAAGTATTCTTTTTACATCAGAAAAATATATTTACACTTACCTATAAGTAAATACTTAATAAGATCCTCAAATATTCATTTGAATAGTCAATGGAATTCACTTTTCCTCCATTTGTTTTCAGAGAATATTCGGTGAAAGATAGTGGCACAATTTTCGGCCAAGAACAGGGCACATTAAGCTGTTTCTAAAGACTTAAACTGACCCAGTGACACACACAGAAAGGGAGCATATGACCTCTTTCATCTACTGAAATTATACTTTGTAGTTAAAAGAAAAATTTTCCTGGAGAAGTCCAAATGATTAAACAGTGTCCATTTCCACATTAGTGAGGAATTTCTCACTGCTTTCTGAGTTAGGAACTTTATGATTACTTCATCCCCCCCAATAAAAAAGTGCACCTAAGAAAATTACATATTGAGCAGGGGAAATTTATGGAGATAAAAACATGCCCACATTTGTTATATAAAATATTTCCCTTGAATTATCTTCTCCACCTTAAATTCAGTGGGGGAGGTGAGAATGGGGGGGAAAAGAGAAACATTTGAGAAATGACATGGGATATCTCTGTTGGGTTACCTATATAGCCTGAGATTTTTCTAAGGAGCTTTTCACTTCCTCCTGAAGAAGTGCACGAAAATTACCTGCAAGAGCTCATGGTACTGCTGTCCTTACACAATCAAAGGTGACCTCAAACCTCACACAATCAGGATGTGAACACTGACACTGGGCTGCAGCCTGGTGTAAGTTACCAACAGCTTCCCATTTGTAGGTAAACAGCTTCCACCCCAAAAGCCCAGATGAGATTAAGGGGTTATCTCTGGAGTTTTGCCAACAGGAAAGAGAAATCACAAGGTCCATGACTGCCTTGACCCCCCTGCCCCTGCAGAAGCAGTTCTGCCCCAAACACAGCATGGGCAGAGCACACGGGAGGCTGGCCTGGTTTGGGCTGCTCCTGGTGGAGATGCTTGGCACTGACATCCCCCCTCAGCTGCTGAAAGAGCTGCAGCTTCCCTCCTTCCTCCACCTGCATCTCCACCTGTCTCCTCAGGCTCCTGCTCACATCAGGGGCACCTGAGCACAGCTGCCCTGAGCCTGAGCCTGCCTGGCAGCACAGGGCAGTGCAGGGCAGCTCCCACAGCCAGCCTGCAGGCACCAGAGAACACTCCAACACTGAGGGACACCATGGGAGGTTAAATTGAGTTCTTACAGACCCTCTAAAAGGAAGGAATTACATTTTAGGACATATCCTAAAATATCCTGCTCCTTCTGAAAGTACTTTTCTTTTATGTTCCCCAAGGAGAGAAAGTACAGTACCAAGTAAAAGTGTTATTGTGTTACCAGCACTGAGAATTAGGGATTAAGGGCTCTTACATTAACTTTTGTTTGATTTAGGATACAGCCAAAAAAAATTCCAAGTGGCACAAAAATCATTTTACTGCATCAACTTTTATATGCATTTAAAATTCTAAAATAATTACTTTATCACCCAGTGCTGCCATTTGAATTGGAATCAAGGTCCATTTTCATTTAACACAGAAATGTCAATTAGAGCTCTGGGAGTCATTGATTTTTTGGTTTGCTGGCCAGGTATAAAAAAATAATTGAGGGAAAAAAGCACCTTGTGTCAGTCTTATTTTTTTTCCTCCTTGGAAATGTAAACCTGAATGCAGCTTTGCATCTGGATGAACAGGATGTAAAAGCTGTATACACAACTTTTAACAGCAGTTACCTAAATATAGGCAAAAACAGTTTGAGATGCTGTGCAATTCCCATGCCTGGACATCAAGTAGGACACAGCTCCCACAGGATGCCCTTAGTCTGTGAAGCAGCAGCCAGAGGTAATGCCATCTCAGGTGTCCAGCACACTGAGGTTTTTGCATCACCGGATCATTTTAAAATGTAGAATATAAGAATCGGAAATCCATTCCAAAAATGCTGCCTGATTCAAAACAAAAAAATGTTGCATTTAAACTTTCACAACGTGGGCTTGTTGAGGGCTATTTCTCAGGAGCCTTGGAATCAAAGGAAAATCAATGTGAACCTACAAAATGCTCTGTAGGCCAAGCTACAATAGCATTTTCCAGAGAAAGAAGTCTTTAATGGGGCAGTTTCATTCCCCTGGCTGGAGCTCTGCACGACACGAGGGCTGTATTCACTCTGACATGGTATGAAAAGCCCAGAGGATGTAAGATTGTCCAAGGCCAATGCTGACCTTGCAGCCCTTCATATGTAAAGCTGTGTCACAGCTGAATGGGTCTCTAACCCCTCCAGAATGAATTAAGGACTTCTGACCTCCTGGCTTCCCCCCCTGGACTGACTTCACCGTAGTCGCCAGGTTAGGGAAATGTGAACGTCTTATCTGAAGCCAGGAGGAAGGGGAGAAACCCATTTTCTGTTATAAAGTAGTGTATTAAGAAGATTGAAAGCTATAACCCGATTGCTTTACACAGTTTATAGCCCCTCGATATTGCATGAATGCCAGTTGCGACTGTCAGAGCTCTTCCATTATTCTCCTTAATCTCCCCTTGTGATGGGATTTGCATACCCCCCCTGCCAGTGGCAGAAGCTCCTCACCACCTCCCAAACTCTTTCACAGAGACCAGCATCACACAATGACAAGCCTTTCTTCCAGTCCTCACAGATTCTCTTTCACTTACTGCCTTCTCTCAGAGCACGGCTCTTCTTATTACAATTTCCCATGGATGCTATTTTATATTCTGTATATGAAAAGCCTATGTTTTATCCATCTAGAGATGAACTGCAACACAGAATAAAGAAATACTATGGCTGTTGAGTCATTTTTTTGAAAATTCAAACACACAGAGAAGAAAATAAATACAAAAAAATCCTGAAGACCTCTGGGTAAAGGAATAAAGTCCTACTCAGCTACAGGAAATTTAGAGGAGGTTTCATATCTAGAGTGGATGTGAAGTATTTTATTATCCAATTGTACTAAATATAATCAAGACAAAAATTTAACACAAGGGACTTTTAGCAATATTTTAATTTGATTTGCCTTTTTTTCCCCCTGGTTTAAATTCCCATTTTTGTTTCCTCACTTTTTATTCAGCCCTTCCAAAATATATTCTCAGTAGCTCCAGCAAGAGATTAGTCTGAAACAGTCTCAGCATCCGGAGCATTATACTCTTAATACTATTATATATTCTTGTAATTTGTACATAATACAGACTCCATCTCACTGAATTATATTAATGCCAACATCCTCCTTGCATGAATCTTTTTTGGCAGCTGTTTTCAGCACCCTAGGAATCAATCTCAGTATGAAGAAACTGACACTGCGGTCATTCCTCACCGTGGGTCTCACTGAGGATCTGGCTCTGGGCTCCACATCCACATTCATTACCTTAAAATTCCTCCTTTATAATGATTCAATTGCCACGGGCTATCACAGCATCATGCAACAAAATGCTGGTCACTCATGGGATGATGCTGGCACCCCTGATAGTTTTAATCTGGAGCCACAGCTCTGCCAACAAGAGAAAGGCAGAGGTTATCAACTATATCCTCTTGCATGAACATGACATTTGGGCAAAGTCTCCAAGTGAGATGAAAAGAAGAAAATAATTTTATTATGGTCCCCCATTCTGGACTGGATAGAACACTGGCAATTTAAGGTACCTTAGCATGCCTTTACTGCCTCATCTGTAGAAAAACAATATATTTGTTATCATCTTCATTCATCAAAAGCAAAAATCAGATTCAAATTCAACTTCTTGGGAAACTGACTCCTAGAAATTCAGAGTTCACTGTCCACAACCTGTTGTACAAGCAGATACAGAGAGAAGAGTGCTTGCTTGATTTAGCAAACCAGATGCTGAAAGGGTATATCATCACTGCCTGTAAAATAATTCCAGGGAATGTAAGTGCCATGGAGGGAAAATAACTTCAATTAAAAGGAACACACACAAATGAAAAAAAAAATAATCTAAATTGCCCAATGGCAACATTAGAACAGAAATCAGAGAAGCTTGCAACAGTCAGGAGATAAAGGCTTGGAACAGCTACCCTAAAAGGAAGAAGGCAATAGAAGGCTGAAGAATGGAAGGATGATAGACCCTCAGAATGTTTGTACATGTCTGTAGTTTGATCAGTCATGGCTGTCGGATGCAGTACTATGTGCCATTCTTGAAATTCCTCATTTTTACGAAGTAGGTCTGAACACGTCAGCTGAAAATCCAACAATAATTTATTCACAATTACTTTGTCCAGGATGAAATACAGTGCATTGGAAATACACAGGTGCATCATTATTCTGCCTTACCTGTGCCCAGTTTGTCCTGTCAGTAACATTAAGTAACATCTTGCAAGCAGTACCTAATGCAGAGTTTCATCTTGCCTAAAAGCTCTCCCGTAAGAGACCTAACTCTTCCCCTGCTGTCTGTTGTAATCATCTGACAAGAGCAATGATGACCTTGCAGGCTTCGTCCTGCACTGGACCCTTCAGCTGTATCAATCTTCTGCTGTGGATGGAATGTAAAACCTGTCTGGCCATGGTTGTTTTGAGACATCTCTGTGTCTCCAGCAGCGTGATGAGGATCTGCTGTTGTAGAGGACCTATGAGAAGCTCAGCTTTGTCTTTCCCACCATGTAAATCACAGAAGTTTGAACCAGCTGTTTGAAGGTATCATGCTCACATAAAAGCCAATCCCCAGGTGTAAGGCCAAGTACATGCTCAAATTCTCTGCCACACAATTTGAGATCTACACCAACATCCAGCCAGGAGAGCACTTTGTCCAGTGCAAGGCAACAGTAAACTGCTATGATAATAAATGGCTGTGAAACCCATGCTGCTTTCTTTCACAGCACCAGCTGTAGCACCAAGACAGCCTAGGACAGAAGCAGACTTCATTTTTTGTAAGCCCTGAAAAGCATCTCTATCCCAAAAACTCATTGTGGACATCACCTAGAGACTTGCTTCTCTCCATTAAAGACAGGTCTCTCTTTTAGCTCCACACATAAATCTCTGCTAGCTCTTTTCCCCTAGTCTATAGTACGGCATTAAGGGAGCTGTAGAGACTCCAAACCTACAGTGTCAGGACACACTGCATCAGCAACACGTTTGGGATCTCCATGAGCTAGGAAACTTGCCAACTTCCACACTCTTGATGACATTTTTCAGTGGTGCAGAAATGCAAGAGATCTCACTTGTGTATCTTGCAGCAGAGATTTGAGAAAGATTTCAGGTCATATGAACTTTTACTCCAGTTTTATAGGGGCCAGTGGGAAGACACTCGGGATCCTTACCTGCATCAATGCAGGTAAGTACTGCCAAGACCCATTTACAGACTCAATAGTCTAGGCTCTTGTTATATTGCCAAAATTAATTCAGGCAGGGTGCTGGCTTGGGCCAGTTTACACCTCCTTGGATCATCCCAGCCAGTCCAGCACTCAGTGCAACCAGGGACCCTTTTCAGCACCCACTTTTGCTGCAGCCGCTCTTCTCCGTCTTGCAGATTGAAAGAGCTCAGGATTGTGGAGATGCAGGACAGCTTTGTGTGGCCTCATTCACCTCCATGGGAGTCAGAGAAAGCCTGAGGCCCACATGTATTTTAATATAACACTGGATACACTCCTGATTTCATCCTCATCAGTCATTTAACAAGCCAGTCTTGCTACACCTATGCTCTCCTCTGGGGAACTCGTGCTGACTCCATCAGTGAAACAAGCTACAGAGGAAAGAGATTACGGAATATGTGAACTGTGTCACTACAGATGAGCAGAGATGCTCCAAGTGTCTGAATATGAATGTGGATCTGGAGAGCAAGCTGTCCAGGGAGTACCTAAAATCACTGATGAGCCAAATAAGCACTGATGTAAAACAATTTATGTTGATGGAATTAAACTTGGACAACTTGTACTATTATTTATTATTCTTACTGTACCTGTGGCTTAGCATACAGCGAATTCAGAGCAAAATGCCATCAGTTCAGTGGTGCACACACTCAATATAAAATCACAGACAAGCCTGAGAGAAGGTGAAAACACCCAGAAGAATCCCGTACAGAACTCAGGAGTTCTTTCTCCTCCACAGCAGCATTGCAATTATATCCACACCACTACCAAAATAAGGATACAAGGAACCACATTGAGACTGACAGGATAAGGTACACTGCAATACAAAAACTTGATGATGACAATACTTTAATTTTCCGCTTTTTCCACCTACCAGGATTTCAAATATTTTGAGCTTTATTTTTGTTTTTCCTGTCCTCATACAGATACGGCAAAGTATGATCTTCACACAGCCCCTCTGCCTGGGCAAAAGGCAAAAGTTGTTTGACAGCAGCACTTCCAGAGCACACAAGAATGAAAACGAGCAGAGGTGTGTTGCAGCCCCATGCCACAGCATGGCAACTCCAGCAGGAAGCCAGCAGCTGCTGCTCTCAGAGTGCAGACAGGGCACTGGGGTTACATAGCACCTCACAAGCAGCACATTGGGATCCTCTGCAACTTCCATGCAGGCAAAACTACGTATGCTGTACCCTAAAGGAAGCATTTCACCCAAGCCCATCCCACTCCCAACTCCAGCACTGATGGGAACCCAAAACCTCCGCAGAGTGACAATGGGTCGGGGCCACTTTGGGCTCCCTCTGAATGCACACCGTTGCTTCATCTGAGCCTGGACAAGCCTGCTGTGCACCCAAGTCCTGCTGGGGCCCAGCTGCAGTCTGTGCTGTGAGGGGGCTGCACGCACAGCACAAAACAGAACAGCACTGCCAGAGCCCCCGCAGTGAAGGGGGGAGCATAATATCCCTGTACACGATGCAACCTGCAGCTCTTCGGGAAGGACAGTCACAAAATGTTTTCCCCTGAAAACATTTGTACACCAACACACTCAGAAAGTAAATCAGTCCCTGACAACAGCAGCCCCCACTACCACAGTGAGCAGAAACACATACACAAATATATGTGTACCTAAACACACATATAACAATAGATGTGTCTTGAAAAATGTACAGGTGAAACATGATGGCAGTGATAGACCAGAGAAACTGCTGCCTGCTGGATGACTTTCTATATCAGAATCTTTTTTCTTAGCAAATGGGTCACTTGAAACCAGTGTCAGTCTCAATTCAATTTGTATGAACACACCTGAGTTCCTACAAGGCAGCTTCTGTTCACACAACTATTAAAGCATAGTCTAGCTGAGTTGTGAAGAAAGGGGAAAGTCCTTCAAAATGGAAATGACAAATATTCCCTTGTCAATTAATTGATTAAAAACTTCCTGATGAGACCATAAGACCATGTCCCAATTAACTAGGGCTGAACCCCACAGTGAAGTCCTTACAACATCCGCTGCAATTCTAAATTGAGTAGCTCAGTATAATCTATACCTAAAGGAATTCATAATGACTAGACTATAATTTCAAAATGTTATCAGCCTCCTAGTACTGAAAGCTGAGAGGGATGCCAAAGATTTCTGCCAAGCAGCCAGAAACCTTCTGGCATTATAGCTGCAGACACCTTAGAGGAGAGCCTGAGTCCCTGTTTCTCCTGGGAACTTGTATGGGCAACAGTCACGTAGTGGTGGCATCCCCTTCTCTCTCATTAGCATTCTGCTTGGTGTCTCTAAGAGGCAAAGTTGGAGAATCCTGACAGACAAATCCTTCCACTTCTGCTGGTCCACAAGCAGAGTTAAGGGCAGGCAGAGAGCACTCCAAGCAATTCACCCTTACCTTCCCTGCGCCTCAGCTCCAGGTACCACGGCAGCAGAGGCTGGAGGGATACAGTGCTCAAGTTAACCTGGTAACTTTGATGTCATGACTCTGGCTCCAGCCTGGAAATCGGTTGCCTACTTCTCTGGCCAGTTTTGCTCTGCTTGGCTCAAGTCAGAGCTGTTCTGATGCTATTCCTAAGACACATGCAGGTTATGAGGAAGAAACAAAACTCTCCTATTTAACACCTTGGTGGCAAGAGCCAAAAGCAGCTTTATCCCCTATACAGAGACACCTTGGAGGCAAAGTCCTGAAGCCCTCCAGCATCTCCGCATCAGCAGGGCCTGGGGATGAGCCCTTGGGCTGATGTGAGCCCCCACAGCTGGCAGGAGGAGAAGCAGCAGAGGGGCTTTCCCTGGGCATCCTTCCAGCTGAGCTTCCCCGGCTGCCCGTGAGGGTTATCCTGGGAGAAGGCAGCATGCGAAGGCGCATCCCCAAAGAGACCTTCCCGTCCTGCCGCGGGCGGTGGCAGCGCTGGATCCCGCTCTGCTCCGGGGCGAGGGACAAGGGGGCCGGGAGGGGGATGTGCTCAGCGGGCGGGCGGGTAGCGGAAAGTTTTTCTACTCCACAAGAATGGCCCTTTTGAAGCCCTTCTGCCCCACTGCACACTGCTAAGCGAAGCCAATCCCCGGCGCCCGGAGGCGCAAAATCCCCTTCGAAAAAGAAAAACCCAGCACCCCCCCACCCCCGATTACACACACGGGGGGGGCGGGGGAGGGAGAAAATGATGGGGAGAGGGGGGGAAATAAGGAAAGCCCGGCGGAGCCGCCCCCGCCCGCGGTACTCACGCTGCTGTTGTGGCCGGACCAGTGCACCATGGCCTGGTTGTGCGCCGAGTCCCCGGCCAGGGCGAAGGTGGTGCTGGCCAGCCGCAGCTCCTCCAGCCCGAAGCGGGCGGCGCCGCCGTCCCCCGGCTCCCGCCCCGCGGCGCCGCCCGGCCCCGGTCACCCTTCCGCACCGAGCCCGCCCGGAGAGGGCCACGGAGGGGTCGGTCCTCGGCCGGAGCCGCCGCTGCCGCCCGGGGACGGCGCTCCCCGGCCACTTTCTCTGGCTCCCTCCTCACTCGCCGTGTCTCCCAGCCGCTGAATTTCATCCCCGCGGAAGCAGGGGAGAGAGTCGCTTGCAGCCCGGCATCCTCCGTGCCGGCCTCTTGCCCTCTCTCGCCTCCTTTCTCCCCGAGGAACCTCCTTTGCTCCTTTTCTCCTCTGTCGGTCCTCAAGTGCATCAGTAATCCCTGCTGCGGCTGCTGCTGCGGCTGCACCTGGGAACGGCAGGATCTGCAAGTTATTTCTGCACCGGTAAAGCCATAAGTGAAGAGGAAGAGCCATGTCCAGTACAGGAGAGCAACGTGCCAGGCTGGGTACCAGCCAGCAACTTTTTCCATCGCTGCCGACTGCTGATGAGTGCGAGGGAGAAAGAGCAAGAAGGAGAGCAGGAGGGAGGGAGCCGGGCGCTGCCGATCCAGCCGCCGCGGGGTAAACACGGCGAGAACTCCACGTAAAGTTTCAGACTCTTCTGTGCTAGATGCTGCCGAGGGGTAGAGGAGATGACTTTCTTCCCACCTCTTTTTTCCCCCCTCTTGTTTCCTTTATCTTCTTTTGCACTTTTTCTTTTTGTCTCTTTTTTCCCCCCTTCTTCTTTCCTTTTTTTTTTTTTTTTTTTTCCAAGACTGGTGTTGCTGATGAGGCTTGAGATGGAAGGCAAAGCCACAACCACACGGGGGAGGAGCTGATTTGAAATCAGGGAGAGAGGGAGAGAGAGAGGAGCAAATCCTGGCTGGTGATTTCTCCCGGCTGCCTCTGTGGAAGTCTCCGCTCGCTCCTCTCCCGCTCGCTCTCTCTCTGCTCGCTCTCACTTCGCCGCTTCTGCATCACACTCCTCCCGCAGCCGCCCCGCCAGGCCGCCCCGCGCCTGTGTCGTGAGTGGCTGCTTCCTCACTCCCCCTCACACGCACACTCCAGCGACGGACTTACCCCAACTTTCAAACTCCTATCATCCGATCCCTTCCTCCCCTGTGCTTCCCATCCGTTCAAACCCCTAAAGCCTCCTCCCCAGCATGCTGAAACCTCCGCACATCGGCGGGAAGCAGATGTGCAAAGTGAAGGAACAGTACATGCGTGTGTGGATAGTCTTCCCAGAGGAAATGTTTTAGTTCGAATAATAAAGTGGCCTTAAAGGTCTGAGCAGGCTCTGAAATAACCCTTTTTTCTCCCTCCTGCCGTGACTGCTGTAAATGCACTGGAGTTGCTCATGATAGGCACCTGTGCTTGCTTTTACAGAGGGGAGGTCGCATTTCTGCCCTCTGTTCCCTCCCCCGCCTGTGCTTCACTGTACTGTCGTTTACAGTATCTGCCGATGCTTAAATAAATCACTCATGCACGGCAGAGATGTACCCACATAAATGCTGATGGAGACAGGGACGAGCTTTTGGATATGAAATGACAGCACTTGGTGGAGGGGGAGATTCCCCTCCAGCTGTTTGTCAGCAGGAAAAAAAAAAAAAAAAAAAAAACAAAAAAAAACCCCTTGTTGCTTTAGCTGTCTCTCACGCTTTCAGGACCAGCAATTTCTCCCGCAGGAGCTGTGCTCCTCTCTCAGTATCTGTCCTCCCCGCAGGGGGAGCAGCAGCGGCGGTGGCCGCAGGAGATCCCCCAGCGCTGCCTGCAGAGCCTGCTGTCTGCTGGCCACCGGAGCTGCTGGTCCCTGACCGCAGGCACGCTGCTGCTCACTGCCTGCACAGCAGGACACGGCCCTGAGCTTTGACAGGCACTTCCCTATGCCCACGGCCATGAAAACTGGAGGGAATTAAAAGCTGTTCCAGTGGAATTTTATTCCATCCCTATCTGCCTGCTCTTACTCATTCCCATTTGATTTACGAGAGAGTTTATTTTTTAATTAATATTTTTAACATTTCCTTCCTGACACGGAAGACCTTATTGATTTTTTTTTTTTGGCAGGGCATTTCAGCAAATGATTTACAGATTTGTTCCACATTCTTCTAGAGATTTCACTCAAATGCTCACTGGTGACACGTCTTGGGATATTAGCACAGGACCAGAGGTGAAGGGAGACTCACAGTAATTCAGGCTGGGCATAACTTCATGCTGCTTACAACAATGATGGATTGTCTGCAATGTAACCACCTGACCTCAGCTAAATCTAGCAATTAACTGCATACCTGTTTCCACATCTCCCAGCTAAATGGTTACTATTAGTTACAGCCTGTCGGGTAATAACAATAATTAACACACGCTTAAACAGCTCATTCCGTTACTAAGCCCAAAAACTCCTCACAAAGGCCACTTTTGGAGGAAACTGAGTCAAAGTATGATCAGCAGAGTAGTAATGATTGGAAGTGTAGCTACCTTGTTATCAGCCCAATCCTTTATCTTCTATTCAACAGATTGACCAGGTGGATCTATCCCAGAGGATCAACTAAAAAGTGTCACCTTCCCAGCACAAGTCCCTTAAGGAGGCTTTAATCTAAAGGAATGAAATTCAGGGATGAGTAGGTGAGACCGAAAAAGAACTTGGAAGAAGGAAATTAGTAAGAGGTCAGAGGAAATTTCTCTTGGGATTGTAATAGAGATTTGCATGTCAATGAGTGGCTAAGGAGAGAAACAATATAGCTGTCTCATTTAGGCAGATGATTAGCTCTGCATTGTGATGAGTGGCCATCGAGTGATAGGGATGTGCCTGGTGGAGCACACCTTATGCAGTGTGAGCACACTACACCTGCAGAGCTCTTCAGCAGTTTCACAAGAATCAGTCATGGAGAGAAAATACTGGATCCAGCCTGAGGACCACAGACACATTTTCCAGCATAGACCTTGTAGTGGATGGAGACAGGACAGACACATACAGTATGAGCCTTCCCTTGAGCCCTGTTTTCAGGAATTATCAGTTCAGGAGATTCTAACAACAGCAGAAACTGCACTTGATCCCTTACTTTTAATAAGTAATAATATAGTAGGACTTTTAATGGACCTGTCTTCCCAAAATTTGTCTAATCTGTATTTATGCTCTTGGTGTCTGAGGCAAGCTGTGATAGTCAAGTTTACAATCTGATTATGTGTACTTCTGAATACTCATGGTCTGCACTTATCTGAGAGAGACATTTTAAATCGCTGTAATCTAATCTTGCTAGCAGCCATCTTTTGCCACAGATGATGTGATGATTGAGCCGTCAGAGATAAGAAACCCGAGTCTTTGGCACAAAAGAATAATCCGCTGTCCTTTGATGTAAGGGATAGCTTTCTCAGCTGGGAGCAGGGAACAAGTTCCTGTACTCAGACAAAAAGAAGCTGATGTGATGTGACTGAAGTCCATGGCTGTGCTCAGGAGAGAAAGGAAAGGCTGCATTCATTGGTACCCAGATCTGAGGCACCACCTGATCTGATATTTCAGTACCACATGTGCAGCTCCAGCATCTGGTGAGAAGTTGTTTTCCATGAGAGTTGCTACTCTCATGGAAAACAACTCTCTACCTGGTCATGAGACTGTTCTGTTTCCCATGTCCAGTATTGCCTGGTGAGAGGGATATGAGCAAGCCATGTCAGCCATGGAACAGGAGGCAGGTATAAAACATGATACCATGAGAGCAAATTAAAATTGCAGGTTTTAGCTGGGCTTTTCAGCCTCTGCCTTTGCCAGGATGATCAGTGGCTGGGAGTTTTCCTCTGCACCAGGAGGAACTACCTCAAAGCCAGAGATCTGCACATACACAAGAGTGTTGGGGAAGTTTCTTGTTTCAGGGTTCAGGAAGAATAAGCTGGAATCTAGTGAAGGGAGCAGATGCCATTTCTAGGTATGTGTTGCAGTGGAGCAAGCATCCTTCTCAGGATTTATATAGCCTTGAGAAGAGAAGCAGGAACAGCTTGAAACATGGATGAGTACACAAATCTTCACTTGGGACTGGGCAGGTTCTGAGACAGGTGGAAATATGGGCTTGGTCAAGGACATAAATCCTTATGACAGTGATTGCAATAATCTGCCATCTGCAGGAATCCTTTCCCCTGGAGTGTTTCATACTTGCAATCAGAGACTACTTGTGAAAAATGTGGTCCTGGGAGACTTCCTGGCTCCACAGTATTCCTGTCTCCTGAGACATGCTAGACGATGCACCCTGTGTGATGGAAGCACCTCAGGGACTGTGCCAACACTGCCTGTACTGCGATGGAGTAGGAAGGGAGAAAAAGGAATGAAAGAGGATACAGAGAAGGAAACAGAACTGGGTGGGCTTAGCCAGCTGACTTTTTAGTGTAAGGCAGGGGCATAATATAGCCTGGCCTTCTGTGATTGTGAGTGTCTTTTAGGCAAAGGAGTATAATCTTTCCCTAGTAAATATTTGTATAATCAGGATTTTTTGAATCTACACTCATTTAAAATAATGACTTTTCTCAGAGAAGACTGTGTAATGAAGGGACACCAAGAACACTGCTCCATTGATTCCTATCAAGTGATGGTGAGTGATGAATACTGTAGTTTGACATTACACATAATTCCCCCAAACGAAATATCTGCTAAAACAAACGAACAAACAAACAAACAAATCAGGATACAACAGGTCTTGTTGCAGTTTCCCTTGGGGGGAAAAATTACTTTCAGCTGTAAATATCACAAAAAGTTGAGTGGTTGTTTTGTTTTGTCTTGTTTTCTAAATAGGGTTTGAATGCTTCATTCTTTAAATAAAATAAGGACTAATTTTATATATATCAAACCAACTATTTCCGAGTGCTTCTTGGTTCATTGAATAAATAGAAATTATTTAGCCATATGTCTTATTTTGTAGCAATAGGTAGATAATTGTTACATAGGTGTTACATAAATAAATCCCATTACTTATATTGGGGCAATGCATTTGACAAGAAATGACCAAAATATTTGAAAAAAATCTGTAACTGAAAGAAAACCTCTATCTTCTTTCCACTGAGTTTCATTTCCCTTCCTCAGACTATTTTTGGAAAGGTGATTGAACTATTTATTTTTGACACTAATAATTCCTCAAAATTAATTAACATGAAATTTCTCCTTTGTTATTCCACACAATCAAATGCCAAACCAGTGCTATCCTAAAATTAGGCTGGTGCAGCTTTTAACAAGGGCTCCTATTCATCTGCAAATGTGTTGCGATTTTGCTTTAGTTGCCATAAATATTAACAGCAAGGGCTTTTTGTTCTTGTACTCCCTCTTGCTGCAGCCTGTTGCAAAGACTGAGGCTTAAAGTAATCTCAAGAAAAGTGCAAGAATTTGACACTTTATAACTGAGAGCTATTTTGCTTTGCTAAATCCTCAGATGGGGAGTTCATACATTCATGTGTCTGGCAAGGAGGCTGGGGGCTGAGCAAATTCAGTCAGTGGGATTGCTTTCAAGTATAGGAAGGTGCTCGGTACCAATTCCTGGTTGCAGTTTTCCTCAAATCCTGTTTATATTGAAGTATCTAGTTATGCTTATTAGCCAGCAGCTCTCTTTGAGGACAATAGGACTTCTCTGAATTTTTTCCTCTGGAAGTTCTGTTATGTAGTTCCTCTGTTTCACTTCCATTTCTGGATCCAGAGCATTTTCACACCATCCAACCAACCACTAGTGGGGCAGCAAACCCCACACTCATGGTACAGGGTCTGCATTTTACTCTCTGGGTTCAGACCTCCTTTCTGCTCTTACAGCTGCAGATATTCCCTAGGCCAGCTGTGCCAGGTGATAAACCAAGGGTGGATTTGCCATGGCAGGAAGGGAGCATGTTGCCCTCTCCAAAGAAGCTCCCATTCCCAGTCAGGTGCTGAAGCAATACTCACGTGGCTGCACAACTACCATATCCATGCTGGTGTTTAATCCAGCACTCTTTGCCACAATCCTGGGATTGAATCCTGGTTCTTCTCTTGTGACATCTCTGTGCTGGTCTTGAATTTCACTGTTGCAGTGATCATCTCCCCTTGTGATCTGGACACATCCATCCATTGCCACCCTGTGCTCCTGAGTGTTGCTCCCCTGTTAGGCTTTACCATGGGATTTAGGAGCAAAAAAACTCCACAGGCCACAGAAGACAGTGGATGAGAAAATCTGCTGCTTGAAATTCCCAGCTGACATTCTCTCTTGATCAGCTTTTGCAGCCTAAGAAACCTGGAAAGCTGCCCTGAAGAGTTGATCTTAGATTCTGCAGGGTTTCATAGTTGGTTGGGTGTAAAGTAGAACTGCAAGAACTGCACTTACATCAGGACTGCACGTACTCAGCTGCTGCTCTGAGCTTGCAGCTAAGGAGAAAACTGAGCTGGAGCTCACAGATAGAATGAGCTGTATTATAACAACTTTGAAACTAGTAAACATTGGCAAAAGGAGGAAGCCTGAGGTGTATCTTGTAGTCAACTCATTCACTACTGCCAACATGAATGATAACCACAGGGATGACCCAGCAATTGTCACATTTCAACCTGACTGTTTTAAAGCAACCCCATAATACCCAGAAGGTTTTTGCCATCAATAACTAAAATGTATGCTGTGAACACTTCCAACCATATGAAAGGCAAGAATGCAACCAGGAAAAATGAAAATTAGTTCAGCAAGTCGTGCTTGACCAACCTGAAGGTCTTCAGCTACTAAACAGCTGACTATTTTAACACTGGCTCCAACAGAGTCTCATGGTAAACTGAGGATTATGGCAGGTTGGAGCAGTTGACAGAGCTGTGGAAGCTGGTTGCATTGCAATTGTCAGCAACTGAGAATAAACTGATTAGAAAACATCTGGGGTTTGCATTGGGGTTTCTCTTTGCAAATAAGGCAAACTGTATATTCTAATGTAATGCTACTACCAGTGGTGGCACTCACAACCAAACAAAAATTGGCAAGTATTGTGCTATAACATCCTAAATTTGGCCATGCTAGAAAAACTGGCCATTACCTGACTCTCTCTGTTGTTCCTGTGGGAATGCATCTATTCTATATCTGACTCTCAGCAAGTTCCTTTCTCTTCTTTTTGTTGTGTGGAGATGCAAACTGCAAACTTCCTTTCCCTGACCAACGGAGGGTCTTTGCAGCTATTCACAATCATTTGCAAGTGGCTTACCTGTGTCCACTGAGTCATTTTCATTCCATCATCTTCTAGTCCTTTCCAGTTCCTCAGGAGAATCATGGCTGCTGGAAGCCTCTGATTGTCTTTGCAACCTTGCAAATCTGCAATTTGAAGCAGACTGATCAAGTGCAGATAATAGTTTCCTGTGAACAATAAATATCAGTCAGAGCCTGACTAGCCTTCCACAGAGCCAGGATACTTCTGTAACATAAATCTTAAAAGCCTAAAAGGAATGAAAATCATTTGTATTTTCTTCCTTGTTCAGAGAATACTGAACTTCAGTCGTCACTGGGGAAGTTCACCTGACATTCTCTCAGCTCTGGGTTTATCTGCATTGACAGGACAATAAAAATTCTTGTCTATCACTCTACCACCGTCACCTTTGGCTTCCACACTTGGTTGTGGAAGAATTTAATGGAGGTAAGAGAATAATGATGAAGAGAAAAAGATTACAAACTTAATGGCCTGTGAATGGTGTTTATAGTTTGTCATTGTTACAGATGGTGTTTTCTTGCTTGTGCACCTTGCTTGATTTCTCTTAGCCAGAAGTGTTGATGAAGTAGAAGTTCAAAGTACAACTAAAGATAAAATTCCTAATAGAAGAAAGAAACCTTTTTACTTGATACTACCTTTTTACTGCAAGAAAAGTAAAAAAATATAAGAAGAAAATAAGAACCCTTGAGGCTGATGGAAGATGTGAACTTGCTCATTGACAGTATTTTATTTCAGAACTGAAAAAAATGACCAGAAAAAAATTTCTGTGAGGCAACTCTGTCCTGCTTCACTGATGCATTGTTTCTTAAGTCATGGTCAGAAATCCTTTACTGGAGACAGTTACATCACTCACAGGCCAACCAGCAGAGCTTTCCATACGCACCCTCCCATGGTACACAATCAGGAGGGAAGGATCTGGTCATCAGTTAAATCTGTTCTCATTAATTCAGCCATTTCTGCCTAAAACAAGGTGGCGGATATTCACATGAATTTTGCTGCTAGATGGTAAGCAGTGCAGACATCCACATCTGAGCAGCACAGTGCATAGTTAGAGCTACCTTCCCTATTGGGGCATCTGTTTGGAAAGTTAATGTTTTCATAGGATCTCTCAGGCCAGAATCCAAGGCAGATGAAGAAAGGGAAGCTTCCTCTCACCTTTTCTCCCTCCAGCCTGGCAGCTCCTTCCGCAGCTTCTCAGATCTGTGGCATCCAGCTATGATTTTGTAGCTTTGTGGGATAGGGAGAGAAACCCCCTCTAAGGAGGGAAGAGGAAAGAGTCATGAGAGACAGCTTGTCAGTCCTGCCTTTGGTGAGAAACTTCCAGAAGGAAGGAATTGGAATGAGTAGTGGAAAATCAGGAAAAAAAGCAAAGGAAATCTGTATTTCTTTGTTGTCAATCTTTTCATCAAGAATCGTGTAGTTAATTTCAGGTTCCTGATGTCATGGGTTTATGTAAGATTATAAACATTCTTCCTTTGTTTTATTTCATTTCTTTTTAAAAAGTAAGAAAAAATAACCAGTCCTCTTAACTGTGGAGAACTGTATGAAGACAAAGCTCCTATTTGCTATAAATCTAATTTGAAGTGTTCCAACACAAAAAACAAAGCCAAAGCAGTAAAATTAAAATATTCCACTCAAGCATTTGAAAAAGGGTTTTTCTTTCTTTTTTTTTTTTCCCCTTTAAAAATAGTCTCTGGAGCTATTTTTGCCAGCCACAGTTTTTTGGTTTTTTGTTGTTTTTTTTTTTAATATGTGTATTTAAAAACAAGTACATTTATCTGTAGATACATGAAAGGAAAACAAAATTTTTTTTTGTATCTGGACAATCTGTTACAATCACCTTGAAATTCATATTAGATTTCTGAATCTCTTTGGTCCCTTTTTTAAACTCCATTTGGCATGGAAATAAAAAAAAAACCAAAACCTGTTATTTGTATGATTTAAATTATTTGAGATGTTTTCCAGAACACCTTGCAATATAAAAATAATTTATTTCCATAAGTTTGGAACTAGATTTTTTCTTGCTCACAGCTCTTAGCAATTTTTCTGGGATATATCTGGGTGCACCACCTGAATGATTAAAGATCATATACAAATATTTGTTTCTGGTAAACAGGCCACTGATAATATAATTTTAGGGTTAAACTTGATATTAGGTATAAAAGGACTCTATAAAATAATTTCAAAATAGTTAGAAATTATCTCAGATTTTTATCAAAACCTTGAACAAAAAAGAGAAAGAAATCCCCTCATCATAAATAAAAAACCCTTTCATCTAGAAAAATGAGATTTATTAAATAAGGGTGATGAAAAAACAATAACTCTGTCAGTTTAATACATGTATACACACACAAAGGTCAATAAATAGCCCAAGTAATGGAAGGAACTCATAAGCGATGCTTCTGCTGATTTCCTCACAAGCATTTCCTGAGATTACCTTTATTTTTGTGAGTGCTGTTGCTTGGAAAGCTCTGTGTGTTTAATATCTCTTCTCACATCAAGAAAGCTTAGGGGAAAAACTTAGTTTGCATTTACTTTCATGCAATTAATAATAATTCAGTGTTTGTGCTTTTCTTATGCCAAAACCATGCCTGCCAGTGTTTGCAGCATATATTAGTCCAAGTCTGAATCACTCTTTCTCCTCTGTTTGAAACAATGTTTGTTCAGACGATATGAAGTGTGCTTCTCTTTTGTCTTCATTCAATCCAGAGGAGTTTTTAATATTTTTACCCAGACTCCTGGATATTCTGTTTTAAAATGGCTTCAATTTTCCAGTCTGACCAAGTCTCCGTGTGCATTTTGGCTCCTTTATGCCTGATTGCAATCAGTGGGAGTCTCGTCATTGATTTCCATGAAATTTGGATCAAGTTCGTTTGCAGCATAACAGATATGTTTGCTGTCATGGAATAAGCCAGCTCTCAGGGCAGAAGTATCCAGGGAACTTGAGAGAACAAGGAATAAATTCAGGGTCTCTGATCTTGCTTGGGAGGAACTTAAGCAAATCCTGGTTTATTAGTGGTGACTGCCCTAAATAACACATCTTGAGTGTCTGCCCTTTAACTGCAGTAAAAGCTTATTTTCTCACTCAGGCTCTCCCAGTAGTCAGCTCATTTTAATATTTTTTATGAAGCCTCTGTCTTCTGCAAGATTTCCTTGTCATGATTTCAAATACTCATTGACACACTGGGCATTTTGGTGTTTTCAGGATCTGTTGACTCTCTGAGGTTCAAACTCTGAGTCTTTTATAATTTGGTTCTTTTTTTCACTTTCCAAAAGAGGTAAAAAATTAAAAAACAAGGCCTGGATTGGGGCCTGGATTGGTTTTTTGTTTTGTTTGGTTTTGTCAGGTAGGTGCGTCATTCTGCACAATCTTATTTCGTCTTTGTTGTTGTTTTTGCCAGACAACATAATTATCGTGATTGGTGGGTGGCCAACAAAGTTTTAATTAGATCCAGGGGGATTTGAGCAGGACTATGTATTAAAAAAAATGCAAAACAACGTATCTAGAATTATTGTTTTTTATGTTGTGAGGCATCCTCTGTAAAATACGGCCTCTTTGCATTTCCAGTTCTGCCCTCTCTTCTCCTGCCTTGCTCCTGCCTTTACCTTGGTTCAGAGGGAATGGGGAACTGGCTTTAACATCCTTACACTGAGCCAACCCTGCCAAGCTGTTGCTGCTAGAAAATGTCCAGCAGCTCAGCCCTTGCCAAACAGAGCCATTGATCCTCCAGCTTGTGCCAGTTCAAAGAAGCATAGGATGCATATCCAGCTTTGTGGAAGGGCTGACAAGTGATTCGGGGCAGGCGATTGGCATGGACATCAGTGAGCAGCACTGAAGGCAGGGAGAGGACTGCACTCAGGAGATCCTTCTGGCTGGTTATAGTTATTAGCTTTTGACTGGGAAAGGGCTGTTTTTTATTTATTCAGTAATCTAAAAATATCATGGTAATGAATTAACCTGAACAGGAGGAGGGGGACAAAAAACCTCGCATATTGATTTTCTAAAAGCAGGCAGGAATGCTGTTATTTTCCAATTAACGTTCAGCATTAGAGAACAATCCAGCTGGAAAGAACCAGCTAAGCAATTCCAAGCTTTTTGCTTTCTGCACTTTTTCTAGTGATATTTTTCTCATTTAACTTCTTAAAAAAGAAAGACCCTGATAACAATTTAGGCCATTTCTTTGGCTAATGGGGATTAACTTTTTGTGGGCTCCAATGGTGTGGCTATGGAATAACTATGGTACAAATCCAACTGTTCCTGCTGAATCAGAAGGCATATTCATCTAATAAAGGCTGACCCTGCTCCAGTACTGGAGAAAAGTGTGAGACAAACCATCTGAATGCAGTATTCATTATAAGGAAGCTTTTCTATGAAACTCAGAGCAGGTCTGGGTTTCTGGTGAGACTGGTGATGAGTTCCAGTCTGATTTTGGCTGAGTCACCCTGTTATTGCCACTTCTCTGTTTTATTCTGTCTGATACAGTGTGCATGGCTCTTCCTTTGTATGGCTTAGCATACTCACGGCTCAACAGTAAACTGTGAATAAAAATGACATTATCACATCCAGCCCCTCAAGTCCCCTTTAGTGGCCACTGAGTGCATGTTTACAGCTGAATGCTGTGACCAGGAGCAGCCTCCACCACAAACCCTACAGGCAGCTCAGGGCCACACCACAGGCTCTGCACTGGATGCTGCAGCTCATGCTCTGCACCCAAAGCAACGAGCACTGATAGCAGGGAAGCAGCCTGGAAGCAGGGAAATCACCACTTCCTGAGTAAACACGTGCACACACAGGTCAACATACATTTGCATAAATTGAGATCCTTACTTTTTAAACAGGTTTCTGAGGTTCTTTCTGAGTTTTCAAGTTTTCTATGCTTCCTGAATTTTTATCTTGCTCTCTTGCAAGTTGCCCTTTTCAAATTATTAACTTGTGCAGGGGTGAATTCTACTGAGTTTAAGCAACAGCAGAGATTGTCTGGCCAGCAGCATATGCTGTATTTCCATGTAATTTGTTCCTTTTTTCCCAAATGCTCCAGGGAATCTGGCTGCAGACAGTCCATATTGGGACTTCACCTGGTAAATAAGCTGTGGAAATAAGTGCTGAAATAGAATTCAGCTTTTATACATCTTGGACTTGGCAAAGCATTTGGAAAAACTACAAGCACCCATTACTACTATACTGAGACAGAAATTTTGCCAGATATTTCTGAACACTTTTGCATAAATTTCAATATATATGTTCTTATTTAGCAAATGTTTATTTAGCTATCACTGTAGTTTTCCTTTAAGGGTCTAGGAAGGGCCCAGGGAGAGTGACAAAACCACCAGCCTTTACTGAGGAATTATATGCCCTGCAGCCATACTGTGTGTTTAGTCTGGAGACAAATTTTAGGGCCTGGATTTATTTATAGTGTTTAATAGATGCTTTGATAATTATTTGCCTGGGAGTGGAAAACAAATTCTCCAGATTAAAAACCATAAAGAAAGCTTGTTTGGATTAGCATGATCAACCGAAAGCATCCATTTGATTCTTGGTGTATATATATAATTTACTGAGCTGCAAAATAAACACACTCTACTGTTCCTCTGTTGAAGGCTCCAGCTGTAAATATTTCATTACTTTAAAAATGTATTGCTATTAGATAAGTCTCTTAATATTCAGCAGAATCAATTTTTAAGAAATAAAATAAAATAAAATAAAATAAAATAAAATAAAATAAAATAAAATAAAATAAAATAAAATATAGTTTCTGTTTCCTGGAGAATCTTTTTTAAACATAAAATTTCAATTGAGTGAAAATTGCTTTTCCACCTGTTGGGTGCCAGCAGAATCGTCCCACAAGTAGGGGTTTTTCATTAGCTTTGAAGGCATAATAAACCCCTGCTCTTATGAGTACAGGTGTAATCACATCATGACCTGGTCTGTTTCCCCCTGTCCTGCTTGCAGTTCATCATCACCTCTAAGGAAAACAGGTCTGCTGCTCATTATTACACAAGGGGACAAAGACTAGATAAGGAAAGGGGGAAATTCATCAGGCAAATAGAAACATCATCCACAACAGGAGAGAGAAGCTGAGCACAGACTACCTCTGTTCATAAAGTACTGAAAATAGTCGCAAGCAGCTTGGGAAAAAAGACTTTTGATAAAGGCTGGGGGGTTGCATGGCACAAAAGTCCCATGGGGCCATTGTAGAAAGACAGGCAGTGACCTGGTGGCACCAGCATTAGAGCTTTTCTTTATACATCCAGGACACTTCTGTGATCTTCCTGCCTTACTTGAAATGGACAAAACCTATGTTTTTGTAGAGGATTTCAGGATGATTTCTTCCTGACTTTGAAGACGAATAAAAGAAGGAATTCTTTGGTGCTTTTCCATTGTTGGGGTGCTTTTTATGGGGAAAAAAAGACACAAAAACCAAAACAACCACAAAAAACCCAACAACAAACAAACAAACACAAACCACAAAAAAACCCACCAAGAAAAAAACCAACCAAACAAAAAAAAACCCAAACCAAACCAAAAAAAAAAAAAAGACCAAAATACCCCATAAACTTGAGGTGTTTGAGAAATTGATGGTGTTGGGGTGGTTCTTTTTATTCAGGAATTTATGGTTTTTGCTGCCAAAATCCTGACACTGTAAGAACAGAATTAAATATGAGTGCATACATAGGAAGATTTTTCTTCTGTGTGTGATATAGCAAAGCCACAAATAATCACACATCTGTAAGGGACTCATTTGCTGCCCACGTAGAACTTTGGCACCAACTGTTCCACTTCTCAGGGATAGATCCCCATAAAACAAACAGTGTTCTTGAGCATCATGAAGTACCATTTTTTCCAATTTATTCTCATGCTTATTGAAATTCTTAAGGAACCCCAAACAGAATATTGAACAAAAATCACAGTCTCTTCCTATAAAAAGTTACAGTCCAAGTTATCCTAAGTGTTAAGAGAATTTAGCCTGTACAGAGAGTTGAAAGCCATCCAACACTAAATCAGTGTGAATTACATGGCTGGAACAAAACTTTACACCAAAAAATTGCAGGATTAATTCTACAGATTACATTGTTAGTGTTGGTTGCTTTCAAAACATGTCAACAGACATCCCCTCTTCCTCCACTGAGCATTTAGACAGTAAAACACCTGTGAAAGGTGTTGCTTTGAAGATTTGCACTCTCTCCTGAAGCTTGGTTCTCTTTCTATGAGCCCTGAAGAACTGTTTTAGTCCTCAGCTATGAATTACCTTTGCAAAGTAAATTTCTTAGGTAAGAACAGCTGCATAGGTTAGGATTTCTAACAGTGACATGAGAGTACTTTGTGTCACTTGAAGAGCCATTGAAAACTCTCATGAAATAGTGACATTTCAAAGCAGACTTCTTTTGCAGAAATCTGAAATAACTTCAACCAATTTTACATCTCATCAAAACTCAAAGGACAGATACTCTGCTGCAATCTGTCTCACTATTTTATTATTTCTTAACAGTATTATAGTGGTTTTGACAAACATTGAGATGTTAAAATAGTTTTTTTGCTTATCAAAATGCATATTGAGTTATAGGAAAAGTTTCATGCTTGTAGAAAATTACATACCATCTTCATGTGCACACTCTGAATCCTCAATTTCAATTTCCAGTTGAAATAATAACCTGAAAATGAGATAAATTTCCCTCATTTGCTCATGTATGCAAATTAGGCACAGAGCACCTGAACTGAAAGTATGAACCGACAATATATATCACATATGGTAGAAGTTATTCAAAATATTAATATATTTATGGATAATCTAGAGGCCCTGAAAAAGCTGTCAAGAGAACATGTGCAGTGTTGCTTCCTATGACCATATCAGGTAATTTGTCACATTTCAGCTACCTCCTGTTCACAGTGAGGCTCCCTGAAAGTGCTGACATAGAATTCTCAAAAATACTGCTCTCTGCCTTCTTGGATTCCTCAACTACTGCCTCAAGGGCTGACAGTGCATCACACTGGAGAAGAGTGATGAACAGAGAGGTATCATTGCTCTGATTGCACTCAAGTTCATGTCCAGCTCACACTCCACCACTTCTCCTCCAGGTTCTTTTCCAAGATCATATTTGTTACTTTCTTCTGTCCTCTACTGTCCTGACCACTCCCTCACCGCAATGAAGTTGGCCTGGGCAAAGAAGTGACTTCATGAGCTGGATGAATGCTCACCTTGTTAGTTACCCTGTGGCACTGCAGATGGCAAGGAAGGAAGATAAGCCTTGGAGAGTCATGCAGTAATTCTTGTTCAGAACACTCTCTAATCTCCAGTACTTTGCAGCTCAAGGACTGCCCAAACCAAACACAATTCATGGATGTGCAATAATTCTGAGTACATGTCCCTCTATGATTTTCTTGAATCTGCTTGAATCTGCAAACTACATATCCCCAGTGCCCTGAAGCAAGGAATTTCATAGCTACATCCTGTATGAAAAATAACCTCTTCTCTTGGACATGCCAGTTTCTGACTATTCAAGTATCAGATAAGGGATAGAACAGGTGGTCAAACCTTGTCTTACTATTCAGGAACAAGAACATTTCTCTATGAAAAGTTATTTACATCTACTAAAATCCAGCCAAGCACTGGCTAAATGTGACATCAAATTAATCAGCATTTCATACACTTCCAGGTGAAAGTTTACAAAATCCACAGCATTTCTTTTCCACTCCATATCATCCCAATTTCAAGGACATCTATACCCTGTCTTTCTACACAATGCTTAGCTAAAGCATGCCTCATTAGCTCACATGCAAGCCTTCATGCCTCCATAACCTAAATTTCTTTTCTCACCTTCCTCAGATGATATTCTTACCTCATTGTTGAAGCTCAAATTGATTTACTGCCCCCAAACACAATTCAGATGCTCTACGCTTTCCTGGCCCCTTTAAACTCTCCTGAATGGCAACGGGTGTGGAAGTGCTGTTCAGGTCCTTGCATTTAACATCATTTGATTCTTCTCTCTCTGTCCTCCATCTGCCTCACCTCTCCTTATTTGTATTCTCATCAGTGTCACATTAAATGCTGTGGAACACGCTTTTAGGGTAATAACAGGACTGAAGTTTATGAAAAAAAAAAAGATTGATATCAGCTTCATAAAACTCACGGGAAGCAATATCTTTTCTGTGCCTTGCCATCCCTTTAACTGCAGCTGCCTTCATACATTGTGGAGGGAGAAAAGAGTTTTAGGAAAAAAAAAAAAAGAGGAAAAAGGCGATATCTCCAAACAGCAGTGGGATTTTGGAACCTGGTGTGCCATTAATTTCTTTATCGCTTTAACAGCAAGGAAGTTGCACTTGCTTCTTTGTGTATTTCAGTGGTGTGTTCCTTTCAAGGGCTTGGTAATCTTTTTCCTTAAATGTCAGTAGATTCTGAAACACTCAAGCTTTGTAACCAGTGGTTTATAGCCGTCACACACCGAAAGGGCAGCAGATGAAGAAACTGTCTATTATTGTAAAGAAATTGAATATATGCCAGGTATCAGGATGGAACGAGAAACGAGGCAGTGAAATCAGGCTGGAGTTTTACACTAAAGCCCAAGCTGGTGGCACCCAGTTCCCCCTGTGAACCTGCAGCATCAGGCTGAATGATGTCCCTCACCTGTTTCTCTGCAAGTTGGTTCTTCTGAATATGAACCCAAAGCCACTTTTGGGCTAGGGTCATACTCACACTGTGCATTACTGACTTTGACTACAGGACTTGATAAGGGATCCACCACTTATTTCAGCACCAATTCCATCAGATCTCACTGCTGCAGAGCAGCACCTGTGTCAAACACAGCCTGCTGCAGCTGCAGGAGGGGAGGGTGGGCTGCAGACCTCACAAAGCTCAAGGACTCTGGCATAGCAATCCCTTTTAGGGTTGCACTCCAGTTAAACAGCGTGAGGCTTTTGAGCAAAACCTTCCATAGACACTGGAGAGGCAAAGGGAGGCCATAGACCACGCAGCCTTACAGCACCTGGAGACACTGACCAGGAAATTGCCCATATGCCTTAAAGCAACATCTCCCATATCCCTGCATCTTTCCGAATCAGTGCCTTAGCAAAACTTTTTTCAAATAATTTCTCTTTCAATGGCCTGTTTCTCTATTCCCAAGTCACAGTTTAACCTTTGGTTTTGCAGGTTGGAAGACTGACACAGATACACTTAAGAAGAGGAAAACTTCTATTTATTTTTCTTCCCTTTTTTGTTGCAGTCATTTTTTGCAGTTTTTACTCCTGATAGTAGATATTAAATTTGACAGAAAACTAAAAGCCACTACATGCAGCTTTTGGCTTCACTGCCTCTAAATATGTGATTCTCCCTGATTTTAATTATTTTTTAGATGCTGCCAATTTAGCAAAACTTGCTAAAATGGACAGATGAGGGGTGGGAAAACCTGAAGAAACAAGCTACCTTGCCAAAACCATCCCACTAATCCCATCAACTAGCCCACATTTGCCAGAAGCAATTGCAAAACAACAAACAGACCTTTTATTTTTAAAATTGGCCAAATTGTCCTGGCTCCACATTCCCCAAGTGCCAACAGGCAAATTGCTGTAATACAGCTATCCCAACAGAGGCATAATTCTTAGCTTAGTAAAGTCAGTGGGAATTTCTGCACAAGCTTTTCTCTGAGCTGTAGAACAGACCATACAGACACTTAACCCACAGCCCTTCACAGGGATAGGCCAGTAGGTGTCCACTTGGTGCTCAGCATCCCAAGAAGGAAAGTAAGGAGATGATTTTGAAATCCCAAGTTCATGTAAAATATTTGTCTTGGTGTTTTTTTTTGTTTTTGTTTTTGTTTTTTTTTGTGTTTTTTTTGTTTGTTTGTTTGGTTGGTTTTTGTTTGTTTGTTTGTTTGTTTTTGGTCTGGGCAACGGGTTTTCCAAATCCAAATTCACCTCAGGATTTGGGTGGTGATGACTAACCAAGCAAAAAGGGAAGGCAGCCAGAAGGTTGCAATGTCAAAAAAATTGACAGAGAATGAATAGCTCTCAAAGAGCTGTGTTGTCAGATAATCACTGAATGCAGTCACTGAGTACAGGCCTTTCCCCAGTAACTCCAATATCAGGCTCATCAAAGTGTGTTCCTAGTCACAAATGTGTAAAAAATCAAGTAATTCTCAGAAAAGTGTTAAATAAACAGATGTTACCTGTCCTAGAGGACTTTAGAGCATGATTGAAAAGCTTTTACAAGGATCATAGCTTGCCCTGGAAGGGTAATACAGCCACAGCTCTTAAGCTAATCATCCTTTGGGTTGCAGAGCAAAAAGACATTGCAGAGCTGAGTTAACCATCAAAAGTAATAGAGTAAATCAGCCCAAAATGACTGACCAGCCTTTGGGTTCAGACTAGATCCTTCCTTTCTGAAAAATATTAAAGAATGAAGTATTTCTTCTGTCAGGTAAGAGGCAGAGGAATCTGCTATGCCCTCTCAGGCTGACCAGTTGAAATGAAATAATTCTGTAAATACCATGGGTTTGTTGCAGGAAGCTAGCAATGCCCCAACCCCAAATCAGATTCAAGCTTTGGAGAAACACGTAAGTAGATTGAATGAACTTTGTTGGTTGGGGAAATATCTCCAAACTGGTGAATTAATATTGCAGACCAGAGGATTATTCACTGGAAAGCTAAGGGGATTTTGGCTGGGTTTATAGCTACTGGATTTAATTTCTAGCCTGTGCTGCCTTTGCTCTCCCAGCCCACTACAGCTGCTGGGATTTGGCTCCTTCTCTACTTTACAGTCTAACAGAGTTAGAAGTACATCCAACAGCACTTGAGGAGCTGCTTGTGGCACTTGATAAACAGCTCTGGATGCAGCATTGTTAATGTGCCTGGAGACGTGCAGGGTGAGGGATGCCTCAGGAGTCACCTCTGTCCCCAGTGTGCTTCTCTCTGCTTGGATATCGGGGCTGCACTCCTCTGGAATCAGAGGCAGTGGCTGGTAAATAACAAGAAGTATCAAGAGGGAGCAGATGAGGGGAAGAGACACAATTTACTGAATAATAATGCCAGAATTCAATGCACCAGAGCACTTTGATTTAGCCGTTTCAGGGACTGGCAGCCCACAAAGCAGCACTTCACCTGCTACAAGAACATTGCAAATCTGAGTAAGGACAGGGAGAAAGTGTACAGATCATATCCTGGGACATGGAGCAGGCAAATATTTAAACCCTTAGTCAACTGCTTCTCAAAACCATCCTTCTCCTGCCACTGCAGTCCCTTCCATCACTGCTATTTATCTGAAAATGGAGACAGTAAAAGCAGCTGTAAGGAAGATGAAGTTTGTTTGGTCTTTGGTTCATTGACAGTGGCCAGACACAGCTGCAGCAATCTCACATTGCTCCCAGGTTGATGGGATAAACATAGGGAGACGTGGAAGCTAAGCAATTCTGAGTAGGGACAAGAAAATAGATTTCTCAAGGAAAATGTTGAAAATCACTGTAATAGAGGTTCTTTCTAGCTAAAAGATGAGTTTGGTCATCCTGAAGCAGTCCCAAATGGCTACCAAAGCACTTGAACCCAGTATGTAGGCATTTAGTTCCAAAGATGGTCAAAAAAGCCAGTAAAAGCAGCACAGAGAAATACTTAACACCCAGCTGTTCCCATGAAAGCCTTTGCAATTATTGCAGCTCAACATCAAACTCTACAGACTGCAAGCAATTCTTACTCTAAAACATTTCTACTCCTCACTTCCTAAGGACAGAAACACTCTCAGGCTTTTTACTGTTCTACAAGGAGGCTTGAGCAATTAACTTTGTTTTACCACTCAGTTCAGAGTGGGTGAAGATTTCAGATATAAACTGAAGGAGCATCTGTGGATGCAATGAAAAGCACAGATCTTTTCATGATTCACTCTGGTGACCCTGTTCTCTTTCCCTGTTTCACCTTTCAAAGATATTTCAACTCTGAAATCTATTGTGTTTACTCTTCCTCACCCTATTCCACCCTGGCTTTTAAGGTCCTCTCTGCCCTGATTTTATCTCCAGTGCTGTGCATCACATATGTGCTGTTAGCATTTCCACAGAGGTCACAATTTTTCACCAGCTCATAAGAAAACACATTTTGATGCAATTCAGGAGCAGCCCAGTTCTACAGATGTAGAATGAACAGGAAAATCCTTTTGGTTCATGTGAAGTTATAAATCACTCCCAGCATTCTACATTTCCATAGTAGAACATCTACATTACTTTTTGAGCATTGTGTGTGCATATATAGATGTATATGTATATGTATATATATATATGCATATAAACCCCACGCAGATATGATATGTATAGATGGAAGTACACACACACTGTGCATGTTGATATATAAAGTATCTGATATTGTCTCCCCTGCCTCTCTGATTTTGCAATATTATCACTCATTTTTTTTTCTGATAACAGCACTCAGGAGCTGTGAAAATGGGTATTTTTGAATATAAGGCATTTCACCTTCCCAAACGTTACTCCATACAAGATATATGTGTGAATGTACAATTGTTTGCACTTTAATAATGATTCCTCTAATTCTGTAGTTGAAGATCCTGAATTCAATTTTGCTTCAGATCCAATAAGGATTCATTATGAAAGAAAAAGACAGGAGTTTCTCCTTCCTCCTCCTTTGTAACAGAAGTCCCAGCAGGCACATCATATTTTCTATCCTGCATGCATGGGTTTCACTTACCTGTTTCCTTAACAAAATATGTTGGAGTCAGCTTGATTATAAGTAAATTTCCATATGGAAAGAAAGAAACACAGAAGAATATGCTGGAACCTGACTGCCCTCTGCAAATGTCCATTGATTAACTCAGTTATCTTCATGATCCTAGGATGTTCTGATTTCAGAGTACCACTGCAACATAATAAAAATCAGCTTACTGCTATTTATTTCTTTATTGCTAGTAACAGTGAGGCACCAACACAGTGCAAGGAGAGGAAATTGTCTCTTGATAAAGATTAAAACTGTAATTTGGGATCTTGTTCGAAGACATGGTCTAATTAAAAAAAAATTCTATTAAAGAGCTACAAAATGATCTATGTGTCTAGTCATCAGTCAGACATTATTAAAATAGTTCAAACTATTGTTTGCTATTTTTTCATCCCTGGGAACTTTAAAATGAACAATAGTCAAAAAAATAGTCCTAAAATGAAGAAGTGATCAAAAGTTTTGAAACTCATACAGAGAGAGAGAGAAAAATAAATATACCTTGGACATCCAGTTTCACTGAATTATTAAGTAAACCATCTCAAAGGTCCTGTGCCACACACACACAAAAAAAAGGTTGGTTTTGTTCGCCCTGATTCTGAAAATATCTCATATCAGCACTAGTGTTTAGGAAATTCTATCTTAATGTGTCAGATCATGAGGAATTCCTGAGAAAGATCCTGTTTCTCCCGTGCTCCAGACAAACCTTCTCCTGTTTTGCATGAGGAAATAAAATCTCAGGCACATAGGTTTCTCCATAAAGTCCAATTTTATCTGTGCAAATTCCAGGCAGTACTGGTCTCACTCTGCCTCTGCTTAAGCATTCTGCAGTAAACAGCCTACATGAAAATTCTCATCTCTCAAACCATAAAGAACACGAGAGGTTATAGCCTCAATATGCAGCTGCTCTGCCTCTCGGCTCAGCCTGTGGACGTGGAGCTCTCCAGCCAATTCCCAGCATGGAAGTCAAGTGCCAGCACACACTGAGTTACAGAAGTGCTGCAGGAAAGATGATCCTGAAAACTGAGGCTCAAGCCACAGGAGAGAGCTCCTTTATCCCATTTCTCTTGCTCTCAATTGATCTTCATGACCAAATTGCAGCCTCCAACTTCTGCATTTACTTGGACGGGGTATGTGGGAATTCATCTGTGTTTGCTGTACTTGATGTACTGTGATCCTGACGTCTTCTGGCCTGTGGTCACAACTTTAGGCAGAAAAGTCTTTTTTTCTTTCCTTAGTTTGAGGTCAGCAGTGACTTTACTTTCAAATGCTACACCCCTCTGAGGAATTACACACACACACTCACCATGGGCTGCCTCACAGCACCTGCAGTTCTCCACCAAAAATAAAAACATCATATCAATGAGCCCAGTAGAAAAGATGACAAATAAAGCATTGATCAGGAAGGAGCTAGAGCATATATTAGAAAATAATCACTTTCTCACCACACTAATGGAAAACCTTTTAAAAAAATGTTAAAATGTTGGATGAAATTATGTTTATGTTTTTTTTCCCTCCATGGAAAGCCAGTTTTATTTCCATTAAGTCTGATGTTCCATTTTTTTCCTTTACAAACAGAATAAATAAATATTTTACCAGAGCCTAAAAACAGAGTTAATTAAAAAGACCAAGATAATTGACAATCCAATAGTAAACTGCTAGTGCAAGCTCTGAAATTTAAATTGGAGTTTAAAATTCTTCCAGGTTTTGCTCATCTTTGATGCCCAAGGGAACAAAAGAAGTTTTTGTTTGGGGAAATTTATGATTTTGCATGACAATCCCCTTTATTTAGTTTGATTTCCTAAGGAAATAGGATACTTTGTCAAACTGTCTGTCATTCCTCCTTTAATTACTTTTGAACACACTTGCCAATTTCAAACACATTTGAAAAGGAGATAAGTCCCAGGAACAGTGAAGTCTTGCAAGTCTCACTGAAGTGCCAGGATAAAGGAGCGAGCTGGGAAGGGCTGGATCCATCGGTGAGGGATGGAGCCTCAGCTGCTGCACACCAGCCTGGGCAGGGATCCCAGGAAGCCACAGGCACACAGAGGACTGGGGTGAGTCAAGGGAGCTGCTGCTGTTCTGCTGGGAGAGGCAACAGCAGCTACAAGTGCACACATAACCTGGCTGCTCTGGCTCTGCTGCTTGTGGAATTCACAGTTATTTTTTTCTGATCCTTAATTTTTTTCTTTCTTTCTTTCTTTTTTTTTTTTCTTCCTTTGGAGTAATTTTCTTTTCATAGATTCAAGATACTGGAAATTTCCATTGAGTCAAGGAAGAAGATAGCCATTTACTAAATACCATGCCATGTAGAGAAGGACTATTACTGTTTGGGTTTTACTAATATTACTAGTAGCAGTAATACTTTATTATTTAGAAGTCTCCTGTTCATTTTCAACTAAGACATGGTTATTTTAAAATGATACAAAACAAAACCCCACATTTTTGAGCAAATCTTTCAAAATCTTTTTTTTTTGTTGTTGGCCAAACTGACTTCTGTCTCATCACAAGGTAGTATACATTGGTAAATTTGTAAAGTCCATACAGAGCAGAGGTTACAGGCAGACAGAGGAGGAATAAGGAGACAAAATAGCCATGCTGTAGATTCTAAAAAACATACTTACTCATATAGAAAATGACAGGTATATTAGGGGGCAAAAAAGGATTAATTTCTTCAGCTGAAAAGGACCTCACAGTCTATTACCATCAGCTTGTGGAAGCCAGTAGCCATCATGGCAGATGTCTTTTCTTTTCCAGTACTTCAAGAAATTAAACTGTCAGTCTTCATTTCAGCTGGTGGTTTCACCATGACATGATGCTGTGCTTAAGAGGGTTTGAATTCAAAATAATTCCCTTGGCTTCACTGTCTCCCTGTATCGGATCGGTATCTCCTGATGAAATCCAGGATATTGCGTTCGAGACATCAAGGCAAATGAGGGCTGGCAAGCATGAGGTCGTGTTGTATTTTTGGCAATGAAATACTCCTACTGGAAACCCTGAAGGACATCCAGAGCCTTAAACTCCATTTTATCATCTGGGCTGGGGAGCAAGTACATGAAGCAATTCAAGATAAGACCCTCTCCCCTGGGTCAAGACAACGTCACAAGGGACAACTCTCCCCAGCAGTTCTACATAGTCTGGCAGAGTTACTCTCATGAGAAATCTCTCTTCTCTACCTTCTGAGGAAGGCAACAGAAAATGGCTATTTAGAGTGTCATTACAGCACAAACTTACTTCTCTTGGTCTTTCCATCTTTTGCTGTAGCAATTTAACACCGCAGCTGTGCAAACTGTTAGTGACTCTTTGTGTCCCCAGGGAGTGTAAATTTGAGGGGGAAAGTGAGGACAGCATGAGCTTTCCACATTTGGATGTGGAACTCATAATTCAGGTGGCAGTGTGTACTGTGGGGTCAAGGAAGATCTTTCCTCCCAATGCTTATGATTTAGTGGTGACTCAGTAAAATTCTCACCAGGACAAAGGTGGGGAAGATCTCACTGTATTTAACTCTGAGGGAAACATGTCAGTGACCCTCAACACACTTAAAGAATTATTGCCCTCCAGTTGGAAACAGAAATTCACATTTCATAGTTTTCTAGAAAAACATCTGAATTGTTAAGTCCCTACATCAAGACAAGTAGGGATTCATGGGATTTTCCAGCCCTTCTGCCTTTCTAATCTCCTAAAGAAACTCATACACCTTGCCCTGAGTTTTGTTGTGACCCTCATTCCAAGTCACTCAGAGATGCTTTAAAGGCTGGTGTCAAACACTGAGGCCTCTGAGGATTAAGGGCTGTATAGGCAGAAGAATATTTCTTCCCAGAAATGGTCCCATGCTCTGAAGTGTAAGGATTGATAACCCTTGTAAATTTTCTCTTTCCCTGTGCAACTGCTGGTGTTATTCATATTCATGTAAGTGCCTAATCCTTTCCTGAATTATTTGCCTTATATCAACTTGAGTTCACAAAATAACTTTACAGGTAAGTGCCATTTTCACCCCTAAACTTTCCAGAATGCTCTTGCCAGTGGCTTTTTTAGCAAAGTACTGATTTAAGGCTGATGGTTTGCACTTCGAAAACCACAGGCTCACTTCTTATGGAAAAAAGAGACCAGACAGACCTGATGGCTTACATTCCAGTAACAAAACTCATTGACCAGGAACAAAAATTACATGATTGTACAGAAAAAATTCCAGAGCAACTAAGAAACTTTCTTCTAATGACATTTTTAAAATGCAGTGGAGAAAGTAGTTGGTACAATTAACTCCTCCTGGACATTTCCCTCTCTGTCCTGCACACTCCTCAACAGTTGGTTGAAGTAGATGCAAGTATGTTGCTTTTCCTTTAAGGTCTGCCATAGATTTTTCTGCACTTTTAGAGCAAGGAAAGAAGAAATTTTAACTCTTTGCAATCACCCTTAGCTCTTCAGACCCTGGAAGAGGAAGGAGTATATCCCACACCATGACATGTCCTGTTGAACAGCACTCACAGGCTCATCACTTCCCTTCCTGCTTCCACACCCAAAAAAACCTTTAAGCCTGCCCTTACAATTGTTTATGCAACCACTGCACAGCAGAACCTCTCATGGGCACAGGCACAACAAGACATCTGCATTTTGTCATTTGGTCTGTTATGATGATGTTTACCAGCACTGAATTTATTCCAGGGAAAAATGAAACAAATGTAAAGACTTAAGAGAAAGTAGGTTACCATAAAATGAGAGAGTCTAATCACAGCATTTCAGGCAGGTGCAGTGGCTGCTAACCTGAGGGCTTTCAAGGAGTGTAGAGCAGACAGAGATCAGCAGTGCCTCAAGATCTGGTCAGGCACTACTGTTGGGCACAATGCCCAGTGGTTTTTTGAAAATTATATATATAAACAACATCTTTTTCTTTAAACAAAAAAAAAAAAGACTATTAAAAATGTGATATAGGATTGCTTAGGTTAGTCCAGCAGAGATATAAAACCTGGCCTTAAGTAATAAAACCTGGCCTTAAGTAGCACAAGAAGATCAAGGAATTGGCTCCTTTTGAAAGGGTTTGACATCTTGAAAAAATAGCTTTATTTTTAAAGAATCTACTTAACTTAGAAGATCTATCTTCCTTGTGTTTTAGACTGTGATTCATTATCTACACTGTGTTCATTTACACTGTGAGAAAAATAAAATCACCAGTGATAGGAGACTGGTAATCCCTTCAGTGTATACTCTTCTATGTTTAAAACTCACATACCCAGGCACTGTTTTTTCTGAGTAGCACAGCAATAAACCAAAATATGTAGTGTCCTTAGACAAAAATCACTGACAGGAATCAGAAATTCTGTCACTTCATGGTTTTATTTCACGCCACAAGTTTCTTATTATCCCCTTACTAGTCCTCTTAGCTTTCCTGTTTTCCCAAGCCCTATAACCTACAAATCTGAAATATCTTCTCCACTTTCTCTGAAGAACATAGACTTCAATTAATTTATTCTGCTTTACCTACAGCCCAATGCTACGGGTGGTGGTTCCAGGGTTTGAAGTTCCTTCACTACTTCAAGCAGTTTAACTGGCTTTTCCACTGAACTCAGCTCCTGTAACAACCAGGAGCCTGTGACTGACCAGCTCAAAGCCACACCACTGGTGTCCTTCAGCATTGGAACACTGGCCAACATATTTGGAGATACAGGAGAGAAGAATGAAACCATTTTGCTGCTCAGAAAAAGCCCAGTAAGGACATTTCTGTTCTTTCCATTTTTCATCTTTTGTAAGAGTCTGTGAGGGTGTTTGCTAGCACTGATTGATTGATCAGCTTCTAGGACTGACATTTTTCTGTGTATCCAATTAAATTTGCACATGCACTGACTTCCAACACCTGCCCTCTTTCTAAGGCTTTCTTCCCTTCTCTGTGGGTAGGTCAGAGAAAGTGAGATTAGGATTACACAGAAGGGGGAAATTAATCCAGGGAGAGAGCTGAAGTTATGAAAAAAAATCTCTTTGCAAGGCTATGACAGTTCTTTCTGTAGATATTTTCAGAATCCAGAAAATGATTAATGGCAATGAAAAACAACTTCTGTCTCAACTACTCACAACAGACAGAAGGAACAAACATTTAGAGAATTTACACTAAAGCAATCACCAACCTAGAATTGCTTTTGCACAGCTCTTTGTGCTTGTTCTAGAAACCAGTGGGAAAAAATAATTCTATGCTACAATTAAATGTGAATTCATTTGTATTTTTCCTCATCGAGTGTCATAATGAAAGAGAGGAAATGAAATGTAACTTTACTGTTCAATCAGTCAAATCTGACAACCAACAATAAAAGCCATTAATCTAAATTAGCAGCACAAGAAAAAAATGACACAACCCTGTCTCCAGGACTGGATGGAATTGGTACCTATCACTGAGGGCCACCTGATGAATTCTCAGTCACTGTTAATGTGCAAGGATCATTATTGCAATTTACTTACTATAGCACATGATACTTCCTGCTTTCTAGAACAAATTGTCCAAGCACATATCACCAATTGGAACATGTGTTTAGAAAATGAAGATCAGATCTTTTCATGGGGCAAGTAGTCAGCTCTTGAAAAAAAAAACAAACCAGTTATTTTTCCATTCCCCTCCCAAAACTCCCAGTGGTTTTTAATGTGCTGTCTCTGTCCCCAGTGTCCTGTTAGAAAAGCTTTCCGAGTCATTCTTGCTCCCTTCCCAGAGGTTCTATGGCAGATGGTGACATTCCTGCTGCTCCCTGGCCCATACACCTGGGCTTGTTTCCCCTAGGCAAAAGCAGTGTGGCGACAGAAAGAGAGAGAAACTCTCTGACTTCAGAGGATTCTCCAAGAGCTCCTGCAGCTGCAAGCACCTTAGAGCCACTCCAGAGACATCCCGTGCAGTTTCTCACTGCAGGACTCTGTCTTTGGTGATCCCAGTCAGGTATGGGCTGCCTCTCCACGAACTGGAACATTCTCCATGCAATCCAAAAGCTACAGGAGAGATCCAGCAGAACCTTCTCATCCAGCCCTTCCCTCTTTCTTCACAAGCAGCACAGAGAGCCCTCCCTCTTTAAAAAATCCCCCCTATGCTCCTATATGAGCTGCTTGTAATGACCCACTCAGGCATGCATTACTCCTTGAAATGCAAACGTAATCATCTAACAGTGCTCAGCCTGATGAAGCACAAAAAATGCTTCCACAAATGTTTGTTTGTTTGTTCCTCCACAAGAAAATGTACGGTGGAAATCTCTTGCAATCTAGGTGACTTGAGTAAAAGGTTAAAGAGCTGTGGTTTTTCAATTTGGTGCCTGTCTGAAGCCTCTGATTCCAAAGAGTATTTGTTCTGAAAAATTCAAAATTGCTCCAAAGACCAAACAAACAAACTCACAATGAAAACCCCCACAATGAAAACAAACAAGCAAAACCCGCAAACAAATAGAAAACACAAAAGAAAAAATCTAAACAAAAAGGAAGGAAAGAAAACATATATATATTTTACTGGATAGACAGGGATGTGAACATTTTCCTCATACTGAATATAAGCACCAGTGTCTTATTTAAGTTATGGGGTTCATCCTCTAAGGCTTAGCATTTCAAGGCTTGAGAGTAATGGTTGATTAAGGACAAGACTGGAGAAGCAACTTTCAACTCTCCACAGTACAGAGTATTTTAGGCCCCTAACACCTGCTTCAGAGTATTAAAGCTCCCTATTACCTGAAACTAAATTAATTGCTCAAGAGGATGTTGTATAACAAAATTTGTAACACTCAGCACAATTTGCACAATGGGGGAAACTTCGCCTCCTTTTGTAACCAATGAAACCTATCACCCCTGGAATCTGGGAAGTTATTTGCTGCATCCTGAGTGGATACCTCTCTTAATTAATGGATGAATTGATAGATCACACATGATTGACTGCTCTTAGAGGAGTGACTGATTTCATGGCAGCCTAGACTCTGGGTGCAGTTACTAATGCTTCGTTAAGCTGGTGCAATGAAAATCATCTTGGGTTTCAAACTGAAGCTGTTTATAAAGCCTAGAGAGAAGCAGGCACTTACAGATTATGATTTATTTGATTTTAAAATATTTCTTCACCATAGGATGTATAAAACACGTTCACAAAGTGTTGTATCCCTGGGCTCCAGAGGGAGCAGAGGAGGCTGTCTACATACCTACAGAGTGCATATT
Organism: Passer montanus; assembly: GCF_014805655.1. NCBI lineage: Eukaryota > Metazoa > Chordata > Aves > Passeriformes > Passeridae > Passer > Passer montanus. The sequence continues at coordinate 9,212,959 of NW_024366703.1, forward strand.
TAGGATGACTATTTAAAGTTTTGAGCTAAGGGCCATCCCCAAGACCAGGGTGGTAAAACCCTAGATGAGATGTTCAGTTCCTGACTAGTGTTGGAACTGGCACTCAGAGGCTGAGGTCTTAATGGTTAGTGGCTCAAAAATTGCTAAGATCACTGAAGGACCTTGCTCACTATGGCAAACTGTTCACCTGCACCCACCAAGAGCTCTCCCTGCCCTAGGAATATGCAGCTGAGAATTCCTGTGAGCAGGGAAATGTGCTCAGCTCTCTGTATTCACCCAACTGAGCAGCTCTCTGGGCTCCACTCACTGCTGTGACCACATCTCCCAGCTGCAGAGGCACCCACTGAGCACTGAATGCAGACACTTAAAGGAATTTCTCTTACCATGGAACTGAATCCTGTTCCAGGAGCATAATACTTTCAGAGATGTTACAACGGGCATTTTGCCTGTAAATAGGCATCATTAATCCAACTGTTCTAACAGATGCTGTGAAAAATAGGGGCAAAACCTCTGCAGACTTCTGGAGAGAAATTCCACTGGTGCAGACTGTCTGGAACATCTGTGATTTCTGTAATTATTGCCTGTTTTTCCTGCTCAGATGTGCCCATTCCCAGATAAAGCATTTCCAAAATGATAAACAGAGGAATAAAAGGCTGAAAAGACACTTGTTGTTAATTATTTGCATTTAAGGCGGGCTATAATTAGTTTTACAATTGCTAAGGCATTGACAGCAAGCAATTGCTGTCTTCAGTCCATCCATAAACCAGCTTCTCAGTAATTAGGAGAGACCACACATGCCATGGATTACAGCAGCTGTGCAACAACATGGGCTTTACCTTTGCTTTCTGCTTTGTGTACTTATTTGGGTTTTTGTCAGTGCTTTATGATTTTCTCCTCATCCATTCTAGTCAGCACACCTGAGTTCAGAACATTCTTTATTGAAAATAGGAGGGTTGCATTGATTGTAGCATTTAAAAGAGACCATTTAAGATGGCAGCTTAGGAAATTATAGAGATTGTTAAATTAGAATGCAGCCCATTCCCAAAAGAAAGGAAAAAGTCAACACAGCACCATTTCTAGCAAGGTGACATTCTCCCAAACATCATTAGCTGCAAAGGCATGGATTTAAGTAAGAATCTGATGGACTTCTTTTTTAGGTGGCAGTGTGACATACATTTGTCTTGGAAAGGAATATACAGACACCTATTTCCTATTCAAGGGAAAAAGTCTAGTCCTCTGCAAGAAGTGCTAACAGTAGCAATTTGGTTCCCAGAACTCTCCCAATGGTGAGGAGGTGCTGGCAGAAGTGGAAATGATGTTAAGATGAACTCACAGTGAATGACTGATAGTCAAAACACAGAGAATGACATTAATAGTATTGTCAAAATACAAAGCAAGTCCATAACTTTGCAGAATGTTAAGGGTTCTCACTTGTATTTTTTTTTTTTCCCCTGAACAGCTCATAAAAAATGACAAAAATTCTAAATTCTCCTGATTTTGCTTCTATGTGTGAATCACTGCCATAATCTTAGGGGTCTCTTCTCTTGCTAATTGGAGAGTTAATGGCACCGTGTTGCCACCCTCACACAGACACATACACAAATGCTTCCCCCACTACCCACAGACATTATGTCATGTCATCTTTATAATACCTACATAATAAAGGAGAAGTGCCCTAGAAATATTCTATTATAAGTATGTCATTTTTATAGATCTGAAAGTTTTATTGTTTTCAAACTTTCACCTCTGCTCCTGCAGATACATGTTTTTTAATAAGTTTGGAGAAATGAATTACAAACCCATGAGAAATATATCTATTTATTAATGCTTCATGGCCTGCTGTCAAAAGACTGGTGTAGACACAAGTTAATAACCTATACATTCTGTTCTGGCAGATTACAGGTTTTTCTTACAAGCAGATTAACACAAAGGCACAATTATCCTTTCAATTGCATTTTTACATATAGCATAGCATAATGTAGAGTTCATCCATGGAATTGCATATTTTTTGTGATGTGTTTAGTGAACCTGGAGATTATAAAGGAACTTGCTGAGACAAAAGGACACAGGTTAAAAAAAAGGAAGCAGATTTGCCAAAGACACACAAATTGGAAAAGCTAGGGATGGGTTTCTTGTTTCTCAGTTTTTCATTTAGTGTAGTACTGAGTGCAACATCCTGTTTCCTCTCTTTAAGCATCTTTATGACCACCCCTATGAAAGTTCACTAATAAAACAGTCTATTTTATAGATACTCCCACCTTTTGTGTTCCATGCATGGGTCAACTAATTATACAAAGGGCACAGGCTCTTAATTCTCCCTAGTTTGAGATGAAAGCTTGGGGTTTTGTTTTTTTCAGTTTTCAGGAACACACTCATGCATTCTTCATGGAAAACCCCAAGTTCACAGAACAATGAAAGATCATTTTTATATTGTGTAGAAAAACTACCCTTTTTACAGCCTGCTGCTGTATTTCTGTGAAGAGAAATGTATCCTCAGCTTCATGCAAGTATGAATGAAAATATTAGCTCCCTACCTCATGAGCCAGTGTTCCACTGAGGTGGAAAGGCATATCAGTGCTCTGTAATATATGATAAAATACTCTCCTTACAATAAATAGTACAGGGTGGCTTCTGTCTTGTGGGCAACAATGCTCTGTGAGCTACCTCAGCATGGGGAAGAATAAACTCTGCCCTACATAATTCTCAGCATACAACTGCAACAAACCAGGACAGGCTTAGGAAAAAGCTGGCTGTGGCATATTCGTGCTAGGATAGATGACAGGTGTATCAACTCAACAGAACTGAGTTGGTGGGAGTGACAATCATGCAGTTCTGCTTTGGGTTGCCAGTGGAAGATGTCTCTTACTTCCCTGGAGCCCCTCTGGGGATGCAGCTGCCCCTAATGAGGGACTCACAGCTCCCAGGGGCATGGTGGCTGTCCACAGGACTGATACAGGGTGTACAGCCACCCTGCTCCCCTGATGAATCACCTGTTTAAAGATGCATGACTAGAGACCAAAAATACTTGACATAACCTCCAGGCTACAGCTGAGCAGGTAAAAGATGTTGCATGAGGGACATTCTTGTCTCCATGACAAAAAGTTTTTTTTCTTCCCAAATGTTTCTCCTCATTATTCTGCAAAGTGAAGAGAAGGGGTCGAAAAGTAATAACAAGAAATGGCATCTTCATCTATCTAATCAAATTCACTACACTTAAAAAATCTGTCACATTTACTACTGAGTTGGTTACTACTGACTTTTCATGTCTTTTCACAGAGTCACAGTTGGAAGACACCTGCAAGGATCATTGAGTCCAATTCTTAAGTAAATGGCCCATCCAGGGATTGAACCCATAGTACTGGTGTTATTAACACCATGCTTTAACCAGCTGAGCTAATCTCAGGGTCAGGTTTTATCCCTGCCAGCTTCATGCTCAGCACTTCCAGTATGTCCAATATTTCTTCTGATACTGACTTTGTCATTTAAGCTATCAAGTTTAATTTCTTCCTTTTTTCTCCTCGTTGCTCACTGTCTGACAAGTTGGAAGACACACAGCCATTTTCCTTTCATTTTTCTCTACTGCTACTTTTCCTTGGATTCCTGCCTCATGTATAAGTTAATACATTTTTTTTTGTGGTTTTCTTATTGTATTTTGCCTTTGTACATCAAATCTCCTAACATTTTTGTTTTCATTGATGATGTCCTGTGTTGGGAGTCTTGGCAATATGTCCTTATTCTTACTATAAAAGATTACATTTTCAAAGGTATTTCAACACTACCAGATCCCAGCTTCACCACGACAAGGGATATTTCCTTTGAGAACCTTAGCATTGGAAACAAACCACAATCAATCTATAGCTCTTTCTACAAAATAGGAATTATTGTTGCCTTTGACCAACAAAGAACAAGACGCAAAGTGCAAAGGTACTGCTGGAGTAAGCCAGATCATCACAGGACAAAGGTTCGCAGTTATCCCTGTGTTCAAATGACCAGAACACCAGCGCTGAAAAATAACTCAGAACGTAGTGCTTATCACCCTTCACCCACAACCAGATCATCACAGGACAAAGGTTCGCAATTATCCATCCCTGTGTTCAAATGACCAGAACACCAGCGCTGAAAAATAACTCAGAACGTAGTGCTTATCACCCTTCACCCACATCAAAAGGCTGAGAGAAAGTTCCTCCCTGATTTTGAATCAAGTGAATAGAAACTCACTCAACATTTGAATGAAACAAGGAACAAGAAATGCTTGTAGCATGCAGAGCTTCATGGGAGGGTAATTTGGTACAGAGGTCATCCCTGTGTAATTACTGGGATGCAAAACACTTGTAATCAGGAGCCAGTGAGCCCTGTGGCTGGCAAAAACACAGCTGGAATGGATGAAAACAAATCCTCCCACATTCATCTGCCTAAACTAAGTATGTGTAATTGCAAACACTGAAAAATGTTATCTTATGCACAGTAGCCCATACACAGGATGCCCCAGTTCCCAAGAGAAATCTTCAGGTAGATCCTCAGAGATCCTATGGAGAACTGTGACCTCCTATATAGGTCACAAGAGAGGAAGTCCAGCCCAGATTCTCAAAGCTGAATTAAGTATTTTTTTAGTTTGTTCTTTCTTAAAAATTTCTGGGAAATCTTTTTTGGGGGCAGAAGTAAGGAACAACACTGTTATTTAAACAGTTATTTAAACAGATGGTTTTCAATTTTGGACTTTTTTCTGCCAAAAGAAGGGCTCAAATGGTGTGTGAAAAAGAAAAAAAAAAGTCCTAGGTCAACATATCTCTCTGATCTTGTTTCTCTTGCAGTCTATAGCCAACTTTTGCTGCTCACATTCAGATCTCCTTTTGTGAGCACAGATTAATCTCATAAATTGCAAGGCAGCTCACAGCACATGTTTCCCACAAGACAGAAGCCCACCCATATACTATTTATTGAAAGACAGAAAGAATTATTTTTAATTTGTGAAACTCAACTAGGGAGAAGCAGATATAGCTCAGTTAGCAGAGACCGGTGCCTGCATATTAAAAATACATTAAGATCAATAAATGGATAACTGAAACATATATTAAAACATTTCCACCTAATATAAAGACATGGATAGCTGTATAATTGAAATATATTTTGTCCATATTTCTACAAGATAAAGAATTTCAATGAAAATATAAAGCACAGAATGATATTGTTCACTGTTAATTATCCAGCAAATAGGATTTTTTTGAAATGATTTTTGTCTGAGTGTGCACTAGGACATGACTTCAGATTTGCATCTGGAGAATGCAAATCTCTATCAATCAGAGACAGAGGTCTGGGAAACAGATAGAAGAAGGGAGAACAGGTTCTACCAGCACTTTCCCTCTTGTTTGGAAGGACCTGCTCTTTAGGACTACCATAAAAAATGTTTTACTTTATACTCTACCTATCCTTGTCCTTATTTTTCCATCTTTGTCTCCATGATCCTTCCCGTGTTTTGCTCTCTGAGCCATTAAATTGTAAGCATTTTCTTACTGTCCATAAACTGGAGCACAATTTCATTTTAAGCAGATTTGTGATCAGTGCTGGCATAATCAGGAAAATAGAAGCATAAAGTTTCCTGAGCCAAAAATAGAATTGTAAAATATTAATCAGTCTTTTTACTATTTTTAGTTCATAGAGACTAAGTGTAAAGGAAAATATTTAGTAAACTAACATTTTGTGGTATTTTAAACATGAATCAAAATGTAATGCAGGCTTTGAAAATGTCCTGCATCCTTGGAATTGGGCTCATAGAGAGACATATTTGTTATGTACAAGCCTTAGACTCCAGCTCTGCTTCTAAGCTTTGTGATAGGATCCTGCTCTAACCATGCTCAAGGTTCAGTCAGAACCATAGAATAACTTCCAAAGCATGAAGTCTAATTCCAAAAAGACACAGTTTTCTACACTTTATGCAAGTACCACTTATCTTCAAGGATGGCTCTCTATTCCTGAGGAAACTGGTGGGATACCCTGTGGGGAAAAAAGGACCAAGAGAAGGGTGCACAGCTTTGGGGAATTCTGATGTGTCAACACCTTATTTCCTGTTCTTTACAGAAAAGAAGCATGAAAAAATAGAGTACAGCTTACCATAAGCTATGAGTTTTTCACTGTATCACTCCAGAAAACATGAGGATTAAGGCTGAGAGGGCTACATTTAAATCTACACCCAAGACATCACCAGAGATTGCAGGACACAAGGGCCAAGACTCAGGAGGGTTATGCATTGCACAAAAAATTTAACAACACTCTTGTGGTGCAACACTAGCAACACTCACCTGAGGAGAGTGATTAAAGGGAATCCTTCCTGGTTCTGCTCTAACTATGCTGGGGCCCTGGGGAAGCTCTGCAAAGCTGCTCCCTGGCATTTGGAGAAATCCATCTTAGAGGAAAGTTCCCCTCCCAAACAATAATGCTGCCACAGAGCCATCATAAACTCCCTGCTGAGAGGGGAAATCATGGTTGTTCTGTTGACTTGGGTGGCCAAAGTGAAAGGAAAAGCAAGAAAGAAGAAATCAATTTGGCTTTGAGAAGATTTTGATGAGTCAGAGATGTGCTTGCTGCAGAGACACCGGGATCGAGTTGAGAATACCCTGTCCTTGAAAATTAATTGGCTAAAGTTCAAACTTCTGAAATATTTTGGCATTGCTGCACTTCACATTGCAACATCCTACTCCCTGAGGAGCCCCAGCCCTTGGTGAGATGATGTAAACCACAGACATTTTAAGTGTATGGGAAAAAGCTCCTGAGCTACCATGCAGCAAAACCAGGCCATGCCCACAGAACAGAACTCCTGACTCCAGCTGTGCACCTCAGCTGATGGTTCCAGACTTGCTGGTATCTAAATCCTCACTCTTGCCCAGAAAATGTATGAGAAAATATTCCAGACCACACCTCAGTGCCACCAGTGTCTGATGGATATTGAGTTACACTGATGCTCAGCTGGAGTTAAATACAGCCCTAATTTTGGGATCTACTGCACAAGGTGACCCACCAAACTGCCACACTGAAGTGTCTTCAACATGCTCTGAAAGCAAGAACAAAAAGCATTCACACACACGAAGACAAAAAAGTTTTCTTGCAGTTTCATGTTATTTTAGCTTGGGATGGAAGCAGAGCTGGCATTAGCCCACGATGCAGTCAGCTGTGGTGAGTACTCAGCTTATGCTCAGAAAATGATGTTAATGCAGCAAACTCTGCACTTGCAATTAGACCTCATCAACAGCAAGTTAATGCTGTAGCCTCAGTCAATTGGCTGCACAACTAAAACCACTGTAACTTTGCCTGGAGCACAAGCCAGCAGAGCTCAGCGAGCTCAAGAGAGCAGGGTTAAAGGATACCAGTATCTGTGAATATTGCTCAGCACTTCCTTAAATACTCTCATTTAGGAAATCTCAGTCCCAGGTAAAATCCCAACTGCCTGCTCACCAGTGTCCCATTGCTTTTGGAGGGAGCCACCAACACTCGAATCCCTAAAATTCAGACAACAACTGTCACAGCCTTAATATGGATTATAAGAACACTATTCTTTTCTTTTTAGAGAAAAATAACACTTTAGTCTAGCACATAATTTTGTTCTATTTTTTCTTTCTCCTCCAAGAGAAAATCAAGCAGGCAGAAAGTGAAAGGTCTGGCAATTTATACTGTGAGAATCATAAAAACTGAACGTGTTTTCAGGCTTGGTGGTCATAATCTGGGTTTGGTAAAAGTGATATATTTCCTTTTTTTTTTTTTCTTTTTTCAATTAATTTTCCATTGAAAATGACTGCTAACATGCAGAGTTTGGGGAGTTTTTTTTTATTTGGTATTTCAGCTTTCTGGTGCAACAGGATTTTTGCCACTTTATAAGCTGCAACTGCATCATTGCTGCCATTTATTCCAGGGTCACCACTCTACTCTTTGATAAATAGGGACATGTAGAAGTCCTATTAGTGAATTTAAATTTATGAGCAGGTTTGAGTGACAGATGCTTGCATGTCATGAATACAGGAGCAGTGAGTTTCTAAATACGACAGACTGCATTAGGCATATGGATTTATACTGCATAAGAACTACACAGCCACCAGAGACCTCCCAAAGTAAAGGAATATGTAATGTAAAGTTAGAAATGGAAGTCTGTCTCACAGAAACACAACCTGAAAGACCTCAGCCACATCAGTTCTTTGATGCTGCAGGTAATCACGGTAAGAATATCAGAATCTATCTGTAAGCTATTTAGGCTTTTCCCTAGAACACTGCAGAAAGCTGGCTGTATACCCATTTCTTTTTGTGGGAATATTTACTTTCAGCTGAAATAGCCTGTCTTCCTCCATGTTTACCCACTGAGATGTAAACTGACAGCAAAGCATGCCAGACGTTCATCAAGGGTAAACCTTGATTTTTGATACATTGCTTTCATGTCCCACTAAAAGGCAGACTGCCCTCAAAAAGCAGATGTCAGCTCATGGCAAAAGGATGCTTTAAAAACCAGGTTGGGGCAGGGTGGGAGATGAATAATTACTGGGAGAATAATGAGAGGGACAGGTTTCAAACAAACCTCCAGTCAACACAGGTCAGAGAAACACTCTCAGTGCCCTCATGTATCTTCCATGTTTCTGCTGAGGAGGTATTTGGCCAACTCCACCTTTCAGTTCTCAGTTTAATCTAGAAAGTAGTGATGGGAACAGTGGTACCACTGGCAAGGTGGATTACCTTTTCCCTAGCAGGCAAATATCTGGGACTGACAGCTTTGGGGAATAAACCAGATTTTGAAGATGTGTTGTTTCATTTCCAGCTGTAGCTCGGTTAAATGCTCAGTATGAAAAACCAGGATAACAAAAGGTGTCTGAGATTTTTTTTTCCCCTGGTTGCCATCTCAGTGTTGAGATATTTCTCCCTTTATATTTACTACCTTTCTTTTAAATAAGCTAGTAAGGCCTCCCCCCTTCTCATCTTGGGACATCATTCCAGAAATAAATGGAAGTCACTGCTAGAGGGTTTTACTTTATATGCTGGCTCTATTTCTCTTGGCTCAATTTCATTCCCTGAAGTCAATGTAGAGAAAAAGATTCATGGATTTTTTAAGGGCAGAAAGGACCCCAGTGATTGTCTAGCATGACATGTCTAACACAAGGCATTCACACTACTCATTTTGATTCCATATCCAAGACCCATGTTTTTTCTTGTCTTTTTTTTTTTTCTCTCATAAGAAATAAATCCAGTGTTGAATTTAAAACTTCCAATGATGGGAAATCTACTGCAGCCTTTAGGAAGTTGTTCCAGAGGTTAGTTTGCTCACTATTCAAATTCATGCTTTGTTTTTAGTCGGAATTTATTTTGTTTGAACTACCAGTCATTGTTTCACCTTAGTTTGTTACACTGCAGAGCCTTATCAAATTTATTCCTTCTGCCCCTTCCCTTCCCCCCTAGATACATTTATAGTGCAATCAGGTCATTCCCTAAGCCTTCTTTGATAACTAAATAGAGTTGCTTGAGTTTTTCACAACAAGGCACGTTTCCCAAGCCTGTAAGCATTCATGTGGTTCTTCTCTGAATCCTTTCCAATTCATCAATATCCATCTGAAGTGTAGACACCAGAACCAAATAGTATTCCAGTAGCAATCTCACCAGTGCCAAATGTAGAGTTAATTTAACCTCACTACCCCTTCTGAGTTCTCTCATATTTAAATGCTCAAAAGGTCACACTGGCTTTTTGAACCATGTTCAGTAAGCATGAAGACTATGGTCCCCAAGACTTCTTTTCTGACACTGCCTTCAAAAGTCATCCATGCTATGTGTATAACCTATATTATTATTTTTCAGACATACAAACTTTGATTTGGCTCAGCTGAAGCACATGCTATTTGCTTGATATCTTCAAACAGCCAGATCACTCAGCAATCTGTTCCCTTCCATGCTCCCCCAAGCTCATGTTATTTATAGACTTAATCCATAATTACATTCTGGTTTTTATTTCCAAGTTGTGGATATATTTGTTGAATAGTGTTTCTCTGAGCAGATTCTTGGGGGAAACACAGACATTTGAAAAAAATTCTCTTTTTGTAATTAGATTTTGAGAACTAGGTCTCAATGCATTCAATGTGTGCCCCATTGATTTTATATCACTCGAGCTTACAAATACACCATGTATCATTCCAAATGTCTGAAAGTCTATTATAGCAACAATATTACACTGATAAAACAGATATAAAATTTTGTTTTAAATAATAGCATAAATTCAGTTAACCAATATCCATTTCACAAAAAATGTGTTGATTGGCATTTGTTATTCCCCCCTCATTAACTCTTATTACTATAGTTATATGTCAGACACGCTGTTACTTTACCAGAACTGATAGTGGGCTGACAAACTTGTAATTACCTAAACGAGCCTGTTGTCTTTTTTAAAGTATTGGTACTGTTGTGATTTTATTCAAGTTCCCTGGGATGTTCTCTGCCTCCCTAGAATCAATCAGTATTGATTGGCGTTGATCGCTACTTTTTATTTTCTTAGCTGTAAGCTCTCTTAAAATCTGCTGATTTTAAAGGTTCTCTTTGACACTATTCCAGGCTGTAGTTGCAATGATTTCTTCATCATGATCATCCTGGTTTAACCTCAGCCTAAACCCAGCACCACACTGGCCACTGTGAACGAAACTGATTCAGCCCTGACCAAAACCAGCACACATCTGGTATTAATATTCATGGACTATGAAACCCTGGACAGAAAACTTTGCTTTAGTAATATGGAGAAAAATTTATTTCAGTCATTTTGAGAATTCCCAGCAATTTAATATGCTATTATGTTTCTCATGGTTTTGACATAATTTAAAAAAATAATTTTGGTGTTAACATTACGTCTGCTGACTACAAATTTCTACATGTGTCTCTTTGTCTCCATTTAAATTGTATATATATAAATTCAAATTTTGCTACTTTCTTTTTCATTCAGAGTAGAGTTGGGTGTTTTTTTTAAGCAGAGTAGTGTTTCCCTTGAAGTATGTGATTGTGACATTTTGGCACAATTAGTGAAATGTTCACAAACAAGTCCCAATTATCTTTTACATTTTCCCATTTATAATGTTTTATCTTTTCAAATTTAGTTCATATATTTTTCTGTTTCTGAAAATCTGACCTTTTTTAAGCATGAGGTATATATACAAATTATTTTGAATTTATTCTCTTTGCATTAAAGACAAGATCATGAACACCTTGTTTTCCATACTCCATCAAGTGGAAGTCTTTCCTATCTCATCTAGGAAAAATTCCTAAATTCTATTGACTTGGATTTATATTTTTTGCAGGTAAATTTAGGCTGTTTATGTTGATTAGGCCTTCTCTGAAGGGTTCATAGAAATTCTCCGCTCAAGTCTACCCACTGGAAAACAGCAATAGTTTTTTTTAAAAAGGTAGGCAGGAGCAGTAAGGGGACTATGAAGACACAACACACAAGGAAAGTGGTGTGAGGAAAATTTCAAGCTGCTCGGACTTGAGCAATAATGGGACTGCCACAGAAGGCAGCCCAGAATCAATAGCAAATTTCCTTTTTAATTCCTAGCACTGTCTTCCCTGAAATGTGTCTTTTGATGTTTGTTTCAGTATTCTCTGTGGATTTGGCCTATTCTTAGGTTGTTAACTTCAAATTGGTATTTAATCCATTTTAAAATCCATTTCTACCCATGTTAACTTAGCCATCAACTATTCAGTTTTGAATGAATCTTGCAAATAAAATGACATAAAGAAATGAGAAATAGTAATGGTACGTTTTTCCAGTTCCTTCTGTTTTTTATTATCATCTTAAAAGAAAAACTTTTATCTCTACAATTTTTTGTATAAAATCTTCTTTGTATTTGAGGATCTGAGATTTTTCTAAAGACTAAAAACTATCAAGAGATACTAAATAATAATGAATGGCACAAAGATGTTTTCTTACATTAACAATAGGAGAAGGTGATGTGAGGCTGTGATGGAGTATATATGCAAAAGGAGGGCATACACCTTAATATAGTCTTTATTCAATGGCATATCTTACAGAAGAGAAAAAGATATGTAAGTGCATGCAAATAGAAATGTGTGTGCAGAAATCCGTGATGGAACCACCTGATGCAGATGAAAAAAAAATCAAATTCAGCCATCAAGATCCAGAAGCACAGTACTCAAGTGGAAAAACCAGACACTGAACTCAATATTATAAGAACAAGTAATACCAGTATAAATATCATACACATTGTCAGTGGGTTATATAAGTGTGTGGAAGATATTTTATTTCTGTATGAGTTCAGATTTCCTCATAAAAAGGCTTCAAGTTTAGTTCGGAAATACTAAAATTCTGTCCCAGAGATTTGCAAGAGTAAAATAGTTTTTCCTAAATATCAATAGACTACGAGTCAGGCTGATGTCCTAATAAGGTTGGGATGACTACAGTGAATTGATAGAGGTAGTATTTACCTTCACTAAAAATTGGGAATTATACAATGATTGTTATTCCCTGAAGTTGGAGAGGATACTTCTTGCTGTAAACTTGGTTGAAAAAAACCTTTGCACTTCTGCTGCACATTGTTGAATGAAATGCAGTTGTAATTAGGTCAAATAAAGTAAAATGTGAGAGAGGACCAGACTGTCTACGTTGTTCAAGTCAATCTGTTTCCCCAGGCTATGCCTGTATTTGTGCTTCTCACTTTTGGAGTTTGCTCTTAGAGTTGTGGCAGCGAGCCACCCATCTAGTGCCCAGCACCGTACTGCAAACATGAGTCTCTTGATATTAAAAGTGCTCCTGAGACCCCCAAACTTGTTTTTAAGAGGGAAACACTGCCCCCTCCTAGTTAATATTTGCTCTTTCTGCAAATTGTGTAACTTCTGAGTTGCCGAATCATAATGTGCTCTTGTGATGTGCAATGATCTTTTCTTTCCATTTTAGTTTCTGTATTTCTCCCAGGCTAAAGTACTTTTATTAATGTAGGAGCAGTGTCTCTGCTTAGGACAGTGAGCAGAGGTATAGTGGCACAAACTGATCATTTCTCTATTAAAAAAAAAATGGGAATCGGTGTTTCTTTGAATTGGAAGTTACAAAATTGCTTCCTGTTTTTCATATCCAGGACTGATTTTTCACATTTGCTCTAAAGTCCTTGTTCCACAACATTTTCTTGTATATATCTAGAGGTATAGAGGCACAAACTGATCGTTTCTCTATTAAAAAAAATGGGGATAGGTGTTTCTTTGAATTGTAAGTTACAAAATTGCTTCCTGTTTTTCATATCCAGGACTGATTTTTCACATTTGCTCTAAAGTCCTTGTTCCACAACGTTTTCTTGTGTATATCAGTGAAGTTACTTGTGCCATGAGGACTTCAGATGAGTCTCAATTTCAAGATTAAAATCCTAATCTGAGTTCCTGCTAAACTAGAGTTTGAAGACCTCTAGTATAGAAGTAGAGGCTTTGATACATAATCCTATGAAGTCACAAACCTAGAGAGTCATTGGACTGTGAATTCAAGTTTTTGTGTATTTTCTGCATCACGAGGTCTAGTGTCTGTCTAGGTGCTGTTCAGTCAGACAGCTCCTAAACTTCATAATCTTAAATGAGCAAGGTCAGCTAAAAGGTTATTGCCATTGTCACTTTACAGAATTAAGGTTCTAAAGATTTTAAATGAGTTGCTGAGCCTCAACAAGTCATCTATGTCAGGATTTGATCACTGATCTGTTACCCTTAGTTGCAAAAGGGCAAAATGCCTCTTTAATGGCCATCCTGGAAACAAACTTAATGAGTGGTGATTCACCATAAAAATGTTCATTAAGGTACGTGACTCAAGGCTTAATCAACCTGTAACTGCAAAAGTGTTTTAAGTGGCGCAGGCCTCCTGCTCAGATGGTCCTTCACTGCTGATGCTCCTCTACAGAGGAGACAAAATACCTAAATTCTGTTTCTGTTTGCTAGTTCTCATTCACATTTCACTAAAACAAATTGACATCTGCTCTACTGCAGCTGTCCTTCTGCAAGGGCTGGAGTTTTCAAATGAGAATTCAGACTTTCAAATTCCAGCTAGAGGCACAGGGAAAGAGGAGAAGGTGTCCCTGTCTGTATAGCTGTTGAAGAGATGGCCTTGGGGTTGATCATCTCTTCACCATCCCTAACAATTGACTTTCCACTCTATTGTGTCACAATGCAGCCCACCAGTGTAAGGCATGAAGCAGGGAAGGCAGGGAGGTCAGAGGAAGGAAGGCACTTCCACTGAATGGTGAGAGAACACTGAAGCAGCAGAATAAGTCTCCAGAATAATAATAATAATAATTTTTAAAAAGAGTAAGCTAGAAGACAGGCAGGCAGGCTCAAGGATTGTTTACTGTCCAGGAAAAAGAGAGGATTTTTTTAATGCAGCAGAGCAGAACAGGCTGACTAAATTATAACCTTAGCCCCCAGCAGCAATCAAAGAACTAAAGAGGAAAAAAGGAACTCAGGGGAAAGGAAGGAATGTAAAAGAAATAGAAATTCATAAAGAGTCTTTATCAACATGGGAGAGAAAGCACAGAACTTGAAGAGTGAAATAAGAAGACAGAAACAAGTTAGAGGGAAATGAGAAATAGATCAAAAAATGATGAGCCCTGGATACATTCAGGGTATTTTTGTAAAAATTCTCAGAAATATTCACAATGTGCACAGTATTAGGCTGTGCTGGTCATATGGACTGGAATCACAAAGGAAAAAGTACAAATGAAAGTTCTGATTTTACATAAAAGTGCTTATTCAAACAACACCATCTTCACACCAATCAGCTCTTTGAAAATTCAGCAAGTGAGTCTTCCACACCCAGAGTGGGATTTGTCTAGACTGATATGTTTTGGTAAACAAACCAGAAAAAAGTTGAAAGTGGAGAAAACATTCAGCAGAAATAAAAATCCCAGACACCTGCAAAATTAATGTAAAACTCCTTTCTCAACCAGATAGTTAAAAAGAGTCCTGGAGTTTAACATCAACTTTAACTGATCCCTTACCAAATGATTCTGTATGCACACACTGTGAATGGTACCTTAAGAAAAGCTCTTAAGGAAAAGATCTGTACTAAGTTCCTACTCACCCCCACATTATAAATGGTTAGTATTCCTTAAGAAAAGCTCTTAAGATCTGTACTAAGTTCCTACTCACCCCCACATTATAAATGGTTCAGTAACAGAAAAAATAACCCATAATAAGGAGCAATTATCTGAAATGTTTCTGAAAGGATGTGGTGAGCCTACTGAAATACATACGCTTGCTGACACAATAAATCATTGATTGTAATGGTCTTTTTGCCCTTAAAATCCTCGAGAGGTATCTCAACAGTTACATACATGATATGAGCTGAATGGAGGGTGGAGATTGTGTCTGGCAGATACTTGCTTCTATCAGGAAAGCATTTTATGGAGCCCTGGCTCTTTTATGATTGCTAGATTCAGCTCCCAGTGAAGTCATGCTAATTAAACTATCTGGCTATAGCAAACCTATAGCTTTGCAGCACTACCGTCATCATTCATGAACAGAAATTTCAAATATGGCAAAACATATGCTCTTTAACCAACTTTATTCTCTCTTTCACTATTTTTTTTAAAGGAAAACAATAAATTTCTCTAAAGAAGTCCCACAGAATCCATCAGAAGCTGTGAAATGGCACAGTTCCATTTTCAAGGAAAATGTTTTTGCATTCTCCCTCACAGTTCTGCTTCTGCACAGCAGAAATGGCACCAGAAAATGTCAAATATGGCAAGTCAATCTCTAGACAAAGGGGATGTGACCAGGGGCAGACTAACAGCTGATGTAGCTAAGGAGGTGAACTCTCTTCTGGGATCTCCACCTCTGGGACAATTAGTGACCCCAGAAGAATCCACACTATTTTTTTAAAAAGACTCCACAGGTGAAAGGTATGTATGGGATGAAAGGAAACTATATAATTTTATTTATTTTTCACACCATAAAAAAATAACTCAGTGCAGATTCCTTGTGGATGCATGTACAAGACTGATAAAACATCAATTAAGAAGACAGCAAATTGACTAAGAACCAGCTCGAATGAATTCCCTCACACCTGCAAAATCAAATTCAACCCTCTCCAACTCCTGGCCTCCAGCAAAAACCTGAATGAGTAGATAAGGTTTACAATATGTCAAGGAGCTTAAAAAATAACTTTGTCAGATCAATAGAATGAGAAAGAAAATCCCAGGACTGAAGTCACCTACTTGGAAGGATTAGTGTACACAGTGGAACCATGACAGAGAGTACTGGGGAGGATATTGAGCTCTTTCACTGTACCTCGTGGGACCTGTAGCTGAAATGCCTCAAATACCTTTGAAAAGAAGCATCTTGAGAATAACACATTATAGGATGCACCTCCAGTGCTTCTGGGAAAAGAAAATTATATATTTAGGGCTTATGAGAGTAAGAACAATTTCTGGACATGCAGTAAGTGTTGGAGATGTACCCCAAAGAAAAAAGGCTGGAGGGTCTTCACTCAGGGCAAAATTTTCCTGGTTTAACTATGTAAGATTTTTGAACTTTAAATGTTTTGGAAAAAAAAATTCTCAATAGACACGTTTTCTGACACTAATGTAGAATTTAACTCAAAACTGAGGATTTAGTTTAGAAATGACCTTTCTCTTCAGTTTTTACAGGAATCTTTTGATCAGCTATATGGCTCCTATAGAGCACTTGAAATACAAATAAAAAGGGCAAGGACTTATGCTTCAGCTCTATATCCCAGCAGTACTGATACAAAAAAATACAGGAAATATCTCCACTTCTGGGAAAGTCAATAGTAAAGATGCAGACTTCAAAAGAAATCAATAGTATGACAACAGTGCTGCAGCACGGACCTGACTGTTAGAAGTGATATCTCTTTGCCTGCTGACACACACGGTATTTTTAATCTAATGATTTCAGCTACCAAGAGTCATGTGCCTCAAAATCATGACATGAGTTTAAAAGGAGAAAAGTTGAAGAAAAATATGTTTTGCACTTTGCACTCAGGCGCTTTTTGGGTATTGGTGGTTTTTGGTTTTGTTTCTTTTTTTTTTAAGAATGTGCCTTGTAGCTTTTTGCTTACAGCTCATAAGTTCACTTTTTACATGACTATGAGGGGTCAAAACAAACTTCTTTTTCTAATGAAAGTTGATGTTAGTCATAACAGCATTTCAGGGATGACTGTTAAGAAAAATAACAAAATCAGTGAAGTGAAATACGTTAGGTTTGCAATATTGAATATCTATTACTCCATTCTTTCCTCTTCTACTATTGTCCATGAGAGTACAAATTCAGGACTTTCAATCAAAAAGGCACATATGAAACAGTAGTGTTCAACCTTGGAAATTGTTTTCATTAGACTTATTATAGCTTATATGGCTATTTAACCTATTATTTATTCTGCTGCAGTTAGCCCTTTTCTGAAGGAGAAGTAAATGACTCTCCAAAGTAAAGCAGTCACCTACAAAATGATCACTGTAGATCAGTTTGCAGTAAAATATATTTATTCCTGAGGATGCTGTGGGATTGGAGGTCAGTGCTTTCACCAGTCCCTGCTAAGAGCTGTTGGGTTTACTCCCCTCAAGCCATGGACAAGGAGAACATTTCTATGATGGTCTGATATATCACTGGGCAAGAACAGCAGAGGAGGATCAGGTCAGTGTGCATTGTCTTTCTTCACTTCCTGTGGTTAAATTCACTGTCCGGTACCTATGCCAAATACTGGCCTCCAGAAAAATGGGAAAATGACACAGACCATTTCTGGTTCCAGAACTGACCCCTAATGGCAAATGAAGGATGAAGAGATGCTGACACTCAAGAGAGGGATCTGCAAAGTGGTTGTGAGAGGCAATTAAACCTCAGTAACAAGTCCTACATGGATCATAGGATGCCCTGTATGGCCCTAACTGTGAATTCACTACAGTGAATGATGACACTTTGTGAAGACCAGGGACAGGGATTCTGGCTGTGGGCTGCCTTCTCTTCTACCCCTCCAGCTGGGCAAGTGGCCTGAAGCCACTAAGGCTGGGATGGCTCCAGCATGAGCTGATTATGAGACTTGCAATCCTCAACATCCTCCTGCTTTCTGAACATTTCTTTCCAGGTACATAAAAATCTTGGCATAGTGATATCCATCTCAAGCTACCATAATGGCCTAGAGGAATACCACATCCTGCCTGGTCTGGAAACTGACTGACTCAACTATACTTAGAATGCTTAGATAATACCTTAAAAACCTGTAGTGATCCTTCCTGTTAGACATTTCTTTTCTAAAGCTTCACCTGGATCTCTCTGTCTCAGAAATGTAAGCCCACAAGTCCTCATCCTCTCCACAGCAGACAAAGATTAGACCCTGTGCATCTCCCAGATGTCTCTCAAGATTGCTGTCTTCCCCATGCTATAATTTCCACGCTGCTTCCAAGAACACTAACCAAAAAACATTAAAAAAAAACCCAAAAAACCCAAAAAAACAAACCACACCAAATGTCAGGGACTAGCAGTCTGGGCTACCCTCACAGAGACCTGTCAGGTCAGCTGGTTGAACTGGGCAGATGCCCAAAGACTTACTTTAATGGATGGAATGTATTTTCTGATGACTGATTGCTTCCTCAATAAATTAGGCAAACACTTCTCCACTGAATCCAGTGACTGATTGAGGAGCCCTTAAAACAGTAAATCCATTCCACTGTCATTTTTCTGAACAGTAATGGTACTGCTGTAGTCACAGAAAAATACAGAGCTGCCCTTTGCATTGATGACATCCTCATTTAAAACAGAAGTTACAGTTGCTAAAGCAGCACTTTTGTGGACACAGTAAAAAAATCATTAGTCTTGGTGTCATTATTACTGCTGAGGACATGAGGCCAGGCTTGAGGGATATGCTCAGTCAAGAGTGCAGCATACCATGGAGGTCATACATGAGTAATGTTTCATTTCCTGAGGGCTTTTAAGTGTAAACCTTTTGTATTCCTCAAAAAAATGCAAAAGGTCTATTATTTATGTGTAGGTTCCCAAGTACTTTCATTTTTGTGTTGTCAGGGACATTAGGAACTAAAAAGACCTGTGGAGATCCCACAGTTAAACAAAAAATGAAGCACCATCTTGGCAGAAAAAAAAACATGAGCTGTAACCGCCAGAGACAGCTAAAAAATAATCTTGTTACCACAAAAAACAGGTTAAAAAGTGCATTAAACAATCTCAGGAAGCATGCTTTCCTCAACATACCCTTCAAATTATAGGTTTAAACAACTTAATTCAGTACAGTAAAAGAAGAAGAACAGGAAATGTATCCCAAAGGTCCTCTCTTCTGTAATAGTTTTCCTTCCTCTTGTCTCCAGTGGTCTTCACTGTTTCTTCTAACAGTCCCCTACCTCTGTGTCTGCCTTGGCTCAGGTTGCATAAAGATTTTTCAAATCCTAATAAAGGGATGTAGTTTGTCAGAATTGCAGTGCACTCATATGAAAATACATAAAATTGTATTAATAATGATACAGTAGCCTAATGTTCCCTTCAAGTACCAATTTGCAGACCCTAATCAAAAGTAGAATCCTTTTGTGTCAGACATTGCACAGATACATCAGAAAATACAGACCCCATAGAGAAGCTTTAAAAGTCCCTGAAGAGACACACAGTCTGCCACCTGTACATTCAGGAGATAATTATTTTACCTTGAAAAACCCACAGAAGTGTCTTTATATTAAAAAAAAATAATAAAAGGGAAATAATTCAAGAGCAGAAAAATTTTTTATTATTCCTATGGCTACCAAAAAGCTGAATGACTTTGAGTGCAGTTGGGCTCTCACGAGAGCCACCACTCTACTTGATTGGCAGGGAAAATGAAATCCTTTAATTCAGGGAAGGGGATTTGTGAGGATGAGAGCAGGTACCAAGCACATTGTGACACTGGAGTGTCCAGCTGAGCATGGGGCAGCATGACCTGACCAGGCTCCATCCCATATCCGTGTTCTCACACAGAATCAGCCTGAGCCTGCCCGCTGGGATGGCTAATTACTGCTCTGACAGTACAACTCTAGGTGCCTGATGAGACAGAGGCTCAGCTGAGGTCCCCAGTTCTTGCCACTGCTGAACAAAGCAGGCAGAATCACTCATTTCCCTCCATCCCTGTGGATTTGAGATGGGTTCAAACCACAAGAAAGAGCTACAAGAAAGCTGAAAGGCACCTGAAGCCACAAGAATCTGCATTTCTGAGAGCCTTGATTAATTAACCTCAAAGCTCTAGTGTTTACTCTTCTGTGTTCAGCAAGGTTGAATGAGGCAGGGTTTGTAAGATGTCCCTGTGTCTTTGTGCTCATGTAAACACAACTCCTTTTTTTCCTGGTCGTGGTTTCATTAAACAAAATGCTCACAGTTGGCACCAAAGTGATGTTCTGTTCATCCCCAAATTCAAAGCAGGTATGTGAAGGGCCTGCATCAAGGTGAACGTTGGCAAAGTCTACTGTAATAGCTGGTCAGATCCCAGAATTAAACAGAATTCAAGGAGCTCCTTAGGGAGGCAGGAAAATCAGGGTTGGGGAAGTCATAGAAGAAATGGTCTCAGTGGTTTGAGACATGTGGACCTTCCCTGAATGCAATGCCCTTCAGCTGATATTGGCAGACAGGATTCTTTCTGGAAATGAGAGTGAAACTGCCCTCACTAAATTCATACTGTCAGCATACTTTGAAATGCCTGAGAACCCATAGCAAGTTGGTATAGATGGGGAAACTGAGGTACAAAGACACTGAACTAAAGCAAGAAATTGAAAACTTTTTTTTCTGAATACCAAAGTAGTCTTTAGATTCCTCCTATGTCTAGAAAATCCAGGGTGCAAGGAACAATTGCTTCCACTATTGAAGACTAATTCCAATGGGGAAACTGTTCAGCTAATTACACCTCTCGCCTTTGGAATTTTGTCTGGGTGCACCAACCTGCCCTTCCTGGCTGAAATAGATGCCTTCTGTTGTTATGTGCTGCCTTTTCATTTCTGGCAATTCCCTGCTTGTTCTTGTTTTTTAATGGTGAGTTAACTGATGAACCTGAAATGAATAGAGTGCTAAGTAGGTCAGCCCCCTTCTCTGACAGTAATTTATGATATATTGCCTGGTTCCTGCAGCTTGGTGCTTACTGAGGGTCTGACCCCCATCATCTGGAGTGAGTGTTTCATATTCTCAAGCAGTTTCAGCTGCAACAAAATGCCCCTCAATCCACTCAGCAAAGCTGATCTGTGGGGACAGAAGTCACAGCACAAATGTCAGGGACTGAATAATAATCGATAACTGTGGTGAATTGCATGAAGAAATAATGTCAGATATTTTTAGTAATTACAACTAAATCTCAATTCCTACCACATACATAGATGAAATACATCTGTTTGCACTACGATGTGAAGTTAATCTCATCATTAATAATTCTTCTCGTATTTATCTTAATATTGTTAATTACATGGGACTTGCTGGGTATGACTACAAAAGCGTGTGTAATTTGTCTTTTTTCCAAGAATTTCCAGTGTAATTTACCATTAATTACTTGCTGCTTAATACAACAACCTCCCCCAAAGAATAATTCCAGCATTATTATTGCATCTTAGAACAGTTGCTAAGGCTTTTTATTCCGCATAATATGTCATTACCAAGAAGGGTGAAAAAAACCCTACAGCCATTCTTACATTCTAAATGGTATGCTAATAGACAGCAAAATTTGGATAATTTAACAAGATAAAGGCTGTCCTTGAACTTTACTTATTAATGATAGATCCAATCTTAATTTTAATGATTTATGAGCATGCTTATATAGCATATTCTCCAGCGTGGGCCTTATCCAGTGCTTTGGATAGATTTTTCTTTGGCTTTAATGTCCTTTTAATAGGCACTTTATGACCTGAGTGTTAAAAAGGAACATGTTCTGGCCAGAAGCTGCTTTTTATTGCAAAGAGCATTTAGCACATTTCTGGAGGGAGTAGTCCAGCTCTAATGTGGAGAAAGAGCAAGTTGTACAATGTAAATAGTGCTCAACTTTGATGTCTTTATAGAAGACTTAGACTTGAAGGGTGAGGTCTTTGTAGATTTTAGATGTAGCCATTGTGTGATTAAACTGGTGCATGTAATCATGACTGGATTCTGTTCAAAATTAATGGAAGAATTACAAAAAGCAGGTTTATAACAAAAAATTCCAAGGATTAATTTTCAGAAATCCTAGCTGTGACTAAATAAAAAGTAAACTTGGGTACAAACTGGGAGTGTAGCTCCCTGATGTTCTGGGGTGGGGAACTGGTGGAAAATAATTCCCTCGTGCCGTCTTCTGTGCCATAGAAACTGGCATGTCATGCACAAGTATGTCTGGAGAGACAGTGCATGTTCAGGGCACACCCCAGCTTGGATAGAAGCAATTGAAATCAAGACCTTTCTTGAGTCCAAAAATACAGATAAACAAGGTATATTGGAAGAGCAAACCATGCTCTTGGAAAACTCACAGAATATCTTCATCTATCTTGAATCTGCAGCTCAAATGAGCGAAAAACCTTCCAGACATCTAGGGGGTTTTATGCCCCCATAAGATACTCACTGAGCAGACACTAACACAGGAAAAAGCCCATTTTTCTCTCTCTAAATCTGATCTCCAGCTTCAACAGCATCACCAAAACCAACACACAGAAACTGCAGCACTGCCAAAAATTAACTAGTGCACAGGATCACAGCACCATCACATACAACAGTGCAAGCTTGTTTGCACATTAGCTCTCTTCTCAGCTCTCTGACCTTTTTTTGCACTGATTCCTCTTCCCTCCATGGAGCAATTGCAAGCAATAATTGTTAGCAGCAATTGAGGCAAATGCAAGAGAGTAGCAAGAAAGCTTAGAGTACTGCTGGGATTCCTTAAGTATTTATCAGACATTGGTACGGCTCCCAGGTTCCTCCAACTGCAAATTACCTAAGAAACTGACAACCAAATTAGGAGCTGTCTGTCTGGCCTGTGGTGCATCATAGCTTAATCATGGGGGTTTTATTATTTTCTTTCTGAATTTTTAAACTTTCCTCATAAACCTGGGCATACCTCCCTTCAATCTATGTGGCAATTTCCATGATTCTAGAAGTCAGTGTTGCATTATTAACAGATTGTAAATACTCTGAATTTCTGGAAAGGCACTACAATTTCTCTTAACTTCAGCATAGTATCCATCCACCCATGTTACAATTGACTAAAACTCAGAATTTCAAACTGAGTTGACTAAAAGTTTGAAGATTTGAGGTTTTCCAGAAACCAGAACTTTCAAACTTCTTGATAATTGGAAAATTCTTTGTAAAAGTGTTTGCAATGGGTTAGATTAGACTGGGCTAACTGAATTGCACATTATTATATCATGAAACTGAAGCACTGCTCCTGAGCCTCTCAGAAATGAAGCACAGAAAAGTCCTGTGTAATCAAGACTTGTCCGTGAAATATAGCAGCTTAGTCAGATCCCCATTTCCTCACAGGAAGCTTTTCCATTAGAAAAATACTTCAGTATACCTGGTTGGTCCCACAGCAGCTGTTTTTCTGGAACTGAAGATGATTTTGATGAGAAAAGGGTAAAAAGGCATATTTAGTCCTGTAAAACCTGGAGCAAGAAGAGCTGATGATACCATTTTGTTCTGCTTTGGTACTGTCTACTCCAGAATTTCAAATAGTTTACTCAACTTCTATGGAGAAAAATAACCCCAAACAAACTAGCAAAAACAAAGTGAGACTTTAAAAGCAAATGCATTGTGAAGCAAATATCTTGGAAGCACTGGAAACACAAGAGCCTCAAAAACTAGGAGAAACTGAAATCAAACAAAGAGGACTAGACAAATCTTCATTTGTTTTACAGAGTCCTGTTGTGTATAACACAAAACACCCTATATTTGCTCAAAACTATCTGTAATACAGGGTAAGTAACTGTGACATATAGACAATTTGTTCCCTCCAAAGTGGCAGGGAAAGATCTTGAATTGTGGTGATGCCCCCTAGATGCCCCTCTCAAAAATGAGAAAAAGTAATCTACCTACATTTTGTTAAAATTAGGTTGATATTTACCAGATGCAGACATCCTTGTACAAAAACACCATTGTCTAGGAACTTGCCCGTTGTTTCAGGAACTGTCAAAAATATATTGGTGGAACCACCCTACTTACAAAGCTCAAAAAATTTAAGCTAAATGGGAATATCCAACAGTGTTGCCACTCTGAAAAGCTTCTGACATTCAGTTGATCCTATGATGTGAAGTTGATTGCTTCTGACTCCATCCATTAAAGGTCACTGGTTTGTATTCCCCCACTCGCTCTGTCTCACACATGCATGCACACACACTAATATTTTCTCTTATTGTCTGCATATTTTCTGTGCTATAGAGCACAGCCAGACACCAGCTCAGTATATATCAGAGGATATGACACCATTCCCGAGAAGGATTATGCTGAAATGTTGCTATCACTCAGCACTTGTAGCATCTCTGGGTATTTGGTGTTCACTTATCACATTTTTCCTTGGGTCCCGCCAAGTCAGCTGCTATACATCTTGCATCTTCCAAATAGATAAGTCACATGCATTTTGTCAAGCTCTCCTCAGAGGTGCTTTTCCTATGGTAATGCCTTCCATGTGAGCTACCCCATATTTTAGAAGCTGTCCTCTCATTCCAAGGAGCCCCCATGACTGATCATTGAGCTAGTGTCACTTAAAAGGCATCACATGAATTCCTTAATTATTTACAAGAGCCAAATTAGATTTACAATAAGAATGAAAGACTCCTATGCTGATTTCTTGAAGTGGGAATGCATGTTCGTTAGAAACACATGGATTTCAATTAGTCAGGCTCATATTAGATTGAATTCTGAATCAGAGAGTCTTCTCATAAACATGCTCATGCTGGATATTGTTTCTCTCTGAATACGTGTAATTACAGTTTATGTTGGTGTCTTTTGAGATACAGCAAAATAGGCAGATGTGTAAAACACACACCTTTTGCTAATGTAGAGGCAGCCTGCCTGAGATGCAGTCCTGATCTTTTGTGGAATGTTTTACCTCTGGAGGATGAAATGGAGATTGTCTTTTCGAGCTGCAGGTGGATAATTTTTCAGTCACGCAGTCAGGAAAATAATTGAAAAAGGATAATTACAAGCCATGGACAGATGATGGGGTTTGTTTTCCATCAAAACCAGATGCCAAATGTCCTTATATTCAAGATCACTAGGCAATTCACTACTTGCTAGTGCTTAGACAGAAAAAGAGGTTTTTTTAGTTTAACATAGAAATAACATATTGTGAGGTTTTAGGTTTTGGGGTAAAATCTACAGTGGATATATCTGCAGTGCATAAAATATACATTATTCAGGATCCCAATATCTATTATTCGATGAGCTCACAGATAGTAAATTCATTAAAGTCAGCCTTTCCCAGTGTCCCCTAATAAGGAACTTGAAAAATGGCTATCTTGTGGACAGTTCTTTCTATAGATATTTGCTACTGGAATTTTTTACAATAACCGTGGCCAGGATGGAGCACATACACAAACAGCTAGGATTGATTTGCAGGGAATACAATGAAATCCAGGAATATAAGGCATGATTTCTAATCAGAGTGATGAGATTTTGTTGTTCCAAAGACTTTTCTTTTTCCCCTTATCTAGGCATAAAGTTCATCTACTTATTTTTGAAGTGTGCCCTATGAAAATATGCTTTATGCTTTGATGCCTTCTCTGTAGGCTTTCCTATTCTGTTGAAATTTCCCATGTCTGCCAAAAAGCCTGGATGAGCTGAACTGAACTCTGATGTAATTGGCAACATCCAGCTTACACAGAGTTGGGTAGGTCTTGACATTTTTTGCTGTTTTTACTCAGAGCTTCTGTTTAGGGGACATTCAGATTTAGTGTATGTAATAGCTCAGTCCTTGGGAAGAACTTCTTCCCTCTAAGAGCTTGCTATTTACTGATTGCCACCACCAGCTGTGGGGACAGAGATTCATGCTTTTATCAGGATCTGTAGGTTTAGAATACGGGGCAACAGGATTTAATTTCAACACTACCTAGAGAAAGGATAAGCCGGGCACACAAATGCTGGTGAGTTGAGCATGCACAGGGATGCCAGGTATGAGTTTCTCACCTGTTAGACATGTTCTTATGGATAGAGGATTTTCTAGGACAACTCAAAAAGTACAGTACACTTATTAAGCAACTAAGTCCCTTCTAAGTTTGCTGTAATGGTAAGAGGCAACAAGACAGAGTGAAGTCTAGGGAAGATGGAATCCTGGATTGCCTTATTTCCAGCTGTATAAAATCCAAACTTTGAATAGTCAGAATTTACATCCCATCTCCTAATAATAACATCTTATGTTGCAAAAATTGTATTAAACCCAAATAAAAAAAAATCCAAAGTTTGGAGAATGAAATGAAATAGATTTCACAGTCTCTGGTGGCAGAATCTTTTCAGAATCCAACTATTCCTCAGCACTATTTACATCACAATATTTGTTTGGCACCTTACAGAGGTTGGAGGCACACATTAGAGTTGGCTCTGAAAATTTGACTCTGTGTGTGGTTCTATAAATGTGTCCTTCAGGTCATATAAATTTAATGCTTTTAAATGTTTTGTTATTGGATATTTCTCCGATTTATGACATTCATTTCAGAGAGACATTTCCTTTAAAACCTTTTTGATCCTCCTGAATGCTAACGGATAACATCAGAGGACAGAAACAAGGAGCATTTCTACTAACTACTGAGTATCTTTTGCTGAAAAATTAAAAAGATGCAAGAAAATGCTCCTCCCATCAGAGTTCCTTGCTCTCTTGTGTGTGTTTAAAACTCCATACCTTGGTGCTGCTGTTCTATCCCAGACTTAATTCAAGAAGTATTCATATGCTGGTAGTGCATGACAGTGCCACATTTTCCCTCTGGTGGAAAGTGAGCCCAAGGCAACTTCAAAAGCTCTGCTTCTTTCTTAATGATACATGTGGGCTATGATACCTCTAGCTACATCTTTTTGCTAGCTGAACATGCATCAACCCACTTTGGATAGTTTTTATGGATGCAGAAAACCAGAAAAATCTAATTTACAATTGAACAGAAAAAGCAATTTTGGGACTAGAAATGTTTGAATTATTTCAATTTATCTGGAGACATTCAAGCTTGTCAAGAACCATTGTTCATAAAAGAGCAAACAAGTGCAGCTGGTCTATCAGAAGTAAAGTTCAATTCTGCTCTGTGATGGATGAAATAGAGGGATCCCTCTTCAACATCTGCCCTTACAGCACTTAGTACAAGGTATTTTTGCTAAGGCTGCTGGTCCTGCCAGATCACTGTAACTAATAAAGCACAAAAATTTTGTCATCCCAGCCTGCCTCCACTTACAGCAGCTGCCAGTCCAGGTCACTCATCCTAGGGCAGAATGTTTGGCTGTGTTATCTTAACATGCATCCAAATTTCAAGGGAGAAACCAGTTATGAAATGCTCAGTAAACAGGCTTGAGCTGAAGACAGAGGCTGCATTCTGAGGTGCAGCAGAGAGCACTTACTGTCACAGTACTCATGCCCTTCAAGCTCATTACAGTTTTCCCCCTTACACTAAATTTGAGCATACCTCATTCTGTAAGTAGAGGCTAAAGTGACTTGCCAAAGGTCACCTGGGAATTCCCTTCATGCCTTCATATCTGCCTTCATTGTCTTTCTTCCAGTCTTTAGCTTACATTGCTATTTCCCATTATTATCAATTCAGTTTTTCTCTTTGATGTACAGAACTTTTCCCTAAGAGAAAGTTGATTTTCACCAGCTCTCAACTCATCAGTGCTCCAACAATTCTATTTGTAATTAAGTACCTCTAGTTTTGAATAGTTCCATCATTTATTCTACATTTCCTTTCTGACTCTCTCTAGAGACTTTAGATTAAACAAATTCCCCTGGAAACAGCTCACATTACTGATTAATGTGAACAGGGTCTCTCCTTTGCCAGCACTTTGTTATTTCATGGATTTTGCCATTAGTTGGAACTGTGCTTGGAAATTTTCAAAGCTGTGTTCCTTTTGATGTAGCAAGGGCAGACAAAGCCAGTGGCTGAAGTATAAGCCCATGAAAGCTGAGCACCTGACTAACAGAGGATAGCTGTATTCAGAAAGTCACTGGCCAACTCACTCTTCTCTCCACTCTTCAACAGAGCTGTTAGAAATGAAGAGGAAAATATTAACTTGAAACCAGGTTTAAGCAATATGGAAGGAGTTAGACTCCTTTTGTTTTTCCAACTAATACTCTCACGTAGCTTAAAATTATCCTGACAGAAAAACAATCGAGGCAGCTTTTAAACTAATGACACAATCCCATGGATAATTTCCCCTAAATAGCACAGAGATGTGACTGAATGATCCTATATATCATTGTGGGAAGCAATTTTCCTCAATGAGTTCTACCTGCTGGATATTGCAATGCATTGCAGAGTGAGTAAAAGCCTTCCTCCGAAATCAGATTCAAACTGGCTTTGGAGCAAAACTTAAACCCTGAGGGTGAGAAAGCCATGATTATATTTAACACCTCCCTTTGATTCACAGGTTCCACATGTTCCTCCCCACATCTGCAGCTCCTGATGTGAGTTATTCCCACGAGCTGCATGGCTTTCAGACTGTCTTCACAGGTGGTACTGAGCTTAATATGGGCTTTACTGCTGCTTGATATATTGCCTAGCATCTCACAGATGTCTTTACAGTGTTTTCCTGCAACAGTCTCTTAGGTCTTCAGGCTGCCACACCTCTTTAACAGGAAAATTTTTCCCCTCCTTACTGTCCAGCTGAAGGGAGATGACAATCATCATTCCTGGATGATGATTTCATATACTGCAGAACACCACGTGCTTGTTTCTATATCTAACTGATATTTTGCCTTCCATTGCAACAGCCTGGCCAAGTAGAGAACTGACTAAACTGTGACCTGTCAACTCCCAGAAACTTTTTCTGGGTTTTGTGCTTCTTTTGTGCTTCTTTTGTCTTGGCCAATTACTCTGGCTAAATGGACAGATCAGTTGGGCCCAGACTATGGGATTCACCTCTGTGAGGGCATTCTGCTGCACAACATCACCTTCACCAGCATTTACCCCTATTCTGCCATCTATAGACAAGTTTCTTGCAGCTTGGCTGCCCAGAGAAAGTGCTGCATTTCATCTGGTGTAAAACTCTCCAAAATTTAGGTATAGGGTAGCAATCACTGCTGGATGGTGGTGACTGGATCCATTTCAAATGGAGTCTTGAAGTAGTAAAGCCTTTTTGTCATAGTCTGCAAGTGAAGGTCAAAAGGGTGTTCCTAAGCCAGCAGCTCCAGCTCCAGAGTCACCTCCCTTCTCTGTGAAGCAGCTCTCCTGCAGCACTGACATGCAGTGCAACAAAGAGCCAAAGCATTAAGCAAGATGCTTATTTAAAAAACAAACAAGTGGGACGCTGTTTGCATTTCTATAAGCTGAAACACGAGCAAATGCTCAGGAGGACAAAGGCAAAAGATAAATACATTGACTTATTTTTTAACAGAAATAAAGATCAGAGCACCAAGAAAGCCAAGCCCAAAGTTCTGAAAGCAGGTTTTCACACAGCACATTTCAATGGATATGGAAAAAAAAACTTCACGAGCAAGTTTGTCTTTTCTGTCCTGCAACCTTCATTCCTGGCCATTCTGTTTGTCACAAATAAGCAGTAATTTATGTTTTGACGACTCGCCCCAGCGAATAGAACCATAAAAACAATCCCCAGCCATTTGTTTGTGTATATTTTTTTTTCTGAGGCTTGAATTTATTTTAGATGACACTTTTTCCCCCCTTGGCCGAGACAGGATATTTTCTCCATGCCTTTTATCAAACTGACAGGTGATATTGCTTTAAATTGGGCACTGCATCAACAACAGAGGCTTTCTCATTTCAAACCCAAAGTGTCAGTCATGTGAATGAGAACTCATTTTGTCCCTTATTTACTAAATGCAGATTGGGTTTTCAGGAGCTGGGAGTGCAGAAGAGGAAAGGGATGCCCTGGGTGATAATGGGAATGAACGAGAGAGGACAGCAAAAGAACAACACAGCATGAAGCAGGCGGGGACTTATTGTGGGTTGATTAGATGACATCCATCTTCTTGTCTATAAACCATTCCCACAAGCATAGCTTTCAAATTCACTTTGTCCCCTGTCATGGCTTCCTCCCCATAAACAGGATAAAAGGTGACAGGGGACTGCAGGATGTTCCTGATGGATTTCAGTGCAATGGGGATGTAGCTAAGGGGTTACAGATCAGAGGTGAGCTATGGTTTGAGACTGAATCCCTGGATTCCCTGATTTCTCATGGATCCAACACACAGCCTAGGGCTCAGGAAGAAGCAGTTTCCTGAAGAATGCAGGGAGATTCCTTGGCTGCTATGATGGTCTGCTTATTTAGTCCTCAGTGTCTAGAGGATTCTGACAGCACATCACCCAGAAAAGATGATAAAACATGAATCTTGAACCTACACTAAACCAGAAAGTTTCTGGACAATGTAAATACATATGCCTATTTGTTAAAGTGGGAATATAGGACACTTCATTTGGAAAAATACCCTCTTGGAGAACATTGTGTTTGTCTCAGAAATGTACCAACAATCACCAATTCTGAAATTTTAATATATAATCTTTTATTTTGATATAATCTTGTGATTGTTTCTAAGAGGATGACAACTTTCAGTGAAACCATGAAAGCTTTGATATCGCTGTATTTCAACCAATTACTATCTAGGCTCACTTTTATAATGTTTAAACTTTATATTGACATTACATGTGTGAGCAGCCTGCAGATGCTGAACAGGCAGGGAATTCTGCTGCCTTGGCACACGATCTCCTGCTGCTAGAGCACCAATTAGGCAGAAGGAGGAAGGAGGCTTCACTGTTATAAAAATGGGAGCAGTATTTAAGTACAGCAACTGTCGCTGAAATTTAAGAGAACAGAGGGAGGAAAGGAGACCTGCCCTTGTGTCATCTTATAGAAGGTGTTATAAAGCTACATCTGTGACAACACACTGCTGGAAACTAGAGACAGATGATTGAAATTGATGCCAAAATCTTCTTAGTGCTCTCTCCCCTCACTTCCCCTGTCTCTAACTGTATAAAAATCATCTGGATCTGAGAACAGGCAGGACTGCATATGATTTACACAGGCAAGATTTTCCACTTTCTAGTGATCTCAATATTTCCCTGCTCTCTCTTGACAATGTTTATGATGACTGGTACCTATCTCAAGAAGGGCTTTATGAGTCACACTTTAAGAAAAGCAGCCAGGAGTCATCCATGTGAGAAAGTTTCTGAATAACTCTTGTGGCTCCGCGTGACTGCAGCAGCATCCCATGGTTTGCCCACACAGAGCTGCAGCCCTCAGTGAAATGTTTAGTTCTCCTTCCTGTCACTGTCCTTACCCAAAACCCCCTCAGTACCAAGCAGAGCCTTAGAACATCCCATCCATCAGCCTCATTGTTTCCTTTACAAGTTCTTGTACATGCTTTTAAACCAAAAGCCAGGTTTTACTAGATAAAATAATTTTATAAAGAAGGGAAAACTTACAGTGATTTGATGAGAAAGGAGTGTTAGAAAGTTTTACAGCCTGGAGCGTTTCAGATGTGGAGGACAAGAGCAAAGCCTATTGTCAGTTTGGCTGCTGTCAGATCAGAGGCCCTCTGGGACACAATAAATTCATGGAAGTCCTGCCTGTTTCCTGGGAGATTTCTCCTTCTGTCTGGGTGTCCATGCCCAGCTGTCCCCACTGCTGAGCAGTGTTCCTGGCTCTGCAGATGTTTAGGAGAGTCTCTTCTTCCTAACCTGTCATGAAGTCTGTGATCACCTTTCAACTGCTCCTGCAGGATGGGGCAATGTTTCCTTCCCCCAAGGTGCCTCTGCCCAGTCATTGTTATTTCCAAGATGTACATCAATATGCACGTGGAGAGAAATCAATAAAATGGGTTTGTCCACCACGTAAACCAACAGGAGTCAGTCAGTGTCATTAAAAAGGGCCAGCCAGGTGGGAGGAGCAGTGCTGGGGCTTTTAGTACTTATCCTGCCTGCTGTCACATTCCTGCAGCAGTGCTGTGCTCACTCAGACTTTTTTTTCACCTGAGCACAATTCCCTCAAATTTAGGGAACTCTGCAGAGGATCTCCCCCAGGAAGAGACCTGATGTCCATGTCTGTGGCACAACACACAGAAGCACATCCTCAATATTGACATGCTATTGCTGTGCCTTTCCAGATGGTGGGGAGGTATTTAAGTCAGCAGTGAGATTTTTTTTTGCTGTCATCACCTGCTCCTGGTTTCTGTGTACTGTTTTCTGATAAGTGCTACTAGAATTTGAAAGCACATGAATATATGAAGAAGCTTGCTGTCTGGTTTCTTAGGTGGAGAGTGTATACCTGTCAAGAGCATTATGAGACTGTTCCCATCTTAAAAGTAAGACAAAGTTTATAGTGGTTTTGCTTTATGGCAAGTAGGAGATTTCACCTAGAAGAGCATGATTGTGTTTAGTTTTTAATCTGAAAGTGAACCAGAATAGATTTTAGGAGTTCACAGTGACTAAGTGTGAAAATAGGTGAAAGATAATTTCTTAAATTATCTGAATTTAGAACAGATCATGGGAACAAGGAAGACTCTGACTCTGAATAGTCTGTGATATCACATCTTGTTCCACATTAACATCTAGAAAGACTTAGGTATATATAAAGTAAACAATGTCAAAAGAATCCAAGTTTGTTAGATGTCTTGTGTTATAGCAGTGATTGTGAATAATTGAAATATCATGACAGGCAGAGAGATGAAGTCACATGAGAAAAACACAAACCAAAAATTAACCTAGAAAACTAAAAAAACCAAATCTGAATACCACAGGAACCCAACAATGCAAAGGATGCAAAGCAGCACTATGCCATCAAACTTTTAAAATGGCAAAGCAAAAATAGTTCACCTAATTTAAACCCCAGAGTTTCTCTGTTATGCATAAGAGAGGCACCGAGATGATACATATGTGCAAGAGCACTGCAGGGCACTCAGCACAATTCAGATTGACTCCTGGAGAGAGCTCTCATCTTCTGGTCAGACAACTTTCTTTTACCAGGTCGGGAAAAAGCATGGTCAGAAGTGTAAAGACGAGGGCAGGAAAAGCATTTCTGCCCTGAGTTTAATGTATGCCATACATTGATCTTGGCCTAGTTTTGGTACACCAAACTGCTGTTTAAATTCCACTTTGATCATGTAGCAGCATTGGCTGAGCTGGTGGTTAACCCACTAACTTCTCTTAAATCAAGGATTCTTGAATTTTAACAGAGCCCTTAGAAGAAACTTACATTTTCCCATGGCACCAACATAGATTGATACTATGTGATCTCCAGGAGACACCTGGGAGAGGACACCTCTTCCTGAGTGGCTCATGCCCTGGGGAGCACCGAGCCATTCAGGACAGGAGGGGACTCTTTGTGAGAGGCTTTAAGAGAAAACATGTTCTGCTGCATTAGCTGAGCCAAACCCAGGCCACTTGGCTACTCAGAGTGAGATGGCAGCAGCAAACCATCCTGGCTCTTCCTTCATTTTCCTCTGCTGAGCTCTCACCTCCCACATCCAGTCTGTACCATACTGACTGCCATCACCTCCCACCACAGGGACCCAGAGACCGAGATCTCCAAGCAAGGAACTCTCTGTCCTGGCCAGCTGAAAAACCGATTCAGATGAAGGCTGAATTCCTCCTGGAATGGCAAAGAACCATCCATGCCTATCAAAAATTATCCCAGAGCTAAAATGACTCATTGTTATAAAATTCATCAACACCCACTTCCCTCCTCTTGACGTCTTTAGGACCCTCTTACAAAATGCCAAGGGAAAATAGTTTCGCAGTTAACAAAGTTTCCCATTCAGATTGTGGAGGATTTGGTAACAATAAGTTTTAACATAGTGTTTCCCAACAGTGATTTACATATGCATTCCTGTAACAAATCAGATCATTTTCCATTCAGAGAAGAGCTGCCTTGCACATTCTATTTTGCAGGGACTGAACTTTTAAACTAATATATTTCCACAGGAGCAGAGAAAAGCAGAGTCAGGAAGACACCATTTAATGAGCACAAACCCATTACTGATACTAATCCTCAGGAGAAATACAATAGAATAAGCCTAAATTGGTGCCATTTCTTCAATGATAATGGAGCAATGCTGCTTGACACCAGCTGAAGATCTGATCCTGTTAACCTTCATTGACTCAGACAGATGTTGCCCAAAGCATTCAGCTAACTGAAGAAATGAAATGTAGCTAAGATTGGAGGATGAGGATGCAGCTCTTGAGGAACAGGAGGGCAAAGGGAAACTACAGGTAAATTTCTGCCTCTCTGTATGGCAATGCAGTGTCACTAGGGAGGGTATTCTTCTCACAGAGGACAAATTTGGGCTGACTCTCATTGCTGACTTGCACCACAAACCTTTCCAAATTCTGTAGTCTTCATCCCCTTCTAAACCAAAGCACTGTGTATCACTGACATTCCCCAAACAGGACAACAGCTTTGAGCCTCAGCCTCTTACTCTGCAGATGCCACTTTAACAGCCCTGGGTGACTCCTTTGCCATCCTGTAGGGCCTGCAATATCTCATTCACTTAAAAAATAACCTTAATAGTTAATCACATGCAACCCAAGCAGAAAGCAACTGGATTTTGGGAAGACAAGAGCATAGAGTAATCTGTGTTTCTATTAGGTGGTTTGGGTAGAGATTTGAAAAGCCTCCAAAGTATATTCCAACAGTTGTCTCCAGCTTTGATGGAATTTTAGGGGTAGAAAGGCATAAGATGGACACAAATTTTGTTTGGACTGATGCCACATCAGCTGTCACCTGTGCAGCCATTCTAAATGCTAGCTTGTTCAGTTATTAAGAATGAAGTGGACTCATAAATCCCAAATCTTTCTCCAAAACATCCATAGGGAATCTCTGCCACTGGAAAGCAACCACAACACAAGGTTCAAGCTTTCATTGTGCAAAAACTTTCTAAGTCAAAACAAATATCTAATTTGGTAAGTAATCACCAGGAGGAAAAAATTGCATGAAATAAGAGCTAAATAAAGTAATAAAAGTGCTTTACAAAACCTTTTAAAACACAGAACATTTGCTGAGGATCATGCAGAAGTAGCAGGACTATGGAAAGAACTGAGGAGGTCTCACAGTATTAAGTAGTCCTCCTATTATTTAACAGCCATTACTGGCAGGGAGTAACAATACCAAAACTCCTACTTCCAGGTGTTTTAACAGAACTCACAGAATTTTAATATTTTCTTATTTGAGAAATACATCATTGCTAAGTGGACATAGCTCAGTATGACCACACAGAACATCACAACCTCATTAGAACACCCAAGCAAGCAGGACTGTGAAGAAACACCAAGAACGGGTAAGCTAAGATGATCATTAATCGGGGATTCTTCTACCATCAAAATCCTTATCTCAGTATGATTAGCTAGTGTGCAAGGCATGGTTCCTTTCACACTGAACAGTTTCTTTGCTGGTCGGGGTTTTTTTCTTGTTGTTTGTTGGGGTTTTTCTTTTGTTTGTTTTGTTTTGGGTGATTTTTTGTTTGTTTGTTTTTATTTTTTACTAACTCCACTGCAAGAGGAGACTGTGTGTTTTTAATAAAAGGCATGTCTCAGAACCAGGTTATCCAAGGGAACGAGGCCTTTTCTAATTTCAGCTTCAGTCTGTAAGCAAATAGCCCCAGTTTAATAAATCTGTTTTATTATGATGGGATTTCTTTTTCCTGCACAGTCTTGTTTGTGCATCAGGGAGTAACAGCAATAAAATCTCACGTTCCACCAGAAGGAAATATGTTCATAATGTTAGTTAACAACCTGGAAAAATGTTTCCCATGTTGTGAAGGGTGCACCAGTCTGCAGGGTAACCAGACGGGAAAAAAAATAAAAATAAAAAAAAAGGAAAGAGACCTTTGGCAATAGCTCCTGTGCTTCCTGACAGGTTTAATCTGTTTCAAACCTTCCTTTGGTTTAATCTCTTTTCAAAACCAAAATTTGTATTCCAGATTTGCTGTGACCTCTTGGTCATTAGGATTCTGACATTGGTAGCTTTTCTGTTAGAAAAAGTATCCTGCTGAATTTGAACATGAAAATCCAGACCAAGAAGGAAAACTGGGATGTGGTGTTGCCCATTTCACCCCCTTCTCTTGCTTCTAAGTTGACCTTTATTTGCTCTTCCACGGGTAGATAAAAAAAGGTCAATGCAACCCTCCCAAACGTCATTACCAGGGGAATATTATGAAGGTTTGATCTGCTACCTGAGAACATTCCTCTTTCACCCACTTTAGATAGTTGGGATTTTCAAGATATCTTGCTATCTAAAAGGAAGGATCAGGCACATCCAAAGCACCAGCCTACCTCTTGTCAATATTATGGTTCATGGCTTAAATATTTTTATGAAGGAGTTTTGCTCATTGTGGCAAAACTGTAAAGAAGTTGTGACACCAAAACTCACCCCACCCTGAATAGGCAGAGTGTAACTTTGGACTGTGAGTTCAGCTGCCTGAGGGAACTTGAGAGAAGATAGAGGTGACACTATTGTTCAATCACCTCAGATTTATGAAAAAGCAAATAAAGCTCAGGGAGAAGAATGCATCCAAATGAAAGCCAAACTCAGCACCTGTCCTGAAAATCATCCCTGGCTGGGTTTGGGGTCAGGGACACCATAGCCCAAAGGCTTTTCAGCTGAGGTCAGGTTTGCGCAGACTTCCCCTCACCAACCAAGAAGGGAGAAGGAGAATTTTGGTTGTGTGGCATAACCTGTGGTCAGAGGAGTGAGCACCCATCCTCCCTCACACAGACTGGCTCAGCTGTCACCCTCCCACCCCAGGAAGGCCATACCCATGGGACATTCCTACCAGGGGCAGCTCAGGAAGTGCCATAACCCATCGAAGAGCCCCAAAGTGCTCCCAGACCCATTGCAGAGGCCCTGCAGCAGAGCACTGCACGTGATGCAAAGGGATGCAACAGATGCAGACCCTGCTGCAAGAGATTGTATCAAACTTGTCCTCTGCCAAGACAGATAGCTGTGTGTTCCCACCTGGCCCAAATGTATATTGACCCTTGCACTCTCTGGTTTTGGGTCCTCACCACCAGGACCAGATGGAGAGGATCAATGGGACACCACTGGGATCCACAGAATGGTGATATTTTCTATTTAATCTCTGTCACTCTCATTCTCTATTTCTTTCCCCCTCTCATATTTATTATTGCTCAAAGTCCACACTATTAACTTTGGCATATGTCTCATTTGCACCTTAAATTGGGCAGAGGCATTTCTAATAATTTTAATAACTGAATCATAACACCTCTATAGTGTTGCCGGATGACTGATAGCAAACAGGGACTCTGGATTTATTTGGAATAATGCAGAAAACCAGCATTCCCTTTGTTCTGGAAAAACAGACTTCTGCATACCTTAAAACAGAGAGGAAAACAACTTAATTTGTACAGGCTCAGAGATCATTTTCTACCAACTGCAATTATTGTTTCCAACAGCAATAATATATTCCTAACCACACAATAATTTTCATGTAACCCTGGAAAAAAAAATCACTTGAAGACCAGAAATAAATAGAATCACCAAAGTGTTATTTCAAATATTATTCCATAGTTCCTTCATAGGGAATACTGACATTTTATAGCCACTTAGAGTTGTGTTTAGAGCATACACAATTGCATCTTTTGCTGAATTCACGCACCTACAGTTTGCATCTATGATTAAGAGAATAATGAATGATTCAGACTACTTACTATCCAGGGGCTTCACAGTCTTGCATATGGAGATGTACAGCTTCATATCATAAGGAACATTCTGCAAAGTCTGACTGCTACTTTACTTTTCCTTCTCCTGAAAAAAGCAGGAGCACACCTAATGGATGCAGAAAGAAACCACACTGAAATCCAGCATGAAACAGCTGAAGATAGTCAGTCAGAGAATTAGTAGATTCAGGCTCTCAAATTAGGCATCAGCTGAAGAAGCTTTTTCCTTGTTAACTGCTTTTCATTGTGCAAGTCTTTCCTGATTGCTACAGCTTTAGAAGCAAGATAACAGCATTACAGTCAAGGTTTGCTGGGCCCTTAAGCTGTGTTGTTCATGTTCCAAACCTAATCAAGTTGTAGATTTTAGACTCTGTTCTCAATTCTCTTTGCTTTTGAATGCATATGACATTAGAGATCTCTTGCCCAGTGACATGCAGCATGTAAAGACTGAAATGATTTATTGAGCCACAAATTTAAAATTGAAATGTTTTTGAAAACCACAATAGCATTTTCATACTGGGAGAACAACTTATCTAAAGACATTACATCCACAGATGACAATTACAAAAAGTCACTATTAGATGAACTCAAACCTTTGCCCTGCAAATGGGAATATGCTTTCTCCAGAGTGAAAGGAACACATAAAGACTATCAACTATGAAAAGCACTATTTGATACTTAGGAGTATCAAAATTAAGTGCTAAATTAGGCCAAGGTCCAAACCTCAAGAGGAAAAACCCAACCAATTCAGTAAAGAGTTTTTAAATGTTGTTTGTTTTTTTTTTCCAGTATATTAATCATGTTTGGATCAAGTCTTCAGATTCATTGTCTAGGCACACAATTAAGGGTTTTGTGGTTGTCTCTGTGCCATGTGAATGGCTGCAGCTCCTTCCAGAAAGCCCCAGCCTCAGCAGAAATGCCATGACCTGGTGGAGCAGAAAGAGGGAAGGAGCAGTGTTTAATTTGACAGAATCCATTACAGTTCTGGAACTCTTTCTGCGTTGTGCTTATTGCAGTGCTGTTTCCTGTCAGCTGCTTTTCCCAGATGTACAGCATGCATATGGAGAGAACTGCCTGATGGAGGGCATGGATCCATCGGGGATGTGGGGACTTGTGACAGTGCTCAAGTGTGTTCCTCAACTCTGGCTCCACCAAGAAGAATACTGCTCTGGGAATGCCAGCACAGCTCTTCAGTGCATATCAAAGGCATAAAAATGCAAGGCAAATTCCCACTAAAGCTGCCTTTCCAGTGCACCAAATCAATGCATATGGATCCAGCGTAAAATCTGAAATGGACTTAAAGATAGGAACCATTTTTGGTTTCTTCTAATCAAGAATGGGGCCAACCTAGTTTATACCAAGTCTCTGTACAGGCCCTTTTCAAAAAACTATCTCAATTAATCCAGTTGACTGAAAATCCAGCAAAATTTCTCTTTCTATCCCTTGAAAGAGCAGCGAGGCAAGCTAAAGAATCCCACTGGCTCAAAATAGATTGCTGCATATGTTCATTTTTCTCAAATTTTTCCTGAAGCCCATCTCACAGGCAGAGATTCCCTCGGTTGTTTCTAAGAAGAACAATTTGCTATGGCACAGTCAGCAGCCATGTTTAGGCCAGGACAGATTGTTGGCCAGTGAGTAGGTGTGGGCATGCTGAAAACCATGTTTTTCACCCATATGGCCAACAGATGGGATAGGAGAAACTTTTTTAAAAGAAACACATGTCACTTATGCTATGGCTGCTTGGAACAACAACAACAGATGATACCAGGCACTTCTCACCAGGTCCTTCATGCCCTCACAGCTTCTTCCACACTATATTTCCATCCTCTTTTCCCTCTGCACCTGTACCAAGCTACAGTTGTTCTCACACACACACAAAGGGGGTAAACAAAAGGGAATAGCAGCAATTATGTTTTTTGCACACAGTTCTGAAGTTATGCGCAAAATAAAACATTGATTTCACTAAGTTTCCACCATAAAGGACACTGTGATTCTTAGGAAGCCTTTAGGTAGATGGTGAATTTGGGCACACCAAGCAAAAACATTGCGAAGATGTGAATGGAGAGGTGCAATGAACCACACGCAGCTTTTACTTCAGGTGAGTCACCATCTGGCCACTGTTTTTTAATTTTATGACCAATAAGGACAGTTTTGTTAGATTGAGAAAGACTGGTTCATTCTTACTCCTCATCTCCATAGTTCTCTTTCTCTCTCCGACCCTCCCCATCAAAAAGTAATATTCTGATTTTGCCAATTTAATTCCGAAATCCAAGGCTTCACTTGAAATTCCCTTTCGACACACATCCAGCCAAACATTCCCACTTGCTGGTTATTTAAATAATATAATTGGATCACATTTTCTCAGGCTTCTTTGGTGATTCTATCAGAAATGTGTAGGTCCCCATGGAGCTCTTATCTTTATCAGGGAGAAATA
Organism: Passer montanus; assembly: GCF_014805655.1. Classification (NCBI taxonomy): domain Eukaryota; kingdom Metazoa; phylum Chordata; class Aves; order Passeriformes; family Passeridae; genus Passer; species Passer montanus. The sequence continues at coordinate 9,253,171 of NW_024366703.1, forward strand.
AGTCTGACTTTTCTTACTCTTTTTAGTGTAGTTGAATCTTGGAAATCAGGACTAATCTGTGATTGCTCAGCACTGCTTTCCCTTCAACAGTGATTACATGTTTTCTCAATTTTATTCCTCAAACTTGAACACTGCTGTGAGCATGGCCCTCGTTCCCCAAGCCTTCTAGCAATAACACTACCTTCTTTGATTTATACAACATTTCTCTTACAAGATTGCTTAGAATACTTATGGTATCCTGAAATGCACCTGAATACTGGGTGCCTTTTTATTTTTTTACTTTACTTTCTCCCTTAAGTTAAACTCCCAAGTCTTTCCCTTTTCAGTATGCAGCTTTCAACATTCTTTCTCCTGAAACGTACCTGGTTTTCCCCCTCATATTGCTGCATCTTCTTATTTTGCTGTTATCTATATTAAGCTGCTTTCCAAACTGCAGTCATTGGAGTTAATCTAGAATTCAGTTTTTCATATGCCTGTTGCAAAATTTCAATTATTCATTCCTATGTGAGGTGGAGTTTTTGTTTGTTTTTTTCCTTTTTTCTTTTTTTCATCATCTGTAGCTTGAGAAGTTACCTTTTAGCTGCTGACATTCAAATCATTTACTCAGTCAATAAAACCCTAGGGAGTTCTGCACTGATCTCTGCAACATTTAATGTTTTCTTTTGTTTTGGCATGTTCCCTTTCTCTGTGAAGTCATACTGTCCCCAAGAAGATTCAAAGAAGCTATTGAACAGAGGGGGGAAAGAAAAATGAACATCAAAATGAGGAAATCAATAGCTATGCATGGTTATTTGCTTGATGTTTTTGCCACCCCCTGGTTCCCCAACCAGGAATAGGTTAAGCCTAAAGTCGGACTGACATTTCTTTCCTTTATGCCATGGCATCAGCTCTGAGCAAGCTGATTTAAGGAGCCACAGAACCTATTCACACTTTTGTAAGTCAACCTACTGCACTTTGAGTTCCCACCTCCCACTGGCACCCAGTAATTGGGATGCTGAATTCTGGTTCACCCTGGTTATGAGAGGAAAGTGGTCTGCTGCAACTGAACTTGAACCAACTCGCTGAGCTGGGCTGTGCTGAGAGCATCCTTGGGGGCTGTTGCTGTCTCTGCTCACATCCACGGATGCAGCAAATTAGTAACTTGTAATTATGGGAAAACTAGTTCCAGCTCAGACTGCACCACTGCTCTGGCATATTTTGGTAAAACATTTGCTTTAGCCTAAAGGAAACAACCCTTAAATGCACAAACCCACTCAATGGACAGTGCACAGAAGCCTCAACAATCCCATGGCAGGAGCCAGAACTGTATCTCAAGAGAAAACTATCTGATCGATGTATTTAATTGGGAGTATCTGTGTAACATGGTACTCCACATTCAAAGAACAGTGAAGGCTTTTGGATCCAGATCCAACACACAGCAGAAAAGAGTGTGTCTGTAACTGTGTGGTAGTAGTCTAAATGCAACTATGATTTTTTTTCCTGACAAAACTATAACACACTGAGTTTGCTCCATTGCTTGAAGGCAATGTCTGAGCAGGTCAACACAACCACAGCCTGTCTTATACTGAGATAACACTGCAATGTATTGAAATACAACAGTGTATTTCATATGTTCAGAGTCTAGAAGCAGACAAGCAAAAATAGCAGCTCCCTTTCTCTATTAGTAAGAATCCTTTTCAAAAACATCCAAACCCTTATGAGTTCCCTTGTGTGCTCCTAATATAGAAAATCATAATTAAAATATGAAAATATAAAAAGTTGTAGCATAAATTCAAAATGGTATACCAATCAAGATGGAGAAAAAATTATTTTACTGCAATATCTCAAAAGCTCACTTATTTTTCCTCTCCTAGAAGTTATAAATATTTCTTTTTTATTTGAACTGGGGTAGCTCAATTCTAGTGAATTGCCAACCAATAAAAAGCTGCTTTCTTGATAGCAAAATGGTGCGCTACACCCTTCATTTCCAAAAATGTCAATTCTGTAAACCAAATTTTCCATTTTTACTGTTGTCTGTAACTTCTTTTGTCCTTTGTTCCTCCTGGAAAGCGCAGCTCCCGGCAGTCAGGGTGTGCCACAGAAGCGTTCCCGTGATGTGTTGTCTCTGTGACACGTGGTACTGCTGGCTTTGGAAACTGCTGTTCCTCTACTGAAACTCACTGATGATTCAGCCATGCTCTCAAGGAGCTCTCTTTTTTTGGCACAACATGTGCTTTTTCCTTACAGAAGATAGATACATAGACTCTTCAACCATGGAGTAACACACAAAGGTTTCCAGTCCTCCTTATCCACATTCAGAACCTTTACATATGTGGCTATGGTTTGGTAGAGAGGGGGAAAAGAAGAGGAGAAAGCTTCTGATTTCCAGAATAACATAATTTTCTTAATATTTGTCTCAGATGCATCACAGGATCAAGAAACAGACATAAAGTGAAGGAATGACATGTTTAGATGAGAATATAGCAAGTGTGAGATAAGCACGTCAATTAATCATAGCAGGATATTAAAAAAGTTGTCAGCATAGCAATAACCACTGAATATTTACAGAAACATTTTCATTATCAGTGATTTGGATTTAACCCTTGGCCTCATGAAGCAAAACTCCACCTAGCAAAGATGTATCCCAGGCTTGGATTTAGTGGCAAAGGTCCCTTATTGGCGTCAGCAGTTGCCTCTCTGACTCTTCTTAATAGCAGTTTTCTGTCCAGCCAAGGTATGAGGTAGAAGGATGGGCTCAATTCACCCTGCAGTTTTCCTCCACATGTTGACAGTCATTTTCCTCAATCCTTGAAGATTAGGATGACTGAATGTTTTCTGTGCTGGCCAAATATCCTTAAGAAACTCACTAGACCACATATTTCAAGGCTTGATATGCTGCTTAGTCCCTGAGTAAATGTGTTTCATAGCTCTGGAAGAATGTGGTTTTTTTTGTTTTTTTTTTTTTTTTTTTTTTTTTTTTTTTTTTTTTTTTTTTTTTTTTTTTTTTTTTTTTTTTTTTTTTTTTTCTGGTATCTGAAGCAGACCAATAGGTCTGATGACTCCACATCTTTAAAGGGACACAGACCAAGGTCAGTGCCATCTCTCTCAACTGCAACTCAAGCAAACAATTTTCTCCAGGGGGTTGCACCTCATGTTTGCAGCTGCCTCTGATTGTACACAGCTACTGTCATTTTTCTGGTTGGAGTGAAACAATGCAATGAAAAATGTAGTGAAATATGCTGAAAGACACAGCACGTGGCTGGAAGGGCATAAATTATCAGTGTGATTGTGGGGTGGGATGGGAGGTTGGTGCAGTCCAAAAAGCAGCGAGTGTGCAGGCAGTAATGGCAAATACTGTCCCCATGAGCTGACTACATGCCTCTTTCCTGGAGTTTCCCTTGGCCTGGAACCAGATTTCCCAAAGAATCTAGATCTCTGCTTTCCTATCAGCATCTACCATAATTCAAATTTCCAGGCTGGTTTATGGCCTAGCAGCAAACAGGACAGAAGTGGCAAAGTCACTTCACTTACCACAGGCAGTCATGATCCTTATTTCAAGTTATTCCTTAGTTCTGAATCACATCAAGTGAGCCATCTCCAGAGAGATGATTCATAACCCTACAAATTTCAGGTATTGTACTCCATTATTGATACAACTCATAGATCCTAAAAAAGCACAGGAAATTCAAGTCATTCATAATTTAAGTACTCAGCAAGGTAATACTGTGAAAGTAAATGCCTAAGCTCCCAGCCTGGTAAATGGAGAAAAACACTTTCAAATGTCTCTTGGAGCAAGTCTTATCTACCAAAATATTTTACTTCCCACTGCTTACCTACCCACCTTTTGTGTGGTGTATGACTTACTTTGCCTCCTCCTGAGATACAAAGCAACTTAGGTTTTCAAAAGGAGCAACAGCTAACAACAACCCTCATCCCAGGCTGATCAGACGTGTCCATTTGGCTCTTGGTGACATTCAGCTTGAGCTAGACAACAGCACAGCCTCTGTACTGCATCCATCTATCATGGGCTGTGCAGAGCAGAAGGCACAGACTGATGGGTGTCTCAGGAGCTGCTGTGGGAAGATGAGACATGCATCCCTTAATTCCTCTTAATGTGCTGTATTCTTCCATAGATTAGTGAAAAATGAAGTGATGCTACAGCTCTCTTACTTGAGAATCAATGAGGATACTTGGCAATGGTGTCTCTGATGGAGCAAGAACATTTGTAATGTCAAGGATGAAATATTTAAGCTCCCATGGAAGGCACTTCAGAAACAATCTTCAATTTACTCAATCTTATCCAGATTTCCCTCTGACTTCACAGACTGAGATTTGAGCCTAAGTGATGTCCTAAAACACTACTCATTGGATATTTATTCCTTCCAAATCCAGTTCCACCAACAACAGGGCTTCACAGCACTTTGTTTTCTTCAGGGTGACTGGTAAATTAGGAGAGAAGAAGCTCATGTACATACTAATTACATCCATATAAATTTTAAGTAAGTACATGTGTGTGTATATATGCTGAGTAAAAAAAGCACCTTAAATTATATTTGCTTCTAACAATGGAGTCCCATCCAGGCTTCTATTCAGCATGCATTTATGAATTTTTTAAAAATTGAATTAATTATACCTTCATGGATTTTAATTTTTTCCTTCTCACAAATATTCTATTATATATCCTCAGTTATTTGTTGCTTCCAAACCAGGAAAATACTCACTGCTTGAACTAGTTAAAAAACTGTTTTGTTCACATGGCACCAACCCTGCTTTTAAAAACTATATTAGAGGTTTATTTTATTACTTCTCCAAGTAATATTGATAGTATGATGCATATTACAGGAAATTTTTTTGTGCCAAAAAAATTTGGATAAATCTGAAAATCAGGGCTTAAAGAGAAGAATAGTTTGGGATTTTTCCTAATGAGGGCAGGGATACATCAGAGCAAAGAAAGTGTAAAGAGAGTAAACTGGCTATCTCAGGACAAATGATACTGAAGGGAGCAACCATTTATCCTCTGTATGATAGCTTTAAATAACTCTCTAAAATGAGGATGAGCAAGCTTGGGAAAGTCTGGTATAAACACCAGATTTGCTTCAAGGCAAAAGGGAAAACTTTTAGAGGCTTCATGCAATGTCTGATTATGATATCATATGCATCTGTTGAATTAGCCATTTTTTAATATAAAGGGTCCTAAATTATTAACTTTTTCTAAAGTGATATTTGATGGGAAAAGTAATATCCGTATGAAGTATTAAGTGTTCCTTATGAAAGAGCTGTATAAATCTGACAGAGCATAATAATTATGCTGTCAAATATAGAAGATTCCATTTTCCCTGATCTATCTAGACCACCAAATTTCAGAGACTATCATCAGGACACTAAGATTTATTTTGTCTCCAAAGGCACAGAAGATGCTTTTGTTTAAAACACAGATCTAACAGTTTGGGTTTTTTTTCTGGTGCAGCTGGTTAGGTTTTGATTGATGGCTCTCTGATCACAAGCAGGGAAATGTTAAAGTGTTTATTCATTCTGGTGTTATCACCTTGCCCAAGAGAAAGGATGTTTGTGGTTTGCAGCAGACAGACAAGAATTCCTTCACAGTATGCATCCACTTGCAGCATGAAAATCCCCACAGCATCTCTGGGCTGTCCCCCCACAAGACCCCTGCAGGCAATTTGATTCCTTCATTTGAAGTGAGAAGCCTTTTCTTCCTGCAATAATGTGTCCAGGTGTTGACAGAGTTTAACCTTTAAAGTAAAATTTAGCTGAGTCATGTCATGCTTACTGAAGGAGTATGAGGACAACTAAAATCCCAAGTTCTTAGTTCCCTTTTCCCCACTAAGGAGTTAACATGTCCGTCTCCAAAACTCCAAATTAGACACAGACAGATGCACTTTTATCAAGAACTGCCTAACCAGGTTCTAGATGAGTTACAGTAGCTATGGGAACTATAAATTTAAATTGTCTTGGATTTCTGCATGTAAATTTTTAGCCAGAACATTGCATTGCAGGAATTTTTTTGCATTAACTCTTTGAAGAAGTTTTCCAAATCATTAATTCATTTCTATCATTTATATAAAAATTTAATTCTTTTTCCTTAAAGCTCTGTCTAGAAGATTTTACTTTGTAAATGCCTTCCACACGACAGAGTAGTAACTTACAATCACTTCTGAGTCATCAAGGAGAAGAAAGGGACATGTGCTTAAGCACTGGTACAAGGATTCATTCTGATATGAATCTGCATCATCAGTTTTAGTTTAGCAGAGCTGAATTTCACTACCCTATCCTTGGCTCTGCTTCTGGACATTACCAGGCTAGTATTGCTAATACCTCCATAAAATTAGAAAGATCTGGTGTGTGCTCCAATCAAAATTTTCTTCTAGGACATGTTTAGGACAATAAAAGCATAAGTCAGTAGTAAGTGGGAAGAGATTTCACTGAAGAAATGGCAGAAAGTCAATGTCTTCAGAAACCGTTCTTGAAGGACAATCTCCCCCTTACTTTCCCTAAAGACAGTTCAATTTCAATAGCCAGAGAAATCTCAGATCCTCCCAGGTTATTTACCATTTCTGAGACTAGAAGGGCTAATTTGTCATGAAATGCCTTCTATACCCACTTCTTCCTCACCCTCTATTTACCTTAATTGCAGCCAAATTCTCATTGTACATAATGTTCAAAACACACACCTCTCACTACTATCACAAATTATACATATCAAAATAAGAAGACATTATTCACATTTTAATTTCACGTTCAGGTAAATTTAATAAACCATCTCCCTAAGATGACAGTTTGTGGGGCAATAAGGAGACTGAATTAATCTACTTCCTGCGGAGCAAGTATCCACTTAAGTATGGATACGTCATGTCAGTGTTTACAAAAACCTGTCAAATTGTCAGTTCCACTAATAACTTGACAAAACAATTTATGTTTCTGGAAGTTAATGATAGGGGTTTTGGTCTCTTGGATCTTAAAATTACACTTATTTAGATTTAAAAAATAGCAAGATTAAACTCTCCAAACTTGCCTTCAGACTTATTTAACAAAAGTTGCAGTTTTCTAAACAATTACAATAATGGCTATTCCTTCTTTCATAGTAATTCACATAGCAATTGCCATTGTACTAACAGTTGCTATAAACAACAATAAATGGTGGGGGATTTTTTTCCTTCCGTGTGACAAATGCAAGACCATTCTGAAAGCATGATAGGAGACCCTTTATTGCCAAGATCTGTATAACTGGAAGGTCGAAAATTTTCAGCAGAGAATATTTTAAGACAGGAGAAGAGAAGGCTAGGTGTCCATATTAGAAGTCTCTTGCTAAAAGGCAGTATCTAAGACTGCATCTGCAGTAAAACATCTTGTTAAAACAGAGTTAATTGCCTGATCAACCCCACTTTCAGAGTTTTAATTTACATTACAACATTGCCTTGGAACATGTGAATTCAATTCCTTTAGCATGAAACCAAGCCACTACAGCTGCTAATAGGCTTTCAGCTTATGGGATAACATTAAATTGCTCCAAAGTAAATCTCCCTGAAATTACTGCAAATTCTACATATCTTTTCAGCAACATTTCTCTATAGATCCACCCTTGTTTTAGCTGCCTAGAGAAGAGCTCCAAACACACAGCAGCTGAACACACAGCAGGTTGGGTTTGTTGCAGGTGTTAGTCTGGGTGAAAATGCTGGAAATTATGTTGGCTGATGAAAACTCCATGAAACAGTGCCAGAGCAGCCTTCATCCATGAGTATTTAAAGGGTCAATGGCTTCCTGACTAAAATATTTTGTTACGTCTGCCAAGGGATGTGAGAAACTCCTGTGGGGCAGGTTCTCCATGTCAAACCTGAGTCTCCATCCCACTCCTGCACCAGGGCAGACCCAAACCTGCATTTGGATGAGCAACATGAGTGAAAGAGCAGCTCAGCAGGGATGCTCCCTGCCCTAGCAGGTTTCCCCAGACCCATCAGCCACAGGCAGTGGACAGTCTTTCTTGTGAATGGTCTTACTGTTAATGGAGGGAATGTGCATTTGGTTGCGAGCGCAAAAGAGAGACATCAAAAGTTAAATAGATGCTGAGACTTGGTAGAAAACTTGTACAACATTAATTTTAGCGACACTTCTGCTGAAATATCATATCTTGAAGGCGGGTGAGGTGTGCCTCCTTTTAATTACTATTCTTGATGACAATAGAAAGAAAAAGAAAAGAGTTCTGTGGCTCAGAAGTTCATCTATCCCTACTGCTTGCTTTCCTACCTGAAATCAATCATGTTTGATTCCAATTACCCTCCTAGAAACTAATTGTGACAATACCAGGGGAAAGAATACACTTTTCATTAAAATCTCATGCTGAAATGAAAGTAACTTGGTTTCTCTTCTGATATTATAATTTATCCTTGAGATGACTTGTAGCTGATGAGGAAATTATTTTTCTTCTTTTTCTCTGTATTTCTCTTCAAAATTATTATTCCTATCTGAAACTTTCTTTAACAATGTTTGATTTGCCAGTCAGGGCCTTTTTGTGCTTTACCCCCTCCTCCAGGAAGTGACAAATAATAACCGTAAGTGAGATGCTCAAAGAAGTTCCACCACTATAAAAGCTGGTAATGGAGTGGAGAGTCAGACCTGGTATTTTAATTATTTACTAAAATGCTGCAAAGAGTCTAGAGATGTGACAGCAAATGGCAGATCTGGCTGAGAAATACATGAACTGCCAAGCCACAAAATTACCATTTTTCTACAAATGCACCCTTTGTGATATTTATTAAACATATTGAGCCCTCCCATCCATAAGCAGAGCTCTCTATAATGGGCATGTTTTTAAAGTTATCTGTGAGGCTAAAGTACATCTTTATGTCTGGGAGGATAATGGGATAAACTTCTTTTCCATTGTAGATAAAGAAGATGTGTTTTAAACTTGCCCAAGGGAAATTTCCAGCTGGCCAATTACTTCTAGTAAAGATCCCCTCTATAAAATGGTATTTCTCTAGGGTCAGCAGGCTATCAAATGTGTTTTCTAAAGACCAAAACTATGTAATTACTGAAAAGGACTTCTGGACCTTGCTGGCAGTTAGTGTTGTTAAAATTGACCATTTTTGGGGTAGAATATTAACAGAAACAGATGGACTGGCTCCCAAGATCTTATTATCAGAAAAGGTGCCAGTGCTTGGAAAAAAAAAAAAAAAAAGAAAAAAAAGAATACTAACAAAAAAAAAACCACCACCAAAAAACCAAAAAAACCCTCCTTTTCACAAAGAAAGAAAGTCTAAAATATACTGATGGGACTATTCTGTCTAGGACTTGGCAGCAAATGCCAGCTTGTGGGTAGAAGAGGACAGAGGAAAAAGAAAGAGACATATTTATAACCCATTGTGTTGTGAACCATCATCAAAAGCTTGCTTGTAAATATTTTCAATCACAGTAGTGTCTTTAATAGCCTCAACTTCTTCAGAGTTAGATTTCTTACTGCTACACATTGTCCAAAGGAGATCTGAATTGCAAAGTTTTCCAGCCAGAGGGTATCTCATGAGGTCTGCCAAAGGAGCAGATATGACCAGAATGTAACCAATTATTCTTATAAATACCTGTTGCCTTTTTTTTTTTTTTTTTTACTATTCTAATATTTCTTTAGGTGCATTTTTGACCATAGGAGGAATTCTCATGCAGACTAGTTCAAGGGCCCCCCTCAGGTAAGCCAGAATTTAGTTTTCTCTGACTACTCTCTCAAAATTGTATGGCAGCAAATTAAAGGACTGAGTCCCTTTTCTCTGTCATCCCATCTTTAGGATTCCTGGGATTTGATTCCTTATAAAAATTAAAAAATTAGGCACTATAGTCATCTGGTGAACAAAAGGCACCAAAAATTCCTAAGTGCTCTAACAGCTGAGCACTGAGGCAGCAGACATCTTCCATATGCTGCTTCCTGCAGGCACAGAGTGGAGAGGGAATAGCTAAAAGCATCCCTTTAACCCACCTAAACCTCTCACATTCACAGAACAAGCTGAGGGACCTCTTTCAATGTTCATGCCTGACTTCAGCACAAATTCCTGTCTGTACAAAACCGTGGCTAGACTGACTGCCTGGGAGGTGGATACTGATTGTTAAGTGATGATTGTGTGTTCTTTAACTCTTATATATTACATACAACTTCCCCATCCATCCCACCATCATAGGCTTCCCAGGCTTCCAAGATATTTAAGTCAGAACTACAGTTTGTAAACATTTCCCACTCTCTTTCTTTCAAGCAAAAATAAATTAAAAGATGGAGTAACATCTTTGTTGTTGTTTGACAAATACAATTTTTAACTTTGTGGGGGATGGAAAAGAGAAAGATATCGTATTTTGGAGGTCTTTTCCTAGAGATCAGAAGTTACCATTCATTGGGAAGAAAACCCTATTCACTGGGAGAGGAAAGGAGTGATACGATGCCTTTGAAAATTTGGGGATTTTCCCCTTGAAGTCCTTATTTTATAATTTCCAATTACAAGATTTCCAGCTGCATTCAAGGCAGGAGCAAAGCCAAACATCATACAGAATGTAGCTTTCTATTCTAAAGCTGTGCAGTCAACATCATCAAATGCTCTGGATATATTTTGCCCTTTCAAATCCCTTTTGGGTTTCCCAGAAAGGCCAAGCTACTTTCAAGATGAAAAATGTTGAGAAGTTTATGAACGAATTTAAGCAATACGCTTGCTTGTGATTCCAGGGGAGTGGAATTCCTGTGAAACCCCAAAGTCTCTTTTGGTCCTAGTTTTACACCTTCCTATGGAAATACCTTGTTCTCTATAAACTTAGTGGGATACAGAAGAATTTGTCTCCGAGGTCAGGAAATGCCAATCAGGCTGAGAGAGATATCAAGGGAATGGGCCTGGATATATTACATATATTGATATATTGAGATCCTTCTTAGCCAGTTAAGGTGATTATAAAAATATATTACAACTCTAATGATCTTTAGTCATCTGGGAAGTGTCACAACAACACACAGGCTCAAATTATAATTGAGAAATTGAGTGTATACTGTATGTAAGACCCCAGAGGCAGCAAAGAGGAGGGAAAGAAAGAAAACCACCCCAAACTATGCATTAGCTAATCCTACTACCCGAGGGTGTAAAGTCAATTTCATCAAAAACTACTGTAAAAACAGGTGTGAAGAACAAATGTGAAGAACAAATGCATCAATGCAGAGAGTGCCTGTACTGTTTTATCCCACCTTGGCTTGTACAGACAAGACTGGGTTCAGAGATGCTCCTCCTGTGCCCACAGCAGCTGTGTGCTGCTGATCCTCTGACTGCATTGTGATGGGGAATAGATATGCTGAAAGAGCCAAAGAAAGGAAAAATCTTTCACTCCAAGGCCTTTTTGAGCAGATCCCCCTTCCAGTCAGATGAAGCTGGGAAGAATTCATTTTTAGACATTAAATTTTTCCACCTCATGACCATCTAGACAGAACTTTACATTAATACATGCTTCATTATATACAATGCAGTTCAATTTTCTATCTGAAGAAATAGCTAAATAACTCAAAATGAGGCAAGGATGAAGAATTATCTCTTCTGACAAATTCAAGGACTCCTGACCAACACTTGAGCACCACTTTGGAGTCATTGTCTACAGTTTGGATAAATCATAGTGCCTGTTGCCTCAGTGGAGGAAAAAGACTTGGGAAATGCTGGGAATTGTGCCATTCCTTGGCTGCTTCTCTGTTTATCAGTAGCTACAAATTTGGCCCCAAACCTTTGTTTGATAGAAATTACTCCCTTTCTCTCTTCCACCTTTTGCTTTCTCTTTTCTCTCTGAAGATGAAGCTGCAATAGGTGTTATTTGTGAAATTACAGGTTTGCTGGGATGGGAAAGCCAACCCTAATAACAATCCTTCAAGAGCAGACATGCTGATCAAATTCACACTGTTAAAAAACAAATGTTACTCGCACATGGGAGCAATTTCTGAGGCTGTAAATAGGGAAAGGTACCTGGAGAAAATTGAGTTTAATTTGTCAAGGGAGTTATTTGTGACTTTCTTCCTGTCCATGCCAGCTGGGCAGTACTTGCTGCATTATTTGCTGAACACAAAGTACTGCCATCAAAAATTCATGGATGCTACTGTTTCTTTCTTTTCTTTTTTTTCTCATTTTTCCTGGCATCTACTGCTCTTCCTCCACCACTAACCTTCTGAGTCTCAAAGCTTCTTTCACCACCTTTTTGGCACCAGCAGCTGGGGCACTGCTGCCAAAGCACACAGGATTTAAACAGGTGTGCTGGCTGGGTGTGCCAGCACAGACTCAAGTTAATCATACCTTGCTTGCAAAGTGGAGTCCAGGGATTCATCTGCAGGGCAGCATTAGCTGAACACACACCCCAAATCCTCTTCTTATGCAATGGAAAGGTGGGCTGGTGACTCATCAGGGTATACACCAGGTCACAGGGTGTATCAGGTGTTTGAATCTCACCTTTCAGATCACTTCTGCTTACTGGGGAGCATCATTCATCTGCTTCAGGCACTTGATGGGAGATTTTCATAAGCAGATGCAGGACAGAGAAAGCTTCCAGCATACTCCATGGGACTCAGACCCCTCAGTCATCTTTTGAAAACAGTCATCTACTTTTCAATCTGTCTTTGACGAGTTGCCTTATACTCATCTTTCAAAGGATGTCATTGCCAGGTTGTTGGAGCTCTGGAAAGCAATGTGGTCTTTGCTCAGCTCACTTTGCACAAACTCCAGACTGTGAGCAGGGCTAGAAACTCTCATTTTATACAATTTAAATTGTTTCCACAGCCTCAGACTCCAGCTGAGGATTTAAGACAAACTCCAAATTTTACAGGCTTGTGATAGTGCCATGAGAGCTGGATCCATTAAAGATGACAACCATTCCAAGATGTAAGCAAGGACTAGAATAAAGGCAGGAAGAAGCTTTGAGCTTTACTGTGGAAAACCATAGAGAAGAGATTTTAAGGAGTTGTATTAATAGGAGGGTTGTAAAAGGAAGGCAGTAATTCCCTTTGTCAGCAGATTCAGACAGTGAACTGAGATATTCCTTTGCTTGTTCAAACTCTTCTGTCTTAGTTGCAACCTGTCTGCAGAGGAGGCTCTTCTCCTACCATTTCCCCACTGAAATTTTACCTTGGGAATTGGTAATACAGCTTTCATATCACCACAATTGGAATCCTGAGTTCTGCTGCCTGGCTTCCAAATTACTGTGACAGAGTAGTGACAGCTGACAATTTCCTGCCTTTTAAAATGCCTCAGTCCTAGTCAATGAAAGTCAAACAAGTAGAAAATGTGTGAAGATCTGATTTCTCAGACTGATTATATATACATTTACATGTGTGTAAGCTCCAGGCCCTTTGTGTTTAATCAAGTACAGTATTAAGTGAGTTAATGAAAAAAGGAGTGGTTATCTTCTGCTAATGTAATAGATCGTTTGGGGAAACAGAAGTATTGTGATTACACTGAGGGACTTAGAATGAGATCCTTGCTGCCAAAACAGGGGACAGAGCAAGACAAAGCTACTCTACTAATTCAAATCATTGGAAATAAGACATTGGAGAATTTAGTTCCATTCTTTGCACTATTACATGGCTTTCCAATGAAAATAAACCACTTTATTTTCCATCAGAAATGGCAACAATCTATTGGCCAGAACTAGGACTGAATTTCAGCCTTGTTCCTGGGCTCTGAGGTGGCAGACCCATCAGTGTCCCTTACTTTATTTCCTTTCAAGCTTGGATGTTTCAGCACCACCATAGCCCAGTGGCACAACTGAAAACAGATGCTTAGTTTTCTGAAGGGAGAAGAGAATATCATTCACTTCTCCAAGGTGGAGACAAGTCTGGGAAAGCATTTCTAGAAAGCTCTACTTCTAGGTTAGGTTAATACTTGGAGGGACTGGGGAGACAGTGAAGAAGAAGAAAAATGAGCAATCAAAGAACAAAAGTTTCTGTGGGAAATGGTAGATATCAAGTATGACCATGTATTTGCCAGGGATGAGGTATTTATTTATTTAATCCAGCTATGTCAAGAAAATAGATCAGATGCTATAACAGCTGGCAGATGAAGAACAAGATGTTCCAGGAGCTAGCACTAATGAGTTCACAGATCATCTCACACTGGCTGGCACCAAGCTCCCCAAGTTGACAGAAGCACTGGCATCACTACACTAAGACTCAAAGAGAAGTGAGAGAAGTGAGGAAGTTATTTAGGGAAAAACAGTGGTGCAGTCACAATGTTGTGCATCATCAGCAGCGTTCAACATGCAAACCATGGAAGTATTTCTCACAGCCAGTCCTATTTATGTCAGAAGCTATTAAGACTCAAAATTATAACTGCAGAGGTTCCCCAGCCCTGTGCCTGATACCAGCTGCTACAATGAAAACAGTATTTTCAGAAGAGTTTTCTTTCCATTTCAGGACCAAATAAATGACCAGATTTTTAGCACCCTTTTATTTGGGTGCATATAAAGAGTCAAGGCATTCCAAAGGTCAGAGAAAGTAAAACAGACAAGCACAAAAAGGAACAAAACCAAAACCAACCCTGTAAGACCTGCCAAAACTGCAGCCAAATCTATCAGTATTCTGGAAGCTCAACTATCAACTTAAACATAAATATAATGACTAAAGATCTCTCATTGTCTAGCCTGGAGAATTTCTCCCCTCAGGCTCCCCTTTCTCCCAACTACCATTGCCTAATTCTGCTTCTGTTTGAAACAAGAGAGCTGTTGGGTTTGTGACAAAACCACTTTAAAAAGAAATTAGACATCTTTGGAAAGCTGAGGGCATATCACTCTTTAAATGCAAGATGTTCCAAGATGCTACCTCTTACTTCCAGAACACTCCCACTGGCAAGCAAGCTTTGCATTTGATTGACACCTAGCTAGCATTAAATAGGCCAAGGCACTAACAAAATTCATGAATTTACAAAGCAAAGTAAAAGCTGTATGATTTTTTTTTGCTAGATATGGAGTTTTCATTCCAGTTTGATGCCTTACTTAATTTTAAATGAACAGAAATTTTTATACATGTGTCTATTTAGTTGAAAGGCAGGCTATGAAGACTGCAGAGGTATCAGTAGTTGATTATAGAAATTTATTTATTCACAGCACAAATCCCACTAGGAGATGCAATCTATTTGCCAAAGAATCCTTTAAGCAGCCGTATCAAGCCACAGCTGCTCAAGAGGAGAAATTTGCAACACTTAACTACTTCAATCTAATTTCCAAAATCCCCACTATCTACACTCGTTAAAGCCCAAGAGCATGGATTTTGTATAATTGATCTTGGTGCTGTAGGATACCTAAGTAGAGGAATACATTTCTCTTTTGGCTTCATTCTGAAAAATAGATGCTGTTTTGTTGGTAATGAGAGGAGTGAAGCAATTCCTGGGGTGACTGGCACAAAACTGCCTCAGCAGCACAACCATAACAAGCTTCCAAAGGTAGATGCAGGCAGAGCAGCTACAGACAGACAAAAAAAAAAAAGGTTATTTAATAAAATATGGATGCTCAAGGAATAGGCTGGAATTTAATTTCTCCTATCATGGTTTTCCTCGAGCACAGTAAGGCATTAGGAAAGCCCAGAAGCTGAGACTGCTGAGCACTTGCAGCAGCTTTGGGATGTGACTGGCAGTCGGTGCCACTGCAGCTTCACCTGCAGATGTTGCTCTAAATACAAAATCAAAATGAAAGCTCCAGCAAGGAGAGATGAGGGCCAGCCCACCTAACAACATCCTGCACTGCTGAGCTTGCTGCTCTGTGGATCAGGGCTCATCCTCCTTCACTCTGCACTTCCCTCATCCTACAACTAAGAGGTTTCACTCAAAACTTCATACAGTACCTTCTGCTTTAGTGACAAGACTCTTCTTCATTTTCTTGGTATTACGGAGCTACAAATATATGCAAATTGGATGTGGTTTTGCTTTAACTTTTTAAATCCTGAAATTTGCATATCAGGCACTCTCTTCCTATGTAATTCTATCAATTCTATAGATACTTCCAAAAAAACTCTGAGGATCTCCTCCAGTTTTTGGGTCAAACTAGCTTTCAGGGTTGTTTGCTAATATTCATTTACAGGAAGTCACAATGTTACTCTAAATTCAGGTACGAAAAATTTATCCTGATTCTCACCTAGAGTGGTGGGAATTCAGCTTACAAGAGAAACAAAATTAGGGAAGCACTGTGACTGGACTTGACTTTGAGATATCAGTTGTTCTATTCCCTGATCATATTAAAAATTAAAATTAATAATTTTAATCTAACAATTAATCTAACCCTGTCTTTACCAACTCCAGTGAAGTTTCCGTAATTCACATAGCTGTGTCTCTTTAGATGCTGGGATCACTTCTTTGGTCACCCTTAACACTGTTTTCAGTTTTCCCTAATATTTCTCAACATGTGAAGCCTACAAGCAGAGGAAGCATTGGAGCTGAGGGGTTTTTTAATACATTACATTAGTTTCTCTGCATTTAGGTAAAAGATCTTTGTCGTTTCTGAACTGCTTTATTACTCATTCCTGTTGTTTGGTAACACCACGGACCATAATCCTCAACTCCTATGTCATACTTGCATTTGCTCACAAGCTTTTTTCTTGTACACAATTCCTCTGATTCACGAAGTTCATTTTGAATTCTTCTCAGTGTCTGTGGCATCTGCAGACTTTCTGTGTTTGGTGTAAGTGAGTTGTACTGCCTACATCACAGAGATGCTAATAAAATAATGATTTATTTTAATTTATTAATAAATTACTGATAAAGTAATGAGCACTACCAGTCCTAAGGTGGCTCCCAGTGCAACACATTCTTCCAATTTGAAGAGTACCAGAGTACCACTAGCAAATACTCTATGAGAGCAATTTTCCAATAAGTAACTTGTTCACTTTGCATAAGTTTTATTTGGAATATTTTTCCTAGGCTGCTTCTTTGAACGATATAGGGAGTCTGTTTGTTTGCAGGGAGCAGAGTTCTTATTTCACAGTGTTTCATAAAAGAGTGGCTTGTGTTTTCACCTAATCAGGTACAATCATGCATGTAGCATCCTTAACCTTAATAGGTTCCAAAGATCAAAGGTGCCTTCCCTCCTGCTTCCTCTCACAAGGAAAAGATGTGATAGCAGAGCATAGGGAGGTGGTGGAAAAGCCATCAGGAATGTGCTGTACTGATACAGTAACTAGAACAGATGTTTCTCCATCTATCAGAAAAACACAGCTGCTCTGAAAATAAATTACAGACTTTTCGCAGACTAAAAAGAGATTTACAGCACAAAAAGCCCCACATCATTCAGCTGCAACCATAGAGACAGGAGACTAATTAGAGCAAATCTAGAGCAGATTTTCCCTTTTGCAAAACAAGAAGTGCTCACATCACTTGCAAACAAACTGGTCTTGGTACGTGCTCCGTATTATCCTGGGGTCTTGGCTCCCTGAACGCAGTGGCTCTGGTGAGAACTGTGGATATAAGTGCCATTATCTCTAAGCAAGCATTACTAATTGTATGATTAAGGATTTGGTATATTTTTTTCCTAAAAATTCATTGCTTTCTAACCATCCCTCCCCCCACCACTGAATTTGGTGATATTCTACAGCCATATGGTGCTGTATCACAGCTCTGTGAATGTATTCTATATGAAGATTTAGGTAATGACACAGCTAAATATTCCTCACCATGCAGGACAATCCTTTTTAATCATCCACTGGGAATTTTTCCTGTAATGTTCCACACATTTATCTTATTCAAGTAAAATATAGATGGCTGAAAGATACCCAGAAATAAAAGGTCACATTTAGGAAGCAAGAAATATTGCCTTTCCTCCCAAGAACAACAAAGCATCTAGCAAACCCTTAGTAATGAAGAAACAATAAATTTATGCCAGTATACACTGGCCTTATGAGAGGGAAAAGTAAAATTACTGCCATCTGACTTGGTGACACCATCCCCAGGCAGCTGGAGGAAGCTTTTGCCTGGGTGTTCATTATTCTTTAGCTTCAGTGGAAGATGAATTGAGCACAAAGGAAAGGTCCAGATTCAAATCCATCATTCACCAGCCCTTTTTCTGAACCAAAATCATTAGGTTGCCTTCAGGATTTGTCCACATTTGCCAGCTGGTCTGGATGCCCAGTTTTTTTGTCTGGGAGTCATTCCACAAGGCACTGCCTTTGCCCTCCTTCTCTGCTCCACGTGTCCTGACAGACTCGTATCAACCATCTCTGAACATTTGTGCAAACACTGGCATGCACTTTCCCTTCACACCTTGCAGAAAAATGGGGAAAAAACTTAATCTGTATGTGGTCAAACCCTCTGGCTCTGTGTGCCAATGTTGCTGCAGCACACAGAGGAGCAGGCACTGTGTGTCTGGCTCTGCCAGAGCAAAGCTACCCATTTGTAAGTTGGGATGTGATTTGAGTTACAGTAGAAATTTCCCAAGTGAATTAAGCATTGTAGATATAAAATATAAATCCATACAGAAGAAAGGCAATAGTAAGAAAAAACCTTCTTTTTACCTTCACCTAGAAAAACAGATGGATGTATTGGAAGCATTGCCTGTGGGAGTTAGTCACTGTCTCAAGTTAATCATGAGAAATCTTCTAGGCCCATCAGAAAAAAGCTCTGCAAAAAGGAAGAACTCTGCAGCAGAATTCCTTGTCCACAGTCAGTTGTCATATCTGCTACCTTGTCTTTCCCAAGCTAAAAAGGAATTTCACCTGGTGGAAGAAAGATGTTTTGTTTGTGTCTTTGTCCATATATAGTCAGATATGATGAAATTGTAACAGATTTCTAGGGAAGACAAGCTTTCCAAGAATAAAGCAAGCAATCATAACAGTGGCATTTTCTTTACATTATATAGTCTTTTGTAGTAGCTTTAAGGCTTGATTCAGTGAACTACTAAGGCACACACTGCTTATGCACAGCGTTTTCATTTCCTTGACTTTCGCCAAGGATTCACTGCTCTCTGAAAGACCAAGTTATTGGAAAGAGAGTTACCTACGGTGGGAACATCTGTTCATTTCATCAGAGAATTATCCTTCCTCAAATATCTTCAGCTGTACTTCACCCTAATTTAGCTATCACCTGGTGCATGACAGTCAATGAGATACTCCCCAGCTTTAGAAATAGATTTTTACACTTGATCTCATATTTGTTTCATGCATTAGACCACCAAGATGTTCACTAATGAACAACAGAAAGGACACTCACAGTTTTTCAGGAGAAGAAAACATACAAAATCCATTATCAGACTCCCTACCAGGCTTTGGGAATCCCATTGCATTTGAAAAGTAATGAAATCACCCCAGTTTCATAGGGCTGTATGTAATTTTCAGTAGATACAACAGTCTCATTAGTTTATTATGTCTTCCAATTTTTTTAATTGGTCTGAATACTAAAATTCTTGCATGAATGAGTTTCCCTGACCTCCTTCCTCAACCTTCACGGTGGCTGCCAAACCAGTCTCTGTCAGTTTGCTCCATCCTATCCTCCTGGTAGACCCTACCTGCAGCTGTTTAAGCTCCTGTGCTTTCTCCTCAGGGAGCCACCAGGTTCAGCATGGGATTCCAAATAACATCTCACCATAACTTTGTAAGCTGCAGTGTTTGCTTTATGTCACTGCCTTCTGCCATAGAATTCTGTTTTTTTCTGTCTTCATTGGAAATTGCTTATCTTGATAGGCTCAAGGATCCTATTTGTGTTGTCTGAAATTCTGCAAGGTGAGGGCTCAGAGTCATCCTATGCCAAACTAACCCGTTTCCTTTTCCTCCTCTTTCATCTCCTCTGCAGGGTTCCCACACAAATGAGAAAAATCTTATGATTAGTCCCACAATGTAAAAACTTGCCCTTTGTCATCTCGAATTTCATTCCATTTCTATTACCTCCCTGGAGGTCACTGAGTTCATTTGAACAATATCACAATGCTTCTCTCTACTGTTGTCTCCAAATTTTGTACCATCAGCAAATTCCTAGAGCACCAAAGCACCTAATGTAAATATTACACAAAACTGAGTGTAAAATCAGTCTTTAGGTAACTTGAATAGGAGGCTATTTCCAGTCCAAACTTTCTCCATTTAATATTCTCCTTTATTCAGTTATTTCATTTTTCAACACTAGCTTCTTTTTAACACATAAGTATTCATGTAGTCCTACACCAAATACTTTAATGAAGAAAAATTAGATCATCTATTTGTTTGTATAGAGGCATGTTTGTATAAAAAAATTACATTTGCATAGTATGAACCAAATTTTAGCAACTTGGTTGCATGTTTTGCTAATTGCTATTTAAGTCCAGGCTTTTATTTCTTTATTTTTTCTTTCAAATATGTTCCAAGCCTCTATACACAGTGTGCATCAGTTCAGGTAGCCAGACATTTCTTTCAGTGTCAGTGGCTATGCCATTCATAAAAGGGAATATCTAGTCCACACCAATTTCAGTAACTACTCAAAATTTATATTTTATCTTATGAGGATGGTTGATGCTTCTTCATGGTATGATCTTGTATTTACACTACATTATAGTAATTCAGTAAAGAGTAAGGTGGGTTTGGTTTTTTTGTTTGTTTGTTTTTTGTGTGGTTGGGTTTTTTTGTTTGGTTTTTTTTTTTTTTTTGGAATGAGGCTTGAAGTGGCTTGGAATATATCTCCCTAATTACTGTAATGGAATTCAATGCCTCGTGGAATTTTTGTCTCTTCCTACTTTTGGGAGAATAGGATAGATTTGCTAATTAAAAAAAATATCAAAACAAAGAAAACACAAAGATAACTAAGTTTTGTATTAGTGCAAATTAATATAATCTCCAATGATCTGAGTAGTTTATTTTTCTCAAACACATTGTAATCAAAAAATAGTGTAGATTTTTGTTCATGCCTTATTTCTGTTATTTTATGTTCTATTATTCTACATTAGAGTTTCCATAGGAAAAAAAGCATATTTATATTCAATGGAATATTTATCCAATAGAATAAACAAAAATCCCAAACCAATGTATAGTCATCAATCTGGGAATCAAGACAAATCAAAAAACTACAATATGGAAAAATTATATTACAGGAACAATGGGAGCTCAATAAAAATGCATAAGTAATTTGAAAGGGAGCAAAGAAGCAGCTTATTTTGGACAGGGAATCTCTTCTCATTCAGATAAAACAAGGCTAGACTTTCAGCGTGTCTCTGCTATTGTATCATGAATTATTCCATGGCTTATGATCATGTGAAGATTTCCATACCAAACAGCTACATCTGCATATGTTCAATAGAACTTTGCAGAAATTACTTTTCAAGTAGTTTCACTGCTAGCACATGCTTGTGAATAGAAAGTATCTTGGCACTTCAAGTAGAAAACATCTCAGGTTTGTCCTTCATTTTACGTAGAAAATAAAATTAGTGCATCCAGTAGTGAGGCTCCCATGATGAAATTTAAAAGATACCAGCAAGCAAATCAGAGACATCTAACCTGTTTTTAAAAGCAATAGAAATAAATCCTCATCTCCACAAAGGAAGAGGCCTAAAAGATAACCTGCCTCAAAGATGACCTTCAAAGGGTGAAAGAAACCAAACCTGAGAATAAGTGCAAGTGCTGAATGTCCCCAGTAAGCAAGACTTGCAGAGGTAATTCTGCAGAGAGATTAGTATAAAAAGCTTTAAACAACTGTTTATAGTCCTTGCTGGATAGTTCTTGATTTACCATTTTTACCCAGGAAAGCACCAAACAGCTGAGGTAAATTACATTTAATCTTGATGTGGAGAGATTCATAAAGCTCTAGAGTTTAAAACAGAATGTTGTAAAATGTTCATATAACTTACCAGCACAGTGCTCTTGTGATGTGCCTGTGTGGAGTTTCTGTACAGCTTAAGTGTCTGTCATGCTAATTAAAATGGTCATTTGAAGAGAGATAATAGAACTGATGTGCAAGTGCCTCCTGGTTGCTGATGCCAGCCTTTGGTAGACTTTGTAAATTTAGACAATGCCAGGCTGTTCTCTAAAAG
Organism: Passer montanus; assembly: GCF_014805655.1. Lineage (NCBI taxonomy): Eukaryota > Metazoa > Chordata > Aves > Passeriformes > Passeridae > Passer > Passer montanus. Next base: position 9,275,113 of record NW_024366703.1, read on the forward strand.
TTTTGAATTTAAAGTAAAAGAGTAATCTCAGAAGGGAGCAGAAAAGCCTAACTAAAATTTGGCTTTGATACTGAGAACTTCATACATGTATATGCATACCCACATGCACAGGTATAGATGTATATACTTACACATATAAATGTGTTGTTTCATCTCCTCAAAAACTATGACTCTTTTAAGTGAAACATTTAAATACAGCACTGATCAAAACAGCAGCTGAGAACATGAGAAACAGAAAAGGAGGGACACTGATACCAAAAGCACAATATAAGTGAATAGGCTGTTGCAAGCTAAGGTAAACTGCAGGCGTTTCTTTCATCCTCCAGATCTCCCTTTTGTTTGACCAGCTAAAGATGTATTCTTAAAACATAAAAACTTCCCCTCCAACTGTCTATATGATCCATGCTCTCATTGAGCTATTCAGCTGGGTTATAGGGTGGGACATTTTCCAGGGACATTACTGGTCTTTCAGAAACAGGGCTCCTTTCTTTGCTGAGTCCTTTTTAATTTTTCTTCTACCACACAGAGACAGGAGAGAAAAATATCAACATGAAGACAACTCACTTTTTCTTTCAGTTACTTATAAGAAAGGCCTGGATGAATTGTTATCTTTGAAGCTACTACTGTGGAATGGTTATCTTATAATTAGAGATTGATAATATCCACAGGCTGAGACAACGGGTTGATGTATGCTTTAAAAATATGCAAAAAGCAGGTTGATCTAATGTTTTGTATTCATAGAGTAAGTTCTTCTGCCCTCTCTAGGAAAGGGCAGGAGGTACAATGAGAGGATTTGACCCTCAAAATGGCTCACAGAATTGCCAGTCCCCTCAATTACCCTGCTCACATATGGGGAGCTCAAAGAAACATAACACATAATAATATGATTTTCTCTCATTCAGTCTAGGAAGATCATTATCCCCAGAGTTAATGGTACAATATTTAACCCAGCAGAGTGTATTTGGAGTTGCTATTAAACAACAATATTGAGCTAAGCAATAACCAGCCCTTGTCTGAGCTGTTTATGATTCCATGGATACATTATACGCATCACCAGCTTTCTCTTCTGGCATCTGTAAACTCTTCTGACTGGTTAAATGCTCCAGCATTGACACCAGAAGCAGCAATCACTACATGCCGATTCACTGCTAATGAAGGAAACAGATCCAAGACCTAGGGTCACCTTCCTTTATCCACAACGCATTCTAATTTTCCTAAAACAAGGCTTATCTGGTAGGAAGAGAGGAGGAGGGGGAGGGACAAGAGTTCTGCTGGTTTCCGTGTACTGCTCTGAAAGGAAAGCAAGATAAACAGATAATCATTTCTCTGACTCAAATGTATGTGAGATCTCCCATGGTACTTATGCCAGCAAAGGCAGGAAAAATTGAAGTGTGCAAAGCAGAGCCTCAGTGCTTCTTTATCTTGAGTCAAGTGACGCTGTGTGCAAGCCACTGCTAGAGGCTTCTATCTACATTTTACCATCACTTTTTTCAACTCTTAACACCTTGTGCTACAAAACAGATGATAGAAACTCATCAGATAAATCTCCTCCCCAAAAAGGAAAACAACTGCACTTCTGTGTCCCTTCACATTGCTGCCAAGGGACAGCACTGGCAGGCAAGCTGGTTGCCAATACAGCCTTGTCTAGTGGGCTCTCCCATCACCATTCTGAAGGAATTCTTCCTTCTAATTTGAAAATATCAAAATCTTTAAGTGCGTGGCTAAAATGCCCAGATTGCTACTTCTGCAAGCTAGAGAGGTATAAAACTTGAAGGAACACACATTGATATGCATTTTAGATGGGCTCCCAAGTGGTGTAAGGAACTATTTTACTTCCTTAGTTTCCCCTCTAGCTCAGGTAAAGCTGTCCTTTTTCCCTTCCTGTTTCTGGAATGCATGTTGGCAGGTTGGTGTAAGCACCAGTCACGCTCACCACGCAGGCAGCCATATTTCAGGAGGAAGGGTGGACAATATTCCTTCGTCACGAACTTCCACATATACAAACAAATCAATGTAGAAGTGAGTCAGGAGTTCAGGAACACATATATTAGTGCTAAGCTGACAAGCATTAGCACAGAAAACTTGCTTTTAATTCTCTCCCCTTCCTTGTCTCACCATAAACAGCCCCAGTTCCACCCACAGCCCAATCCTTCACAGCAGTGATTAAAGAGGGAGAGCGTTCCTTGAGCAACCTACTGCAGGGGGTACCATGGAAATGGCAGAAGATGGAATCTCAACTGTCATCCTCCTAATGAAAGGCTGCAGTGATGACAAACACAGGCAAATTCATTATGAAAATGAGTGTTTATTCCTAATATGGGTGCTAAATAGATCCTTTGTTTTACCTCATCTCCTTTTGCCTGCCCTAGAAAGCTCCAGGCTCTATTCATCATCTGCAACAGGGCAGAACCTTCACTGGCAGATGCTGTGGAGTAAAGATAGTTGATCTGTGTGGAAGGAGATAGCTTACATCTTCATTGCACTGAGGCCAGAGATAGGAGCCTGTGGAGAAGGGGAAAAGCCATTGGAATAAATACTAGATCTAGAGGGAAAGGACAGTGCAAGGTCTGGGAGTCAAAAAGCCAGTGGTGATCCTGCAGCCTCAAAGTCTTGATATTATTAATGGGAACACTTCACCTAGGAATTCCTCTACTCAGCTCAGTAACTTATAGATTGGTTAAAAAGAAAGAAATTAGAAAGAAATCTTGCAATTTAAACACTGCAGGCAATGGAAAACCTTCTTCCTCCAAGCAGTCAGCCAATGTTGTTAATTATCTCTGCTGTTAAGAAAATAAATGAATCCAAAATTTAAGGAAAAAATCTTATTTTCAATTTTTAATTCATGTAGTTTCAATTTCCAGGTACTGTTTCTTGTTATGATTTTGTCTAAAATTAATGAACACTTTCCCATCCTTGCACTTTATACTAGATATCCCCACTGGAGATAGTTAAAGAATGTGATGAGGTTACCTTTTAACCTTATTATAGACAGAGGCAGCAAAATCTCTCCTGTGATGCCTCCCCATTCACTCCTTAATGCTGAACTTTAGGGGCCACTTCTACAAGTGAGGAAGCAATTTATTCTCTTTGACAATGCAGGGCTCTCTTGGGGGTTCTGCAATAAGTACAGACATGGTGGCTGTTCAGAGACCTGCAATACAGGTGAGGGCTGAAACCACCTTCCCTATTTTTTTTACCTCAACATTTAACTTTTCTGTGCTCAGGTTAAAAAAACCTTTTAGCCTACACAGGAAGATCCATGCCTCATCTCTCACATCTCATGGCCAGGCATTGCTTTCAGCATTAGGTGAAAGAAAACAGACTTTGGAAATTAGGTGAAGGGAGAGTGAAAGTGCAGGGGACACAAGGCAAGAAGGGGTCAGCTGCAAACCTTGACACCTAGGTTTCTTTTCCTCCTTTTATGATCACAAGGGGGACTAAAAAAATCCTAAAAGTGCGCAGGATCAACCCATAAAATTAAGCATATAAAATATTGTCAGAGCAATGTAAACTGGCAGTCTCATTAATTTTAAATAAATTTACAATGTAGAATTACATCCTTAGCCTGTGTAGCAGATTGCACTGGATAATGTGAATACCAAACACATCAGAGGGTGAAATTAGCTTAGTGAGTTGTTTGGTTGTTTTTTCCCTTCCTATTTTTCATTTTCTCTAACCTTCCCTCTAGGTAAACTACTTTTTTCAATTTCTTTTTTTTTTCTTAAATCTTTCCAACATTTTCCTGTTTGCACTGTGACTGAGTTTTATCAAGGGTTCAGAAAACAGAGATGTAAAGACATGTTGGTAAAAAATCTTAGAGTACTTTTGTGAAGAATTTCCTATTTTTTTCAGTTTTTTTGAGTTATCCACATTACATCTGCCCACAAGATATTTTTTAGCTACTAGAAGCAGCAAGCACTTTTAATGCAATGATTTTGTTTGACTCTAGAGCTCCTTAGTGACAGAAGAGAATCTGCCTTAAGTCTGTGGTGATTTAAGGGCATAAGCCCCATCAACTGTGAAAGGAAATTAGCTGTCTGTTGTAACTTTTGCAGATTCACCTACTCCTAAAGAAAGACATTGCTGTACCTGGGTACACCAGCAGGAGCCTTTTCACTAAAACAGGGTGAAGCAATGTAAAACCAAATAAAGGAGCAAATAATATCCACGCATGAATTTCTTCAGACTTGTAGCATTCCATCCTGTTACATGGAATAGCACCATGTCCTGTGACCAGCTGTCTGTTAAATATCTGACCTAAACAAGTTGCTCCACAATAATAATGCAGATGCTTCTGTGGTGAATCACTGCAAAGTCCACCCGACAGTATTGGGCCAAGCAGTGGAATTCAGGACAAAAAGACATAAAATTCTCCAAAGCAGAGCAGCTAACTCCTAGCCCTTGCAGCTCTTCAGAGGAGAGACATGGGTTTCTTAAACACACCAAAGGTAGGAGTCATACATCACTGAAGCTCTATAAAACCACATAAAAATTATGCATCCAACATCTCTAACTTGGCATCAAAATTTCCCTCTAAAACAGGGACATAAAATAGGTGGATGGAACAGGCATGTGATTTTCATAGGGCAGAAAAGGATCCCAGCTAATGAACATGCTCTAGAGACACATTTTTGTTTGTTTAAATTACAGACATAAATCTGCATTGTTGTCAATTTTTTTACATCTCACATTGACTTCTTATCCTGTGAGAGGGATTTTACTTAAAAAACAGTCATATGACTGTCAAGTAATTAATACAAATTTTAGAACAAACACTCAACAAGCATGCTACACTCTCCCAAGAACAAATGCTTAATCATGAATATCAATCCATCAAGTCGTTATAGTCCCTAATACTATGCTAAGAAACCATAGCTAAAAGGAAGAAAATTAATTTAGTACTTTGTGACTTATACAAAATGTTCCAAACCCAATATTGTGGGGGGAAACTTCACAACTGCTTCAATATGTCTCTCCACAATTCTTAATAAAATTTCAAGTGAAGGCACAGGATGGGAAGTCCTTAATCGTGTCTGTGATCTTGATTGGCATTGATTTCTCGTCCAGCTGAGAGCTGTTCATTTCCACAGGGAATACCTATTTTCACTGGAGTAAGAATGACATCAATCCAAGAAAGCAAATTAAGCTAAAATTAGGCATTTTTTTTAGCTTGTTTCTGAAAAACTCAATAATTGACAGGAGCATTACTCATCACAGCATCTGAGGAGAAAGTCTCCTGAGAGCAATCCTTTTTTTTGCTCCTTCTCAAAAATGCACATATGTTTCCTTTCATTTTTTCCTGTGGGCATAAGGCATCAAAAAGCAATAGAGCTTCTTAGACATGTTCACAGTTTAAATGCACTGTACACTTGGATATGAAATCATTAGTTCCAAGTAATGGTAAGCAGGCTGTGCACATCCATAGATGGTAAGTGATAGAACGTGGTGAATTGCTTTGGAGCCATTTCCAGGAGGAAAGAAACAATTTAATGGACACTCCAGAATTATGCACAAATATGCAGATGTGAAAGAGCAAGTCAATGCAACCCAGGCACATTGAACTGATGTAATGTCTCCTGCAACGCTGGTGTCACAAAGCCAATTTCATGAGCTAACAGGAGACAGAGCCTGACCTGAAAGTGTAATTAACACTGAGGGTTAACCCAAATTAAACCCAAAGATTTTCAATGAGTCTGGGCATATTTTTCATCCAGCTCCTCGAAAACGTTTAGCTGCCACCTGGGTGCAACCATGGATAATTCCCATAATGATCCTGGGCCTCAGAAACTAAAGGCAGGCTTTGGATGGAGTCCACTGGGCTCTGAAACAATTCACCACAACTCGATGGAAGAAAAGGAATAACAAATCTGTCCTGGCTCAACTGTGCAGCTCATGGTTTGTTTGCAGAAAGCACTCACTTTTCCCAGTGAATGAGAGGAACCTGTGACCTGTTATGTATCAACTGAACATTTCAATTCGTCTGGAAGTCAGAAGGGATTAGCAGCTACACCTCCACCTCAAACTGTACATGGCTTGCAATTAGATGAAGTAGATACACACAGAGTGTGTGCAGTTCTTGGCATTTGTAATCTTCCCAAGCACTGATTGCAGGATAAAAATCCAAATAATCCAAGGCAAGAGTTTAATGGGACCGCTGCCCTCCCCCCCAGTTATTTTATTATTGAGTAATTTCATTCAGATTTGTCCTATTCTGACTCTTCCAGTTATGCAGATAAAATAATTTAATTCCTTGGACTGAGCAACAAACCAATATAGGGCCTAATTTTGCAGATACTTCACATTCCAGTGACAAAAGATCTGTAGAACTTGATCTAATGTGTCTTGGCTTCTCCCTTGACCTCAACTCATCCAGCTGCTCATTTTTCCATTCTCCAAGGCTTGCATTCCCTGAGGGACTGGGAAGATGCAAGTAATAAACAAATCACTACCAAAATATCATGTTTCGGCTCACACTCTGCCCTCCTCTGTACCAGTGTGGATTGTGCCAGTTTGAATCTGATACCTCAGTAACTTCACAAACTGAGGCTCAAAGGCAGAGGGATTCACCCATGGGAGACAGACTGACAAATAAATGCAGTTGGGTTTATGGATGTGGGTGGCTTCCATGAATTGCTTCATCTGGCCTTCTCTGTACCTGTGTAAAGTTAAGCTTTCTAGTAAGCTGTTAATTTTCAGGGTGTCAAGGGAAGGGAAATTTATGGAGAAATATTAAAAAAAAAACCTGCCACATTTTAAGACCTCACAAAAAGATAATCCAGAACAAATTTGCTTCTTGTTTAATCAAACAATTAAGGCTTCCAATATCCAAGATCAGATACTCTCTGATTGATAACAACACAATCTGATTCTTATGAGAGAATAATTTAAATTTCTTTAATTAAATATATATTTATACTGTACAATAATTTTTCATTCTTTCCATTAGCTATTATTCTATCCCATCCCAGAATGAGAACCTACAAATCATCAGAGCCATCCAGATATCAATATTTAATGTTCCTGTTGATTCCTCTGCAGAGTTTCTCTTGTCTTTGTGAAAGAAGCCTGAAGCCCAGCTATTAATCAGGCTCCTGTATTTTATTTTATTTTTTTAATGATGTGACAATGAAGCAACCATTTTGATTCAAGGAAACAAGAGCTTCCTAGTTAGGATTCACTGAGATATATAATCAAGTTGGTGTATTCAGGAGAGGACCCATATTCAATCACAGTATATCTATATTGCCTTTACACCAACATCAGTAGGACTAAGCAGTCATTACAAAAATCAAACTTAATTTAAGAGGAGAAAATTTACTCAATTTAATTTGACAAGGGAGTGATTATATTCTTATGAAGACGTAATTGCTTTTTGAGATCAGTGCATATTTGGAGAACACAGTTAAGCTTTCAGTCCTTTGACAAACCCCACAGGGTAGCACTGGTGCAACACCAGTAAACCCCACTACCAAAGAGAAAAAGTGCTGCATTGCAGTCACTTCAAACATAAGGGTCCTACTACACCCTGGGTGATAAAATCAGCGTTGCTGCAGGATGGAGTTCAGCTGTGAAGCACATTGCCACCCTGCTGCACAGGAACAGAGAGCACTGCTGAAAAGAGAGCTTAATGATTTGCACTAACAGTTAACAAGCTGGACACCTTTATTCTGAGCACACTAACATCTCAGGCATGAGGAAAATTCAAACCACTGTATTAGTCCCCAGTACTCATGTTTAATGCCAAACTGCAAGCTTTTGAGAGGCAAGCCCTGTTACTGATCCCCAGATGTGTGATCTGACCAGATCTAACCTCCACAGCCTGCTCACTCCCTAAACACTCTCTTGGAGACTGATGCTAGAAGCAGCAATTAGGGTTGATTGAGATGAAATTTGTTATGCAGACATCTTTGTAAGAAAAACTGAACTAGAAGCATTAACTCTATTTATTCAGGTAAATGAACAGCTATTTGTGACACCCAGTGTTGGTAATGCCAACAAACCTGGTTCCAAACCAGTGACTCTAGGAAGATGTCTCTACATCCTGAACAAAACGTTCTTGGTTTGAGGGAGAAAAGGATGAGATGACAAACAATTGCATTCTTCTCTTTGTTATCAGTGGGCAGCAATTTAAAGAGTGATTAATTGAGGCTTCCACCTCATTCATTATCCACCTACTATTATTTCACTTGCCTCAAGTAAGGCATGTGTTTTTTTCCTCAGCCTTCTCATAATTCAGCTGTTCTCTTGTGGTTGTCTGACCAGTCTCCACTTTACTGGCTCAAGACCCTTGATAAAAATCACTGGCAAAGCTGGTTTGCAGCCCAGAAAAGAGTTAAGGGTCCCACAGACAGTTTAATAAAGGTAGTGTCATTTTCAATTATACAACACAAACACTCCAGTAAATTCTACATCACATCACCAAGGAAACTCACTGCAATAATTCAGTCAAAGCAAAAGAGAGGATTTCTACAACAATTTAATAATAACAATGTGTTCTTCTCTGTTGCCCTTTATCCAAGGATATCAGTTCTTTTCACCAATATTAATTCATTCTCTAAACACAACCTCGGAGTATAATTTCACAAAATTAATTGAGTATGACTTTCCTATGTATCCCTAACTGTTGATACCTTGCCACCTCTCTGCAAAGCAAGAAAACTCCCCATGATCATTCCTATATAACATGTTAAGAAATTTCTTCTACCACCTCCTGACATCTTGGACACGACAAATGTAAAAATTGAGGAAGTATAATATTCTTGCATGTACTTTGCAGTTCATCCAAATTCTCTTTTATGGTGCCCAGTAAGAAGTGTGCCAGCCTGGAATACCTAAAGCCAAGAATTACAAAGGCTGATGGGTAATGAAGGACATAAATAGTTGGATTCTTTTCTAACCCTGCCTCTTACCTTATCAATCTGTATGCAGAGCTTCTGTAATGACATAAATCAATGAATCAGGGTCTCCATCCAAAGTGTTATGGTCAGAGAGAGAAACGGCATCATAATGGTCAGCAACTGAACAGAGCCCCAGGCTCATGAAGTCTTTCTTCTACCCTCAGACACATTCTAGCTCATGTCCCAGTGGAGCAAATTTTCCTGATTCACAACTTAGTTTCCCTGTTCAGGAAAACAAACTTATTCTGTTTGCTGCAGGACAAGTGCACAGGGTGAATCTGTCCTGTGCTTTCACATCCTGGCACAGGACACAAAGAAAGGATTGCCCAGGTCCTTTAGGAACTGTGAGTACCACAACTAATGGTTGCAGCTAATATTTTTATTTCTGCCTTTTCCTCTAAGTTATTTTACTTTCATTCTTGTCTATCTATTCTCACATAGGTCAACTTGACCTATGTTCAGGTCATTGCAAGTCTCTTTATTGACTGTATCTTCAGTGAAGATATATCCTCCCACTTTTCTAAATGTTAGGGCTCTCTCTTTTCTTGCCAAACACAGATTTTTAACAGATATAAATCTTTATGTGTTTAAGGAGACATTGCATGGGGGAAATGGGGGGAATTGCATATTTTGTCTGAACAAAAGGAATAACTTCCTGCACGCAGTTTGGGAACATTGCCCTAAAACCAGTGGAGGAAGAGAAGCAAAACATGCAAGCTATAACTCAAATTTTTATGAGACAACTGTTATTTCAGGCACAGAAATAACTATTGATTTGATCATCATTGATAAGGTAAAGATGCAACTTCTTCCTTCCTACCCAATCCCTATAGGCCATCACATTTCAGAACCATGACACACACAAATAACACAGAGCCAAAATGTCACAGCAGACACAAAGAGTGCTTTAGGACAGAGGTTGTCCTTTGTTTGCACAAGAAATACAAAACCTTCCAACTTATTCCTCAGCTGTAGGACATTTAATCCATACCAACACTTGCTCTCACCTGGGGCTGCTTAGTATTTACTCAATGCTAGCTGTGGATCACCAGGAACAGAGATAGCCCTCCTGCTTTTAATCAGTGCTAGTTTCTAAGAAAATCATGATGGATCAAAAAAAAAAAATACTTTTAGTTTGGTGTTCTGTGCCTAACTCCATCCCACAGCAGATGCAAAAGTGAGAGTGCAAGCAGAATTTATATCCCCAAAAAAAGGCCCCAGAAATCTGTGGATCAGAGCTTTCCAGAGCAAGAATTGAGGTCTTTGGGATTAATCTCCTATAACGGATTCTTGTTTTATAAATAGCCCCTTGCATTTCTGAATCTCTTGGAAGAGATACTATACTGTAAACTCCTGAAATGGGTTTGATATAACAGCATCCACAGAAGGACCACTTCTGGTTTGCTGGGAATGTGTCAGCCAGCTTCACCTGCTCACAGCTTGCCTCCAATAGTCTTTCAGTGCATAAACTGAGGTCTGTTAAGAGATGCATTTGTGCAGGCTGGTGGTTGGTCTCCCCTCACAGCGTGCAATGCAATTTTTGGGGAACTCCACAGTTTCTTGTACATCTCCTAACCCATTAGATAACCCAAGAGTGTTTGCAGTTGTGCATTTTTCCCATTACTTCACATCACAACTCAGTAAAAGAAAAGAGGTACACAGCAGGGCATCTCAAGTTTGTCAGTGACACAGAATTTTAAGCAGAGCAGAAAACCCCATTTCTCTCTGCAGAGTGATATTAGTTTGGTTTATTTTGTTACCTTGATAACTCAAGCTGGAGAGTGGAAAAGGGAGAAGAAGTGCTTCTGCACTGGCACCACACTTTTCTTCCCACTTTCTGCCTCACAGAGAGATTCTGGCCCAAGGACCAGGAGCAGCCTTTCACTCCTGCACCTTCTCTGAAAGGCCTGAGCAGCAACATGTGCCTGAGGTGATTTCCACTCACTCATCCAGCTGACTGCTTATTTTGTCAAAGACAATTACCAAAACCCACTTAGAGTGAATGAAGCTGGTTTCCAGCACCATTGCATTTTTCTGGCTTCTCTTTTGACAAAGTTTGATGGTCTTCTTTCCCACTCTGAACCTCAGTGGTTTGTGCAGGCAGTGTGTCTGCATTTCTCTGTAGAGGCAACAACCTAAATCATGACAAATAAGAACCTTTGACTGCCAGATGCTGGTATAAGGTAAGAGCAGTGCTGTTGTTCCTTAGGACTCCAGGGAGACCTCACTAGGGGAAAGTTTTTAAAGAAATGAGACTGCAGAGCTGTGAAGCTGTCAGTGCTGGACTAAAGAGCAGTGCACAACACTCAGATTTAAAATCTGGTAGTGAAACTTGTGCTCAAATCCTGGATCAAAAGTGGGCAGAGCCAAAAATAAAAATAAAATAATCCCTCTTCTGAAAGGGCATTTTCCTTATGATTAACTGGGGGTCTATTACTTGTGTCTGGTCTTTCCTCCTAGAGTCTACATACTGCATATTTATCTCCTATTGCTTGCACTTTATAGCATGCATATATTTTAGGAGTAATAAAACCCACCTACTTCAAAACTTATGGAAAATAGCTGAGACATAAATATTTAGAAAATTACTAAAATATACTCAGATCAGACTAATTCTGATTGTCTTTAACAACAATATATATATATACAAACACATATATACATGCCTATATAAACTTCAGCAGAAATAATATTTTCAGCAATCCAGTTTATTCTAGATTTTGTGAAAATCCTAAATTAGACTGGGTTTGAATGCTAGCAATAGCAATGAGCAATTTCTCAGAGGGTTTGGCCTTATACTGAGCTACTCTGGTAATAATAATGTCTGAATCCAGAGGCTCGTTTACATGGTCTGCTGCCTCCCTGCATGAACTATTGACCATCTGTGTAAGAGTTTCCTGAGAAATGAATTGAACTCGAACATGTGAGGATCTCATACCAGTAATATTGGGGGAAAAAAGTTCTTATTTTCCCCCAGAATCAAAGGCTTAATAAAAATAACTCAATTTTAACTAGCCTCTGTTGCCAGGAGCTACAGAGGGGGGAAGTGGATACAGAGAGATTTCTAAGGTAGTATTTTCATTTACAAAGAGGTTTCAAGAGAAGAAAATGCATAAGAACAGCAATAAGGACTGAAATTCAGTGAATGATAGATACACATGAAAAAGAATAGAAAGCCACTGAAGTCACAAACATCCCAGGTGTGGATTTGTGGAACCATATCCTAATTTCTGAGGTCTCCTTTGACATCCACCATGTCTCACAAGCACAGTGCCTATTCAGAACTATGATAAAGTATGCTCACACTCTGTGTCTCTGTGTGCAGGCAAGGCTGGGTGTTACAGGCTTTATGAGTTTTTTATTAAACTCTGGGAGCATGCTTCATGGCTCTCCAATGAACTGTGAATTCAACATGATTTACACCATGCTTGCCATGAGCTGTGAACATGCACACAGTTTTTGCAGTTTGGCTAAAAAAAACATTAATTGAGTGAAGAATATTAAAGGAGTGACTTCCTATCCCCAGAACAGCCTTGCAGGTTAAACTTTGGGTGGTTTGGGTCATTGCAGACTTCTAATCCTGTTAAATTGATTACATACAAAAGTGTCAACACTTTTGCATGAAGACATTCAAGATTGAGTGATTAATTTCCATTTATTTACCATCCTTGATACAAACAGTGGAAGCAGATGAAGATGCTCTGACTCCCTGGCTGTTTGCTGTGCTGTCCTGGGGGCAGTGGTCTCCAGGATAGGAGCAAAGAGAGATGGCAGTGGCAGTGCCTTGAACTGACTAGATTTAATAATATTTGACTCTCAACCTTCACACTTTCCCTCTTCTCAAATGCATTCAACAAACTTTCAGACGAGTTTAATCCAATCAATTCCAAATCACTTTCAAATTTATATCAGTGCAACTTTGCATCTAGGAAAGCCTTTGATGAGCTCTTTACTGGGGCCTTGACTCTACAAGCTCTCAAGTATACTCTTCATTTTAAGCACATTCCTCAAACCTATTGAACTCAATACACTTCAATGGATTATAAACATGTACTTAAAGTTGGAGACCTATATCAGTGCTTGCTTAATACAAATTTGTCAATTCTGAAGTGGACTAGATTTAGATACACTAAAAATGAAGCTAATACTTTAATATTTTCTTCATTTGCATAGACTTCTCACAGGCTCATTATTAAACATATTTGAAAGCTAAACATATTTGAAAGTACTGGAAACCAAGACATTTTAATAGAAACAAGCCTGAAATGATTGGATGGCCAGCTCAGATCTCCCACTCCATGTGTCCCACATGACAGCCACGAATTGAATATGTTTTGCCCACAAGAGTCACTGGTGTCTGATCCCTCCCCATCTTTGCCCCAGCCCATGAGTCTTTCATTATATCTTCTGTTCCCCATCCACCTGAGGGGGGGAGTCCTACACCAGCTTTGGTGGGCACCTGCTGTCCAGCCAGGGTCAACACACCACAATGTTTCAGTATTTGATCTTTTATATTGGCTGCTTTTATTCATATCTTTTCTAAACGATCACATTCTTCTCACAGTTCTTCATGGAGGAGTTTTTTCCCATGCTTGATCCTTTACTCAGACTTTTCTGAATCCCCTGCTAAGTCATCCATATCCTTCCCAAAAAGGAATGACCAGCACCTTATACAATAACGGGACTGCAGTGCTGATTTACTTATGGCCCTATTCTTTAATAGAAGCAGGTCTTAAAAGCACTTTTTTTTGGTTTTAATTTTACTGAATCACCAATAACCTAATAGACAAAAATACCCAGAGCAACAAATGTACAACATTACAGGTGAATGCATCAATTTCATTTCAGAGAGCAAAAGAAAATAGCAGCAGTGGAACATTAGATGTGCTGCACAGGAGGGGAAGGTGATGGTGTAGGAGGATTTATTGCTATTGATCTATTTATGTATTTTTACTTTTGTTACCATGACCTAGTTATAAGTCACTGATTCTGAGACTGAACATTTGAAGGAAGGAGCCTTACTTGGTTGATATGGCAAATATATATTATTCTAAGTATAATTCCCCTAGTGATTACTTGTCAACATCAGTTAGTGCTCAAAAATGGATGCTCTAGAATTGCCAGAGTGAAGGAAATGCTTTCAAGAAACCCAGAGAACAAAATAAAGAATGATTAGTTTCTGCCTCTCCTAATGCAAGAATTAAAGGGTATCATGAAATTTCCAGGCAATGAGTACAGAGCAGCCAAAACTTCATCATGTAACTCTGAGTTAAACTTTGGAACTTCTTTCTGCAGGCTATGGATCACACCAAAATGTTACACTGCTTCACATTTAGAGGAAAAAAAAAAAATCTTTAAAGAATTATTAACCCGGATGCCATCTCTAGCTCAGGAAATTCCCAAAACCACAAGTCTCTGGATCTGGGAACATCTACAAGAAAAGCACAGCATAATTTTTCTGCTCTTAAGGTCTTATTATATATATATGTGGAGATATATATGCTAGTAACGAGTGCCAAAAGCAACATAAAGGTCTAAGCAGTCACTGGCTTCACTTAGTGTGACTCTTCCTATTATTTATGCATTACAGCAGAGAGGACTTGAATCCTGGGAGAGGTTTCTCTTTATTCCTCATCTTTTTCCACTACTACTGTCATTGATACTGCTATCACTTTTGCTATTAATCACACCATTATTATGAATCACAACAGTCTTTGACATACTGTCTTTCATTTCTATTAATAATTTTGCTGTATCTCATTTCAAATAACATCATATGTCAGGCAAGGACTGTACAGAACTGTTGTGTTCACCCATGAATATTCACATAAAAATCTCCACAAAGCTTATATTTTTTTATAGGCCAAGTACATAAGTTTTGTCTGTATGTGCTTGTAAACACAAAGGGGAGGCACATGAAAAAGTGGTGCCATTTACCTGAGGTGTTCTATTGGGTTTTTCCAGTCCCAGTTAAATGACAGCACTGCCAGAGGCCAAAACATTTTATATCATGGCCTTGGCTTACCCCTGAGTCCTCTCTGGCATCTTTACTTGGACTGAGCTTTAGGATGAAGGATGCATGTGACTGCCTCCCTTCTAGTCCCTGGTTTCCAGAAGGGAAAAGAATGAAGCCAGAGGGTAATGGAAATAGAATGAATTGAAGCTACAGAGGTGAGTAAAAAAGTGCCAGTGGACACCCTTCAAGCACAGGGAGCAGGGAAAGTCATGTTTAGCTTCAGTGCAGAGAGGATGAGAAAAGGCTCCAAAATAATTTCTGCGAAAAACTGCACATTTAGCTTCCACATCTTCCTCCAGACCATGCAACCAAGCTTCTCTTCTGTTGTCAGCATCCTCTGTGAGCTACGACTGACCATGGTCTCATCCTCATACAAAGTATTTTCATTCATTTTTATTTATTGGGGTTTTTTAGTTTCTTTTTTTTTGTTGTTGTTTTTAATGCTAAACTTGCAAAGAATTAAACCTGGCCACAGCTGAGACCATCTGACCATGTCACATCAGAGTGGGGCTTGGGTTGAGTGTAACTGGGTCACCCTGCAGTGCTCATACTGCAGAATGAGCACCATGTCCTGCCACACCAATCAATCTTTTCATCAGCATTAAAGAGGTCAGGGCTGAGCATCAAGTCAGAGTTTCAATCAAGATTTACTGCTTTGGCATTTTGCTTCACAGGCTGACAAGTGGGCTTGAACACATTTCAATATGCTGATTCTTCTTTATAAAAGCAATTACAAGCAGAGAAGCACAGAACCTCAACTGCTGGAAAAGCTCAATTGAATTTCTGATTTAGTAAGAATTGGTTAGCACCATTAATGAGAGCTACCAAGTACTCTGCTTGCTTTACTCTTACAGGACTCTAAAAGAGCCCTGACTTAGAACAAGGGAAGACATTTTATTTATTATTTTTACCTGGAATCACCTCATTATAATACTCAAGACAAAATTATGTGAATTCATTTTCCATTGATAAAAAAATAGATATTATTAACACCTTATAGCATTGCAGATGTACCAGCCATCTTCATATCAGCCAAAGAAGATATGAAGGCTATTTCAGTTTGGATTAGAATGATTTTTATTCCATTGTCCTTGGCTGATGGGCCATTTACTCCAGTGCATTACCTTTGGTAATGCTAAATTCAATTACAGACATCCATAAACAAACAGCATTATTATAATTTGCTTCCTTGATAGTACCATGTGTTTTAAGCTCGGCAGTGATTTTGAAGGATAAGGAATAGGCAGATGGTGCTGTTCCACAGAACCTCCTTTAGGGTTAATGGAGGGAGGCTGAATTCATCTGTGGGACATCAATGAGCAATGCTGTAGTAACCCATTTTCACACCTGTGTGTTTCCCCCAGGCCCAGCTTACTGTCTGCCATTTCACCTGTGCTTTTCCCAGCCTTCTCATGGCTTCTCTGAGCTGCCACCCACCCATTCTGGACCTACAGGTCATCAGTCTCATGCTTCTAATGCATTCTTCTTCCTACACATCTGGTGATGATTCTAAAAGAGCCAGCTGTGCCCTATTGCAGTAAAGCTTGTGTAGCCTTTAATTATTTTGGCCACAATGCTACAGCAAAGTGCCCCAGAGCCAAAGGGATGAGCTGCTATACTTAGTCACACACAGATCTCTGGCTGTGCCTGTACTGAGTCACACTGCCTGTGGGTCTGGTGTAGGAGGAGCTGAGGATAAGAACTGTCACATCTTAACTGCCAGATGCCATCAGCACCTCAGCTGACCTTGGCCTCCTGCTTGTAGCAATGGGACAGCACCTGTGACGTCCACTCTGCACAAAGGTGGCATGCAGGATGTGAATGAAGGAAAGAGAGGAGAAACATTGTCTGACTTATTTTCATGAGCAAAAATATTCTCCACTTCTCCCTGCATTCAACTAAACCTCCTCCACATTAGTTATTCCATGGCATCCCTGTTATAATGGTTGACAAGTTGACTCAAGGCATATAAATCCCTAAGGGAATATTTTTTTTTAAGGGAAAAGAAAAAAGGAACCCATCTTAATGGCACTCCCGCATGCATATCAATAAAAGAACTTCAGCAATCACTTCCTGGGTATAATTACACTCATCTGCATCTGTGACTAAGTGACCTGTCAAAGTGTCAAAAATCTAGTTTGGAAATGAAATTCCCCACTCATAACAACAGCCCATGTCAGCACCTGCACTTCTCCTAGTTTCATTTTAGCTGTACAGAAATTGTCTTGGCTTGCTGTTAAGCCACATCTGCAGTACAGAGTTGCAAAGGTGTCTCTCCTAAGCATGTAAGATCAAGTCCTAGCGTGACAATATTAAATCTGAGTGAACATCCTTGGAGGATTTGAGGAAAGCCAGGTTAATAAAGAATGCTCTAAAAAGGGTTAAATTTCACTTGGCATGGGAAGAAAGCCGTGTACTAGCATGCAGGAATAAGCAGAAAAAATCTTCTTACATTATTGAAGAGTTATAATTATCGTGCTGGCAGCAAGACTTTTTTTTATGCAGGCCAATACATGATGGTCAAGGGCCATAAATTGCAAATTAAGCTAATTTTCCAAGTTAACCTCAATGAATTAAGAATCACTTCTTCCACCTCCATGACACCACTTGACATCTCCCTGGGTAAATGTCACTGATCTGTGGCAGTGACCAGTGAATCCCAAATGGGATTCTTTCTGTCAAATGTGAGTTCTGCTACTGAATGGACAATGGAGGAGAAAGAATGTGAGGAGCAGACAGCAGGACATTATAGAGGCTAATGTTAGAGGCTTGATCTAAGAGAGATGATTTGGTGTTTTTCAGAGCTTAGTCCTGATCCAAACTACAAGTCTTAGGGGTGTCCTATACTCTTAGGAAACATCACTCCTGAGGATTTAAAGAGTGGTTAACTGGAAACACAAGTTATTAGCTTCTTTCTAGTTTTCCTTCATCTCCATGGTGAGCCACAGGTATCCAGAAATCCATTGAAGATATTTATTTTTGAAATCAGGCTCATTGAGGCACTGTGAGTGTATGACCTAGAGGTTCTGCTATGCCCTCCCCTGGACTCCTAAACAGACCAAGAAGTGACATTGCCTGGGGGCATCTCACAGGCTCAGTAAACAAGCTGGCTGCATTCAGATCTTATTTCTAAATAACCCGTGTAACCTGAAGATGCCTTGAAAACTCTCATTGTGACCCACAGCTGGGAAGGTATGAACATCCCTGTCAGAGAACAAATGCACTTGGAAGAACGTAGCATAGCCACATAAATAATTTTAGCCTGGGCTCAGCATACCCCTTATAATAGGTTCATTTTCACACTACATCATTTCGCAGCCAGATTGCAGATATATACCTCACCCCCTGTTCCAGGCAGAGAAGAAATTTTGCTCAAGACCTATAACAAATGACCAGTCAGAAATGGCAAGCCAAGGAGAAAAAATTACTGACCGATGTGCAGGAAAGAGCATCTTCATAAAATATAGCTAGGTTGGGCTGATTCTGAGCACATGATATCATGTAAAGGGACATAAAATCGCTTTCTGCATTAAGTAGAGATACCAGGGATTGTTGCAGCACTTTAAAAGCTCCCCACCATTTTCTGGTGTGATGTGAGCAGGGAACAAACTTCTGCCCACATGAGCCCAGCTTGATAGTAAAAGAATTTACTTTATGTCCGTGGCTGCAGCCCTCTCAGCCTTAGTTACAAATTAGGATGAGGTGAAGGAACACAGGATGCCTTCTGCCTCAAAGCCAGCTGAACTTTTGCTTCTAAAAATATTTGCTTTGCTGAAACCTGGAGATGACAAAGTTATTATCACACTGAAACTATTTTTGGTCACAATGTCAGGTTTGATAAAACCAAACCATGTGTGTGATGATCTAGTTAACACCATAAGTACCTACTGAATTACTCTGAAGGGTATTTTCTGTGGTTTGATTTTTTTAGACACCTTTTTTTTTGCTCTTTTTTCAGAGTGACATTTTTTTAAATATCCTTTCATTTTATTTCTAAAAGCTGAACAGATAGCTGGAGTATTTCAGCTCTGTTAGAACTGAAGTTTTTTGGTTATAAGTGACATTTATATTCACCACTTCACCACATCCATTGAAATTTGTTTTATAAAAAAGAAAAAATTATCTAATTTTGAATGTGGCATGGAACAGAAGGTGTTTTATATTCAGATATTTTTGCAACAGGCCCTTTACCGTAAAGTCACTGATATTTCCTTTCTTGCAGGAGGTTTTGTGCAGGTATTTTTTCTTAATCCAAAAGCAACTGCAGCCTCCTCATGGTTCCTCAATGACTGTTCTGCACAGTTTACTATGACAGTTGTTGCTTCTAGCTCTGCCTTGCTGCTGTCTCACTGCTGTGCCACTCTCAGAGATGCCATGACCTACACAGATTACCCTGCAGAAATTCACACCCATTTCCCACTTCAGTTCATGTTTTGTTTAAGTAGTGGATCCTCTAAATTAACATCAGCTTTGCCTGTGAAAAGTTTCAAATATATCAGGTTTCAAGGATAGAGCCACAATTAATCTGAGAATAAAACATATTAAAAATAAAATAAATATTGTGCTAAAATATTCAAGTAGTATCTCATTTATAATAATTTAATCAAAACAACACCACTCTCAGTTATTTCTGTGACATTCAACAGGCACTGCAGACTGGATGCTACAATCTATTTAGAACTCTATGTGGTTTCTTCAAGAGATCTCTGATCACTAAAATAATGAAGGCTGATATAACTGGGTGAGCAGGCCAGACTAAGAATCTGCTTGCCTTTTGATAGACAAGCTGAGAAGAGCACCCCTATTAATTAATTACTGATAAGACTCTAAAAAGCCTTAGATAAAATTAATTAAAAAGAAAATCAACTGAAGTCTCACAATGAGAAGCAGAAGGTGAAGGACAGGACCCAGCATATGGAGAGGTCAGATCAGCTGGTGAGTTATGGTTAATGAGGGGCAAGAGAGCATGTGTGTCATGATTTGGGATGCTACTATTGTGATAACTGCAAGATTTTTCAGACATCAATATTACATAATTTTCTAATGGTTTTACCCAGTGCTAGATAGGGTTAAGACAATGCAGCAAAGAAGAAACATTAAATTCTATTAAGGTAACTGAACTATTGATCAGGAACACAATATTATCAATCAGCTAAAAATCATCTGATTGTACTAATTTAAATATAACTGATGTAATTATGATGAACCTGAATGTCAAGGCCTGGTCATGCTACTGCTGCTGGGTAGTGAGGTTCCACCATTGTAACAGCAATAAATCCTTACATTACAGGAAGGAGAAGACAGCTGGAGAGTTTTCTTCTTGACCACAGTTTATAAAGGTCTAATTCCTCTTTTTTTTTAAGAATTATCTTCTCTATCCACAATACCCAGAGATATGGTAGAGAGTTGGGGCTGCTCAGCCTGGGGAAGAGAAGTCTTTGCGGTGATTTTATGGCACCTTTCAGTACCTAAGGAAGGCTGGAGAGAGACTGTTTGCAGGAGTATGTAGGGATAGGACACAGGGGCATAGCTTTAAGCTGAAAGAGGGTATGTTTAGACTGGATATTACGAAGAAATTCTTTACTGTGAGGGTGGTGAGCAACTGGAGCTGGTTGCTCAGTGATAATGTAGAGGTGTCCACGGCCAGGTTGAACAGGGCTCTGAGAAGCCTGGTCAAGGGGAAGGTGTCCCTGCCCTTGGCAGGAGGGTTGGAAGAAGATTTGTAAGGTCCTTTCCAACCCAGACCATTCTTTGATTTGCCACAACTTGAAATTATTTTGTCACTCTAGTTGTAGTAAAGGCACCACTGCAGTTCCACTCATAATTGCCAATTATGCCTGCATGACTGCAGGTTTGCTGAGTGTAATTCTGTGGTGTGTTCTGAAGGGCATGGGAATTTAAAACTGAAGTTATTTATTTTTTCTGCTTTGAGTTCAGTTGTGTCTTGAATTACAAAAATTCACAAGAGCAGGCAACACGAGGAGGTTGCACAGTCCAGAAGAGGACTCTTCAGCTTTACATAACTGGTACTTTGAAGAGAAGAAAGTTATAATTCTGAGTTTGGATTTATGAGGTCAAGAGGCTTCTGGTTCTTGAAAAGGATAGAGTGATTCATTAGAGCATCAGAAAACTATACAAGGATTTTGTGAAAGGCAGGATGTAGCTGAGGAGGGAACAAACTGTTTCTTGGGAAACCAGAGGTAGGTATTCATCACTTTCACACAAAGAACCTTGACTTCTTGTTCCTCTTCCCTTGCCCTGCAGTTCTATTCTTCTACTTGTCCACTGAAGCCATGACTTCTTCCCTCATATGTGACCTGACAGCCTCTTTTTAAACCAGCTGCTCTCTATTTTCTACATAAATGCCATAAATGAGCACATTCTACTAGTCATTATCCAGCACATCAGGTTAAGGGCAGCCTATTACCCATTTATGACTGATTTTCAAGACCACAAGAAAAACTCCAGGTACCAATAAGCAGACCCATGTCTTTCATTTTCCAGGTGTTCAAGATTGAATCAAATGATTAATGGTCTGGTTCTACTTAATATTGTGTGAACCTCTATTGGCAATTACCATGCTCAAGCAAACCCTTTATTGCACTGGGTGTGCATGAATGGTTCTGCAGGCACTCTGCACAGAGCATCATTCCCTCTTTTGAATCCACACTTCTTCATGTCAAAGTACATAAAACCATACCTCCATGAAAGCACTGGTACAAGCATACAGAAAGAGTCAGGACCATACACTCACAAGATAATATTTGCCTGTGAATACAGACAACTGCACAAGAGAGTCACACTCACCTGCAGGTACACACCTGGCTGCACGTATTTTACGTATTTTGATGCAAACATATTCACACACCAGCCACAGTCAAAAGCAGTCACAGCTGCACATGAAAACACCAAAAAAGCTACACTGTGCTCCTTTTACAAAGCCAGAAATAGTCACATCATAGGACTTGTACTGTCCAACACAACCACACTTGAATTTCATCCCATTCCAGTTCACACTTGACTTTCTCAGCACAGTAAATCCTTTTCAAGGCTGTGAGATGTGAGCAATGAAGACAACAATGTCAATGATATAAAATTAATAGTGCAAAATGGCAATAAAGTGGGAAAATCCCAGCACTGCCCATAAAAGCATATTAGCCTGACCTGTATTTACTCTTCTTTTCTGGAAGAATTAGCTTGTTTCTCAAAGCTTATGGGAAACACTAACAGTAATGAAGCAGAAAAATGATGAATGTTAAGACTTTAGGGTGATCCGTAGATGGCTGTAAACTTGTCCCTCTTTGTTGCCCACGTACTTTTGATGAGCTTGCAAAGTTTTAAACCTCCTAAATTTTAGACAGGGCAGTTTTATTTCTTTCAAGCTACAGTGGAAATAATTTCCTTATCTATCATTTAGAATGGTTTAATACTTTCATTAATCCACACATCATGAAGCAGCAAGTGATTTTTTTTTACACGTGATTTTTTTCCAATCACTCATTGTGCCTCCCAGCAAAAAGGTCTGGATTTTGCTGATTTTGAAGTTAAACTTAAGGCCAGTATCTCCACAGTCCAGGCTAGTTGTGAAGGCAGTGATTTAAAGGCAGAACAGATGTCATCCCTGCTCTGTCCTTCACAGACATTGCTGGCCTTTGACAGCTCTCAGGACTGCTGACCTGCCAGCAAGGAAGTATTGTCCTGTCACCGTTGCTGGAAGCCACATCAGACACTGGTTAGAGTAACAGTGGCCTTGTTAGCCACAGGAACCAGGCACCCTCTTACCCTGTGCCCTTGGCTCAAGATGCAGTGTCCTCACAAGCAAAGCATTTCAAAAACTCACTGACAGAACTGAGGGGTGGGTGGGGACAAACAATTGAGATGGAGCTGCCTGAAAACACAGTTGGTGTGGGCTTCCAGCAATTCACTCCCAGCTGTAATTGGTGGTGTAGATAATAATCATGTTCCCAACACTTCCTCTTAGTAGGATGAGGGTTTTATTTCCCGTCCAGCCATTCCATAAAACTCTGCCTGAAAGACAGATTTTTAACAAAGCCTTTTCTTGTCCTTAAAAAAAACCCAAAAAAAGCTCTATCTTCACCAGGTATCAACTGAGCCATGAATCTCATGATTTCAAGAGCTGTTGAGTTGCTCAACTTCTACTTTCTCTACTTTTTTTCATTTGTCAGACAGCAATTTTCCCATACTGTGGGCTTTGACAGCCCAAGAGCTGATCAATGATTTAATAGACAGAACCTTGTTATTAATGTCTTGCAATGGTATCAGTTTAAGCCTAGATCTATAGAGCATCAGGGCTTAAGCACTTACCACAGCACAAGTTATCAAGCATCCCCAGTAATGTCAATAGGATTTTGGCCAGCTCTCTTAATGCACCCAAGAGCTGGCTCAACACTTCCCAGAAACATATGAAAATTCAATTTACCACTCTATGGATGAGCTGTAGCTGCCATGAGAAGGGCACAGCTCCCATGAAAAGTGTAAAGGTGAAGCTCAAGAGATGGGTTTGTGTGCAGCTGTAGACAGTGCAGGATAAAAGAGGGCAAAAAACTTGCAGGGAATGGCCCTCTCTCCAACAGCAGATCTTACCCCACACAGATCTTACTCTGCCACAGGACAATCAGACTTTCTTTTGCCACACTTTGCAGATGAATATTCAGTCTTGACGTAAATTAAGACCTGACCTTGGCTGCCCTTATTGTGATTGGTGTAAGTCAAGATTAGGCCCATAATTGCGAGATGTTTTTCCTAAAATGATGCATAACAGAGTCAATACTATTAATTTCAGCATATGAGCTGGGAGAAGTGTCACAGCTCCCTGCATTCTTCACCTGCAGACTGGCTGTACTGTGTTTTGGCAGTGTCTTAGTGGGAAAAAGAAAAGGGGATGAGAAAAGTGGGATGAGGGATAAGGCGACTTCCCTTAATGCCTCTGACAAACCCAGGCCATAACATCACACACACACTGAATTGGAGGTCAGGCTTTCTAGACCACTTCTCTGAATGTAAGTGCCCAAGAGCTGACCTTCCCACTCAGCCTAAAGTTCCCAGGGGCTGCACATTTATCCACAGAGGCTCTCTGGCTTGGACACCTATTACCATTCTAAGTACAACAAATTTCCCATTTCACAAAGTAAAACAAACTCTATTTAAATGCATTTGGTAGTTTAGGTGGGTATTGCCATCCTGTACCCCCTGGCTTTTCTGCCACCATTTCCAAAGAATTAAGATGTAGATACAACAGTCTGTTCACAAAAATATCAAGAAAAAATCCAAAACCAAACCAGAGTCTATTTGGGGGTACATGGAATCTGTGATAAAAGTTCATGAGTTTTTTATGTTAAAGAACAAGCATCTTTTGAAACCACCAACCATCCCAAAGAACCCTGGGAGGTGACCAGCCTGTTGGCCCATTTGTGTGT
The DNA here is from genome assembly GCF_014805655.1 of Passer montanus. Classification (NCBI taxonomy): domain Eukaryota; kingdom Metazoa; phylum Chordata; class Aves; order Passeriformes; family Passeridae; genus Passer; species Passer montanus. Next base: position 9,299,463 of record NW_024366703.1, read on the forward strand.
CACATTTAGAAGTTCACTAATTTGGGTCCTCCATTACATTAGTTTGTGAGTATTTGATGCAAGAGAGGATCTCCAGCCAAGTGGAGAACCAGCTCCATTCTGCCCAACTTCCAGAGCTTTGGTGGAATTGCAAGCAAAGGTAGAAGGGAGCCACATACTTTTAATGTGCTATAGGAATACTTCTCCATTTCCCTTCCAAGTAAGTTCAAAGCATTTGTCAGTGGCAGCCAATATTATTCCTTTTCCAAAAGGTCTACTCAGTATGTCAGCTGCATTATTAGCAAGACAAATCCATCCACATAGGTCATAAATATAATTTTTTTGCCCAACATTATTCCCCTTCTGATAAATTTCTCATTTGTTATTTCAGTTCACTACAACACTTTCTTTTTCTTTTTTAAACATTGAACTGGAACATGTCTTATTTGTTTTTCATGAATAAGAGAGGTGGTTTTTTAATACTCATCCCTGGTATGATAATTTGGAGAAGAGCACAGAGATGAAAAATTGTTTCTTTCCTTAGAAGTACTGGAGGGAATAACTATCATTACAAAATGTTGGTAAAAAATTAGCTTTTCTACCTCCCACACTAATATTTAGGAAACCTTGGTGAAAGTCATAAACACAGAAGGTAAATTTTTTCAATTTAGCTTGTGCTGAAATGCTGCAGGGACGAGAAAGATAAGGCCACATCCATTCTGTGAGGCAAGTTGCCAGTTTAGCACTTGCCTATTGTTTGCTTTTCAAATGGTTCACCACACTCCCAGCACTGTCCCAGGTCTCCCAGATGTCCCACCCCAACATCCAGTGGCCCTACTCCACACGACCCTCCTAACCACTGATGGGCTTTCAACCTCACACTCCTCCTCGTGGGGCAAACTCCTTGTGTTCTCATGAATTCAGAACAACAGGAGCTCCTGGTACTGCAGCACTCCACATACTCTGATTATATTGGTTCACAGAAACAACAACAAAAAACAAAAAAATCCACCCCCCCAAAACAACAACATCCAAAAAAAAAAAAAACCAAAAAAAAAAGCCAAACCAAAACAAACAAAAAGAAAAAAAAACCACAAAAAAACCCCCACCAAACAAAAGCAAGCCACAAACCACAGAGCAATTAATAATATGCTTGTTTCAGGTCTGAAGGTCTGTCAGGATCTCAAAACACCATTTAGTGAGCTGAAACCTGAGGCAGCTGTGAAAGTGAGGACCAGCACTGAGACCAGAGTAATCATGCTAAACTCAAACTGCTTCTACAGTACTGCTGAGCACGGCAATGATCTTTCCACTTGGTGCAAAACATGCATATCTTCCAGCACCATTTTTTGTCATGCAAATTTAATCTGCCATCAACTTGACCTGCTGACTAGCAATTAAGATTATCAGAGCATTTTGCAATAAAATGCTTTACCTGAAAATCCACCAAAATCTTTATAATCCTTACAGAATAACTAGTCCCTTTTGACATATTTTAATGTTTAAGAGCTTTTCTAATCCTGCACCAAAGTAAAGGCAAAACCTTTCAAAGGTCTTTGTCAAAACATTTCTCTTCAGATTGCAATTCCATCTGTTTTATTTTGCTCTCTCTTACTTCCCTCAACATGCAGATCCCTTCCCGGATAAAAGGTTTTCAAGCAAATTTTCAGCCTTGACAAATATAGTGGGACTTTTTTTCCATAAAATTGAACAGAATGTTTCACATGCCTTTAGAAATAAAACAAATTATTTAATTTTAAAAAAAATGCTTCGCAATTCATACTCTTATTTGGAAAGTTTCTCCTAATTCTCAGGGACAAAACTACAGGAGTAAAAGGTCCCTTTCCAGATGAGCGACTATAAATATATACATAAAATAACCACATATGAGCACACATCTGCATCTTCAGTAACACAGAGCAATACGTGGCCATTGACTTTCATGTGCGATTAATTTCTCACATCAATATTGGTTTCTATAGGATTTGACAAATGTAACACAGCACTAATTATCACACTCCAAAGTGAGGCTGAATTTGGCAGCTTTCTTCCCTACCTGTCACCAAGCCAGGGACCTCTTTGTCTAGAGAGATGCTTCAGGCCCATTCTCAGGTCTGGCTTGGCCCACATCTAACCTGTTCTTGGGCAGTGGTTCACCCTACATCTCCTGCTGGGCTGGGCAGGAATAAAAGCAAACTAATTTCCCAAAAGGATGGCTGGGAAAATTCTTTGCTGACTGCCAGAGGAGTCTCTTCCTGAGAAAAAGAAACCTCCAGGTACAGCTCTTCTTTTCAAGCCTCCAAGGCAATGCAGAGGATCGACAAGCCATTCCAATTATCCCTAAGAGTCTGTTTTAGGCAACTAAAAGAAAGAACCACCTGGACAGATTTGCCCCATAGATAAAAATCTATTTCCTGAGCACAGGAAAGTGCCCAGGGCTGAAGACCTTCAGTCTTAGCCCAGAAAATATATGAAAATAAATGAAAAGCACCCCCACAGGTGCCAGAGATCTTCAACTATTGCTTCTATCTCCAGCAGTGTAACCTGAGAGAACAACTTTCTCCTACCCACCCTTGTCCTCTCCTGGTGCACATTTCCCTTCAGCACATGCATAACAGAAAATCCACGGGTAGCTAAGCAGTTGCTTTTGATCACTAAAGTTAGATGAGACAAATCCCACCCAGAGAGAGTAAACAATTTGTCAAGGAGGAAGAGCTGAGGCTCAGCAGGTGCCTGCATCTAGCCCTCCCCTCTCTCAGTGCCTCACCTACTTCCCTGTGCCACCCCCATTTGTTTATCACCTCAGGCTGTGAGGGGTCACCCTGCCAGCCCTGAGCACTGCCCAGGTCTGCTCCTTGCAGCAGCCACAGCAGGGCCATTCCCCAGGGTCACCCACACTCCCTTTAGTCCCACATTCCTCTCTCTCTGATCTTTAAGCTGTGCCCATCTCCACACAAGAGCAAGTCTTGGCAACTGCTTTTCATTTAGTAAATGTCATAGGTTTTACCCCAATCTTACATTTGAGACTAATGAAGGTTCAAATCTATTTAGAATGGAAAACAAAAATCTCTTATTAATTCCCATTTGGCTGAGGCACTTGAAAATGTATAACTACTTAATGCATGTTTAGACATAGTTTATAGCATCAAGGTATGTCCATTTAACATGATGAAGTTGCAATCCAGCAGTAGTGTTGAGATTAGAAACTGGCAAAAGTGAAGCAGAGATTGATTTAAAGGGGTTTTTCATTGAACCATAACCTCACCACATGGCATTTGCTTCTGTGTTGTCTTTTTAAGTAGCTTTTTCTCATGCATCACTTCTGCTCCAATGTATCTTCTCTTAAGTGACAGGTGTGTACAACCTACATTGCAATTACTGAAAGATCGCACAAAATATATAATTCTGGTTTGGAGATTAGCCACAGTTCTATTTATGGTCTGTCCACAGGCACAGAAAATATTGAGTAGTGTTAATAAGAGTGGTAGACCTTTTGAAAGACTGGAAGGATAGAGCACCACAGGAAAACTAAAAAACATTCCTGAAGACTTCAAAGTATCTGGTGGTTGTAAGGACAAGGTTTTCACATGATAAACTAGAAAACCTGTATAAAACTGATTTCAAGAAGTTAAACACATGACATTGGTTTAAGGGTTGTTTGATGTTTTTAGTAAAATGAGCTGAACAATCATTGCTGCTTTGGAAACCTTTGAGTTAAGAACTTAAAGAATTTTTGGTATCCTCTGAAATGTTAACGATATATATCAGCACAATCTGGTGGGCAAGAACTGCATTTGATGCAAGCAATGGAACAAAAGATGATTCCCAAATGGACTGGTCATGGTAAGAGAAAGAGCTTTATATCATCTGATTCTAAAGAAAGAAATAGATAAAACAACAACTTGTATAAAGAAAGAATTAAAAGGAAACGATTCAATAATCACTTTCAAAACAAGGAAAAATGGTATCTCCAATAAAGCCAGATTAGCATCTGATATGTTGAGTTTTACATAGTGTAACTGAATTACTTGATAATACAGCAATTACACACTTCCAGTTAAAAACAAATCAGCAATTACAAGTCAGATGTAATTAAACCCCCACAATAGACTTGGCATGAAAAGGAGGAAAATTAATCAAAAGATAAAAGTGGCATAATTCGATACAAAAAAAAAATCTATCAGAAAAAAAGGACAAAAATCATGATTTTCATAAATTACACTGTGACCTTTCAGAGAACTGCAAGATAAAAGAGAGAGAAAGTGATGTCATTGTCACTTAGGCAAAATGATTTCTAACAACATTTCAAAGAGCCACACAGTCTCTTTAAGACAGTTAAACAAAAGAACACTCAAAAGTCATGTACATCTGAAAGACTGATTTCTCCTTGGGCCAGAATGTGTTCCAAAGGCACAAAAATTGCATACAACAGTTTGTAAGAAGGATATCTGGGATTCTGACGGTCTGTAATAATAGGGGTTTTTTTTCTGTAAATTCCACTCATTGCCTTTCTGGAATTATCCAAGTTTCCTCCATTCTTACATTCCAAAAACACCTGAAGAGGTATAGATGACCTGTGACCTGCTATGGTTCATGCCTTATGAGTCTGTGTGTCTCTGTGTCATCTCTGCTACATCATATTGCAAAGGCAATCCACCAAGCATGTTAAATACAACATCACCAGAATAGACTTGGCAGAGAATCTGAAGGGCAAAAGTGAGAAAGCTCATAGGTTGAGATAAAGATAGTTTAATAAGAAAAGTAAAGCAAAATAAGGAATTCAATCCCTCTTTCCCACCAGCAGACTAGCGTTCAGCCATCCCCAGGCGAGCAGGGCTCCATGGCACATGGTGTTTACTTGGGAAGATAAATGCCATAATTCTAAACTTTTGCCCACCTTTTTCGTTTTCCCACTCTCTTTATATTCTGAGCATGATGTCACATGTTGTGGGACATCCCTTTGGTGACTGGCAGTCTGTTGTCCCAGCTGTCCCTCCCAGCTACATGTGCACCCCCAGCCTCCTTGCTGGTGGGGTATGTGAGAAACAGAAAAGGCTGGGATGCCTGTGCAAGCCCTGCTCAGCATAACAAAAACATCCCCTTGTTATCAGCACTCTTTTGGTCACAATCCAAAACGTTGCTCCATGCAAGCTGCCATACAGAACACTGAATTTAGCCCAGCCAAAAGCAGTGAATAACTGCACTTTCTGAAGGAAGTAAGCTGCAAGGAAGAAAAAGTTAACATTTCTTTGCCTTTTGTTCTGATGAAAATGACTGAACACACCACACTCACCATAGCTGCTTCCATTTCACCAGGCAAGGCCGGGCAGGCTGCAAAGTTCCCCCTTTGCACTCCCCATGTCACAGCAGCTCTGCAGGCTTTGAGTCAGCTCCCGCCAAGGCAAAGGCTAATTCAGCCTCCACAGCCAATTCCCAGCCTCCGGCTGAGCATATCAATAGACATTACTATCAGCTGTAAGCTCAGGTTCCAAGATGTGGTGGTTAGGAATAGGAGTCACACCTGAGACTCACCCAGGAGCTATCAGAGGGTAAAGACTTGCTGGAGTCTCTCAAAATATTCCCAGCCCAAGGCAGGCTCAATACCAGTCACCTGCAGCTGAAGGGTGCCACTGTTCATTACAAACCTCGAGAGCCAATCTGTCCATCAAGCAGGGAAAATATTGAACAGGAGAGAAGGAGAAAGATGAACTCTTCATCAGAGTCAGTATGGGAGGAGAGGAATAGCTGTCAACAAAGCTCATGGGGAACAAAACAGCTTAATGGAACAACTGCCCATGCCAAATGGGAAACTGGGCCTTGCAGCTGACACGGGATTCAGTTGCATCGAACATGAAAAATACCATTAGTGCTTGCATTGAAGTGAATAATTATATAGCTGCTCTTTTGAGGGACACAAGGGATCCTCAGGCTGCACGTCTGACTCCAGACTTGTATCTTCACTTGGTGCCAGAATGATTATTTTTGCGTTCCAGGCTGTAATTCCTCTTGATTATACAGAGCTTCTTTCCAATCAGCTTGAAAACAAACTGATGACTTTTTGATTGTGCTAAGGATATATTTTGACACATTTTGTGCAGAAATCTTCAGCTGGAAATCAGGAATAAATCGAACTTTTTACAACATATATAATAGAACACTATTATATACTACTAATACGAAGAAAAAAAGCATGTTTATTCAAGTGGAAGATGATTTTTGTATCAACCATGTGCTGCTGAACACATACTTGCTTTGATCTTTTTCTTTTGTGCCACAAATATTAACAATGTTGTAATTTAAAAAAAAAAGGAAATAAGGAAAGATTAATAATTTATCAGAGATGAGCTGAATATTTTTTCCCTCCTTTGTGTATAAGGAGCTTGGCAACAAAGATAACTTCAGGATCAATCTTACCCTTATTTTCTATTATGTATTTCCTGTTGTTCCCAAACAAGATTAATTTTGTTTTATGCAAGTCACCAAACAGTCTTCACAAAAATAGGATTTTGAATTTTTTTTCTCTCTCTCTCCTTCTCTCCCTCACTTTTTATTTTATCTGTGTTAATAAAACTGCAGTAACTAATAAAATTCAATTTAGAATTATTTCCACCTGGAAAGGTTTAGACACTTTTCCCCACCTCTTTTCACAATGGAGTTATTTCTTACTCAAAACAGTTAGAAAGTAGATCTTTTATGCAACAGTTTTGTAAAGCAAATATTCTGGAAGGACCTAAAGAAAGAAAAGCATTGTATTTCTGGCATAAATCATCTCAGTAAAATAGATACTAATGGATATTCTTAAGCAAATTCCCTTCTGTTTTATTAATTCATGGACTTAATTCACAATGAACAAGACATCATGAGCAATTTCTGTACGTTTTGCAGATTTTTTTTTTCCTTGGAGAATGTTAAAGACTTTTTTTCATTTTATGTTAAAGGCATCTTGCAAAGATGGAAAAAATATTATTGATATAGACAATGGGGATATTTTTTTACCTGAGATAGTACCCATCATGAAAATGAACAGGGGGAGAAGCTTGGGATTTTGTTTGGTTTGAGGATTTTTTAAACTTTTTTGATATTCACCATATTTTTTCACTTCACTCATGGCTGACTACAAAACTAGGATAATATCTTTCACTTACTGGTGACCTTCTGAATTTTAAAGTTGCATGGATTTTCATATCTGCAATTTCAGTTCTCTATTATTTTAGTTTCCTGTTCTTATTCCCAAGTTTCTTGCTGCTCCACTGAACACAGCACTGTCTGGAGCATGTCTATATGCTAGAAAAATACTTTTCATTTAAATAGCCATCATTTGAATACTATACCTAAGCTATGGTAATGCAAGAGTAGCTCCAAAACAAAGAGAAGGTAGAACTGGTTTGAATTCTTCCAGCAAAAATACAGCTGGTACTGGGTTTATCTGAAGACAAATCATTATATCTCTGGCACAAAACAAGAGTGCATTACAACCATGGGCAAAAAAACTTTAGAGGAAAAGGATATGGCCACAATGATTAAGACATTGCAGTCAAGGTAGTTAATGACTTCATGTGAGCACCTCCAAAATCATGGATATTGACCCACAGGTCACTGATTTTCCACTGAGATTACTCATAGTCCAAAATTCCAGATGAAGTATTGACAAAATAATTTCTTATTCTTTAGCTGTCATTTCTTCCTCCCACCCTGGAGCTGCAGGTCAGGAGTTATCCTGTATCCAAAGGCATTTTAAGCATCAAGAGGAAGCAGTCTCTGACCTGGACTGGGTATAGTTGTTTTGGGAGCAATGAGGAATAAATCTGACAAGGAATTTAGTGCTGAGCAGAATCACCCTGACAGAAGAGCTTCCCTGGACAAAATGCCTACTCAGCACGAGTAGGAACAAGTTCCTTCATTGAAACTTTTGGTGAAAACAAAAAATCAAAAGGCTATTGAAGCATTTAATTCTGAGGCAGTCAAAATATTTTGTATCAGTAAGACAAATTGCTTTTTTTGAAAGCAATATAATAAAGGCAAATTACATTTCCCATCAGATAAAAAAATCCCAACACTTGGAGGAAGGCTTCTATTTCACAAAAAAAAAACAAAAAAAAAAAAAAAACCACCAGTTTCTGCTTCTCTTCACCCTAGAAAGGAGCCACACTTTTAACTCTCTGGCTGCCCTGCTAAGTGAACTCTCCTCATTTGTTTTGCTGTAATGTAATGGAAATTAATCTGGAGGTCTGACATGGCAAAGTTGGAAAATGAAGGAGTCCAGCTTTTACTGCAACAACTGCAGGTATTTTCTGATTCCACCCAAATCACAAATACTGGCAAAAGACTTCTCCATTGTTTTGGAGTATTTTATCTTTTAAGTCTGCAGAAGTGCAGGGAAGTAGAGAAAAAGGACAGAAGAGATTTACTGCAGCTTTGAACAGACATGCACAGCTCACATCTTCAGGTGATAGAAAGACAGAGGGGGAGCAAACCTCTCCATAAATGTATATGCAGCCTGCACTGTCTACATAAGGGCTCTGATTCATATCCAGACATCAGGATTTTATCTTCTCTTTGCTAAAAGGACAGGACAGATACTTCAATGAGGTCATGTATAAGAAATCATTACTCCCAGGAAGTCTAAGAAGTATTACTGCTAACACATTGAAAAGCAGAAAAATTACACTGGTATGTTGAAATTATTCTACTGTCAACTTCATCAGAATTCAGTGCAAAGCCATCTTAAGAGTATTGAGAGTAGAAATGCATGCTGAGTGTAGATCTGACATTGGTTTCTGTTTATTTTAGTATTACAGACAAAGTATTCTCTTTGCTAATGGGGAAAATAACCTATTTTTTTACTTCAGTCAAGGAAATTTCTTTTTATTTCCAAAAAAGAAGAGAATCTAGAAAGAGAATCACACAATCAGGTAGAGCTGTCAGCAACATATGGCTTTGAGCTGGAAAAGGGAGGTTATTTCTGAACTTGTGAGGATGGGAGAATGTCTTTTATCAAGATAAAATATAAAACTTGTTTTGAAAACTTTACAATATTTCATCTGGGTTCAAACAAAAGCTGCTGATGACAGACACAAAGAATTTACATCTTCAGAGCTAGGTATGGGAACTGCAAAGTGAGCAAGAGAGCTCTTGGCTCTGAGTAATTCAACATAACCCCTTCCTCTCCAAAGGCTTGCCCAAGTGTCCTTCCTAGTTACAGCATGCTTCAGAAAAGAGCCTTCCTTTCTCTGCACATTTTTCAATGTTTTTTGGACACTTATTTAGAGCTTTTCTGATAGAAGTGGGGAGAGAGCCAAGCTGCTCACTGGGATTGGGAGGTATTCCTTTGTGATGTTGTTGTGTGCTCCTGTGCTTCTCAAATCCAGTGGTTGCTCTGATGTTTCCCAAGGGAATTTAAGAACCTCATTTCAGTTAAAAAATGAGCCTTAAAAATTCAGATGGTTCAGAAAGGTGTTCAAAATGCTGTTTACCTATCCAAGTCAATCCCAGATTCCAAATACTCAGATCATATCCAGAAAAATTATTACCACACCCTGGCATATCCATCTTAAGAAAATTATCTGGCATTTTCTTCTAATGAACCCTGTGAATGTTTTATACCAGGCATAGAAAGCAAAATACAAATAGTCACCTGAGACAGGTCCACTGGTATGAATCTGGTATCTAAATAACACAGCAGAAAAGAGTACTGGATAAAAAATGTTTTGAATATTTCAGAAACACTTGTAAAGCTGCTCAGGAGGAGAAGATTTATAAGCACATTGACTGCAAGTGAACTTTTCTGCAGATAAATGATGAGCTCACCTTCTCCACAGGCTTTCAGCATTTGCATTAGGATACAGGAGCAGACTATTAAATTTGCAGCTGTAACCACTCTTGGAAATGACCCTATGACAAATCTTAAAGAACTCATAGAAATGCTTCATTAACTTATAGTGAAAGATACCAGAGTGAAATTTTGGGCAATGTAGTGGTTAAAAACACCAGTGAATACAGCTCTCACCCCCATACCTCAGTCATAACACCTTGCTAAGGATGCTCCTGGCCAAGATCCCCAAGGTTTTGAGCATAGGACCAAACAAAATACACTTTTTCCCCTCAAGCACAAACACATTTGACCAGTGCTCTTATTTTATACTCTTTTCCAGCATATGAGCCTGGCTCATTTGCTGAAGTCTTCTGCACCAGGCAGCTGCCTATTAACCCACAGCCAGAGCTGATACAGCACAGAGAACACTCCAGTTATTGGAACAGACTTCCAAATGCATTCCAGTGAGCACTGGGATCTTCCTTTACAATAAAAAGAAAATAGGGACATTCCTGTAATAAAACATCTAAGATATGGAGTCAGACCCCAAATGAACTTGCATGCAACATGGCATTATTATAACAGGGAAGAAGATCACCTCAGCCTTCTTGTTTGGCTGCCTTTGGTGAAAGTGCTTCAGTGGGAACAAATTTAAACATTGAACATTTCCCCAGACTGTTATGCATCTGTAGGAGTAATTTGATTTCCTTTCTCTCCATTTCTCTTGCTCTCTCCTTCTGGTGTGCTGGCTCCCACCAAACAATTTCACCTGACATTTGCTTGCAGGTTGTAGCCTGCCATGGCCATGTCAGAGATTTTGAGCTGAAATACATTTTATTTATTCTTTTCCCAAGAGTATTAAAACTAAAATAGGGGTCAAAATTAAGGTCTTCTAACCAGGTTTTGAGAAATGATCCAGTAGGGGTGGGGGTTTATCTTGAGTTCTCAAGAAAAAAAAGAGGTTTCCATTGTAGCTCTTTTTCTGGGGAGTACTTGGAAATCAAATCCTCTGAGCCTTCTCCTCCAGCTCAGGGGAGCTAAGGACCCCCAGATGAGGACATATCTTCCTAGTTTCACCAGTATGACATTTGCACTCTCATTTATAAAAACACATCTCCTACATTTTATTTGGGTTACCTGAGGGGTTTTTCCTGTGTTTATTATAATTATTTAAGTTCCTAGAGAGAGAATAAAGGAACAAAAATCAAAGGAGGAAAATGTAGTAAACCAAATCTTTCACCTTTCACAGTGCTCCTGCATTTGGCAATAATTTTCATCAAGTAACAAAGAAAAACAAATATTTCTTTTTAAGAGTTGGCACTCACCAATGGAAAACTTTCAATAAAGAATAGATGCTTATTCCAAACCAGCCCAGATTGTATGGCAGAGCCAAATTTTACATTTTCCCTCCATCCCTTTTTATTTCAGTTACCATTAGCATGAAAATAATGACTGTTTCTTAGGGAGCTACTAATGCCTTCTAGAAACTCTTGAGAAACATACCATTTAAAGGCAATTTTCTTGATATGGCATATAGATATTTCCCCCTTTTCTTTTTAAATGTTTTATAAATTGAGAGATTTTATTGAAAGAGGAGCTCTGTTCTCCAGGAGTTTTTTGAATCCTGCTGTTTATGTTTAACCTGGAGTCATGATAATCCCCTTCATTTTTCTTTAATTTGTCATTTCATCTTTTCTATTTTAATAAAATCAGAGTAACACACAGCGTGCTCTGTGGTAGCATCTGACTTAATGCAATAAGCAATTATAAACCTCACAGTGGCTTGCAGCTAAACTTTTACATATTCAGTTAGCAGCAGCCCAGCTTGGCGTGCGATGCTCCGAGCTCAGGCTCAGGCAGTGCTGGCAGAGCTGCACACACCAAAATGCTCCTTCTAATCATGTGTGTCACGGGTCCCTGCTGCTATTAGCATAGCAAAGGTGGCTGCTGATGCAGGAGCCACAGTGAAAATGAGACCAGTGAGAGCAAGGGGTTGCCAAGACACTCAATAATTCTCCCCAGCAGCAGGATGAGGTTTGCTTTGCCTGTGAAGGAATGTTGAATGATCAGATGATTTAGTCCACTCTAAGTTCTTGTTCCCATGCCATACTCACATATAAAGCGTTTTCAGACTCTTCTCACAGCACTCAGGTGCAAACAAAACGCAGGTGTGCCCTCCCAAACACTGCTATGCCATACTCACATATAAAGTGTTTTCAGACTCTCTTCTCACAGCACTCAGGTGCAAACAAAACGCAGGTGTGCCCTCCCAAACACTGCCCTGTCTCCTTACACAACCCCAGCAGCATCACTTCCTCCCAATCCTGCAGAGTTCCTTGTGCAGGAACAGCCACTAGGGAGCTCTTTTTGCAACTTGCCCGAGCTTTCTGTGCCAAAATCTGGAAATAGCAATAACACCACAAACACAGGAAGCCACCCCAAATAACACAGGTTGTTTCTGAGGTGCTGTGCATGCCACAACGTAGTAAGAGCATTGTTACCAGGCTCACAAGTCCAAGCAGCTATTCTTTTTACTGCAGCAGCCAGAGGAGGAAAAAAATACATTACTCAGTGAAGGGTGTTAATATAGCCAGAAAGCCTATAAATAGGAGAAAAGTGGAATCAGCTTGTTTTCTTGGGCAGGTTGAGCTAAGCATGAAAGGACATTTCAGAGCACCCAGAAACACTGGCGGGGAAACGCAGGGGATTTCTGTTAGGGGCTGTCTAGACTGTGAGAAATTCCTGTGATTTCACAATGAAAATTTTATTTACAGAAACTCTCTTTGTTGCTCTATTTGTGTGAGCTTCAAATGTAAAAAGTCTTTTTCTTTCTTTTGTGCTTGGTTCTTTCCACAAAATGTATGCTGAGATTAGGTTCTCAAATGCTCTGAGCACAAGTTATTCAGACAATACTTTAGTTCTGGGTTGTTGGCAGTCTTTGAAGGGAGACTTGTGCCTGTCAGAGCTTAGATTTTGGTTCAGTTGCTGGGTCTTTTTAATCACTGCAGTTTCTATGCTATCCAACAGGCACTCTTCCAGTCTAGATGAAAATGCAAATAATACAAAGCAGCTTCTCACTACAGGCTTTAAAGCAGAAGGAAAGAAAACATGTATCAAAAATTTCACAGGAATCTCAGTAGCTTGCGGTATGTAAGTATTATATTTGACCAAATGTCTGAAGTTAATCAGAATTCCTGCTGTAATGCTGGGTAGTTATGCCCCGATGTCCCCATGACTATTACACTGCACCTCACATTTTAATAACTTTTCTGACAATGAGGGCTATGCAATGCTGATCTTCAAGTGCCGAGTTATGTGGTATTTAGATATCAGAGAAAGAAAACCCTTTCTGTTGACACACAGAAAATGCACTTGTGTAGACAGAAAGCTATTTAGCAGTAAAAAAGGCAAAACAAAACAGCCCACAAAAACTGCCCCTTTCCTGGGTTTTCTCCTGTGAACAATAAAAAATGGCAGGTTTTGTGTTTTATACAGGGAGTGGGGAGGGAATAAATGTTGTGCTGTTGTCAGAGTGAAAGACTGAATACTGGTGAAAAATTCTGACATTTCACCCCCCCCAATTAATGAATAAAAATAACATTGTAGCACTTATAAAACACTCATAACAATGAACCAAATGGTACTTCTGTATAGTGTGACTTGTATTAGAACACTAAAAGAAATAGTGTTTATTTAGAGCAGAGATGGCTGAGAAATTGCAAGCAGAATTAAGAAATTATTTCTGCAAAGCTCAGAGAAACCCTCTCTTCACCATGGCTAAGGTTCCTCTGCCCAAAGAAATCTCCTTAGGGACGTTGGTCATCAGTTCCTATTGACCTGGTTATTGTGTAATTGTTATTTTCATGCTCTACCTGTGTGAAATTAGTTTGTTCTCATCCACTTCAGCTCAGCTGACACTTGGGCATCTCAGCACAAGTCTATTCAATGGCTGAATAGAGAATGATACCTCATTCTTTCCAAAGAGCTCACTGCCCCATGCTATGGGAAAAATGTTTCCTCTTTCATATTCTGTCTCCCTCTGCTGATGCTCTTAAATGAAAGACTTGCTCTCAGAAGGACACAAACTACTAACTAGCAGAAACAAATATTTCTCAGAAATTACTAACTAGAAGAAACAAACATATCAAAATGTTCTGCTCAGCCATGTTGTGCATCATTCCAGGTATCATTTAACCAAAGAGAGAACATGAAAATCCTTGGTTAGAAAAAATAGGTATGTGGCAAAATTACTTGCAAATGGGCTGTGAAGCATGTAAAATTAGTGCACTCGTATTGGAAAAATATTTACAAAAATTGCCTAGAGTCAGGGTCTGGTGAGTGCTGACAAAGAAAACAGTTGCTGCCTCAATAGGCCTGGAGGCCAGAAGGAGGGTGGGATGAAAGAATGAAGCTGTATTTGGCTTTCTGAAATAAATTAGGAGAAGGGGAAGCAAGGCATTATATGAGCTCTTGCTCATGTGACCCTTATTTCAGTGGAAATTAAATATGCAATGGATGTTTTATGCATGAGGAGAGAAAGTGTTGAAAATGCCTTTTTGGAAATCCACAGTCTACTTTGGGTAACTTCACATGTAGGGAGAAGTGAGATTGAAAGCACCAAAGGGAGGGCAATGGGACTGCGTTCATGTCATGAAAAATGCTCCAATTTGCTCGATTTTCAAGGTGTATAAAAAGTCAGGAGAGAGAAACACTCACTCAGATAATACAGATCAGGATGCCTTTTCCCTTTTCTCCACCTGGTTTTCAACTCTAAATTTCCTTCCCATCTGAGCTGCCTCTCCTTCTTTCTCACACTTTGCCCAGAGCTGTCAATATCTGAGCATCTTCTCTCCATGTCTTTGCCTTTCTTCTCTCCCTGTCTCAGCACATGGGGAACACAGTAAACTAAAAAGAAACACCAATTCCTTCGCTTACAGCACAAATCACTTGTACAAAACACCCCTGAGGCCCCAGATCACAAAAGGACAAAACATACATATTGTATATAGCAAAAACAAGGAAAGATTTGAATGTTTGGGTCTTCCAGGTGAAGAGCAGCAGTTGCTGATAAATTCACTGGTTAAAGTTCTTGTATGTTGTTGATTTTTCTGCATAATTCTCTGTTGCCTCATGATTGGGGTTTTAGACCTTTATTGGAAACAAGTAGAATCTCATCACAAGCAGGGGTTAAGATGGCTCTGCAGGTAAGCTCTGGTTTCCCTCCCCTTCCTAAATTATATCAGGGAAATTCACTTATTTTCTTGGCTGTAAACTCAGCAGGATAAAGATCAGTATCGTACTCACCACAGGTTTGAAACAAGTCTAGACTGCATGAACAAAAAAGAAAGGAAAATAGAAATACTAAAGCAGATAACAGTGATACAATGGGACAAGAGCTCGTTCCTTTGTGAAGTTTCAGTCCAGGACAACAACTTGAACAGGAAGAGTCTGTGAGCCACCAGCACTTCAAATTTTACAGGCCAAGATAAAATTATTCCTTTGTGATGCAAATGCCTCTTAAACAGAGATAGGCCAGCTGATATATTAATATCAGAAGGGGAAATCAATCAGACGAGTTCATTGAGACCAGAGTTTCATCCTGCACTTCCATCTTGACTGATCAGCACAGTGCAGCTTAAGCCTGTGAGTAACATCACACACTGGTTCTCAAAATAAGCTTCTCAAATGTATAGTTCTCTACAAGAAATATTTTTTTTAAAGTCAAAAATTACTGGAAGAGCTTTTTCTTCTCTTACATATCAATAACAACATTTTGTTGGATTAATTCAATGGTCTGTACAGCTGCTGGGGTACAGGAAGTCTTTATAAACCAGTAAATGTTTAGTATCAGTTCTATACCTCAAATAATAGAAAACAGCAATATAGAATTTCTTTTCTTAACAGCTTTCTGACCTTCTGACTGCAATTCCCACTCTGAGTGACTGCAGTTCAGGAAAATCATGTATTCTGAAGAGCCTGGTGGCAGCAGAGAATCTCATCAATTTTAATCCCTGAAAGGTTCACGGAGTTTGAGTCTGGCAACAAAATGTTGCAGAACATGGCTGAGCAAAACAGATCTGCTCCCTCCTGACACCAGTAACAGAGATCAGCACCCCCTGCCCCACATAGCCTTTGCCTCTGGATTCTGGAAGAGGAGCAGGAGGACAATTTGGCTGAATGCAGAGATGCCTTGTGAAAGGTAGGTACCAAATATGACACACCAAGTGGCAGCTCCCAGGGTGGAAGGGACAAAGATCTGCTCTTTTAAATGAAAGTGTAGCAGTAGGAAAGCTGAACTTCTGAATCTATTCCATCTCAGGGGAAGAGAAGGGTAAGGTAGGAACTGATGCTTTATCCCCCCCTTTTATCTGAGTAGTTTTGCTGCAGGAACCATGATGAAATGCAAACCCAGCTCTTGCCCAGCTCCTCAGCATTCTGAAACAAAACAGGGTCCAGACCTGTCACTGCCCAACTGAAATGGAGTCGTGGGAATGAATTGCCATTTGTAATAAACCAAATGGACTGGTTCCAGTCCTGCAAACTCAAATCCTTCCTGTTCACAAGCTTTGTCCTGGGGACCCCATTGAAGACCTGGACAAATGTAAACGAGTCTCTGTTAGAACAGCCGCTTGAATCCTTGTTGTTAGTATGACAACCTTTCACTTTTGCATGTTCCTTAATCTCATTTTCCACGCCCAAAAATATGTGAATTCATTGAATAAAGCACTATACTTAAGTAAAAAGGCCAAATGCTTCCACAAGGAAGACAGAATAATGAGCAATACATAATTCCACACTAAAACTCTACAATCTCTATATTACATAAATACTTCTCCAAAGTTTGTTGAAGACATTTGACTGCACAGAGAAAGCAGATGTTATTTTGCTACTTTGACCCACAGCATTTAACACTATTTAAAACAAAATCAAATGTTAATGGCCTTTTCCAGTAGAAATGTGTCATGTTGGTCCAGGCATGCTGATGCTCAGCACAGCATGAACAACAGGGAGGCACCTGGGTGCATGTTCCTGCTGCCCCAAAAATTCTTGCACAGGCTAAAAGGTTGCCTTACTGTGCTAGTGCCCACTTAAAGCAAGGCTGTTTACTCCAGGTTTTTGCTGCAGAGCAGAGAAGCACCTGCACTGCTACAGCAGCTCTCTGTTTACACCTCTCCCTGTTTGCACATCACTGGAGACATCAGCATTGTCCTGAGCTGGCAGTTCTTTAAAAGCCTGTGGAAGCAGCTGTAAGTAGAGGTATTGATTAAGAGAGACACCAAGTCCTCATCCATATCTTACAAGTAAATAGGGAAAAAAGCATTGCTAAATCTGTAGTCTAATTATAGCTGGAAACAACTAAGGGCAAATGGCCACGTGGAGAATTATTAAGCTGTGAGTAGCAATACGAGCAAGCAGGAGGAAGCCATAGATAACTGAAGGGGTAATAGCCCTTCAGCAGACTGCAGGGAACACAGTAAAGTTGAGATATTTGCTCCTACTGTAACAGAAATTCAGATTTGATTTACTTTGTGGCCCACAGGTCTGTTTTCTTTACCCAGATCACACTAGGGGGGTATAATTCAGTATTCCTTCATCCTTCCTTTGAATAGCATGGTGTGAACATAACTAGAACATATTTTTGGTGGATATACATTCTTCCTACTCTTCTTTAGGGAAGGATCTCACCTCAACTGATGAGGTTGTATACGTATTACAAACATGTTCATGTCAAAGATCAGGGGCTGAAAATTTGTCCTGTGTTCTCTCCCCCAGTATTCTATTGACTGAACTCTAGAAAGTATATTTTAAATTATAACCCTCCTTTTTATTTCCTACAGATACAGTCCTTCTTCCACAAGAAATCTCCTTTGGACAGGAGTTCAGTGGTAGATGTAATACATCAGATGGGAAGCTTGATGTATATCAGCAGCAGACCTAAGAGGCTGAGACTGTGGAGCCATCAGGAAGGAACATAATGTGAAATTGCTTGTACATGCTGTTCTTCTGCTTGCTGGGAAAGCTCTGTTCTTGTGACACTTCAGGGGATTAAGCTGATGAGTGTGCTATGCAACCAGGAACTAATGCTGCTTAAAAGAGCCTTTCTGAAACTTTTTTCCTTAGGTTTTTTTTTTCTTTTTCCCAGACTTGTGACCTCTCATCCAAAGTTCAAGCTCTTGTTGTCTCTTTAAATGGAATGTGAAAACACAAATAGCACATGTATCAGCTTCATCGTGGAGAGTTGTGTCTGTAGGGAATGGGAGAAGTGATGAGGGGGAAGCTGCTTGTTTCCAGGCTGAAATACAGCTGCTGACAAATCTCTCTTACTGCCTGCCTGTTTTTCATTATCCTTGGAGACTGGCATCCTGCCTCAGCAGAGCAGGAGCACTGGTGTGGATCTGAGACCCAGAGCTCTTCTTTGGTGGCTTTGGGTAGGTCATCTCTCCTGTGGTTCCTGTCAGGACTCCTCAGAGCCATCTGCCCCCAGTCCTCAGTTAAGCAAACACAGCTCTTGGAGAACAGTGCTCTCACTCATTTTCTTCAGATGACTAAACTGCTGTCCTCAGATGAACATTCCCAGGATATCAGCTGATAATACAGCTTTTGATTCGGTCACCCACATAAAATTGTTCAATTGAAGGCTGGATTTTCACCACAGTCACAAGAGACAGAGCTCAGCCTTATTTGCTCTGCTGTGCAACCAGTGAGCACAGTTGCTTTTAAAAATTGTAGCACTGAACTTCCATGAGCTTGTAAAGCAAAAACTTTGTGTTCTGGAACAACTGCTTCTCATGCAGAAGAAAAGATCCTCACTCTTTCTAATGTGCTGCATAGAGCATCTGGTATAGTTATGGTTCTACAGAAGAAGGAACATTGAATTAGTTAAGAGAGACACTTCCTAACCTGGCTCAAAAGAATGAAAATAACCATTGACTGGACATCTGAATTTTCTTTATTCTGGAGGAAAGAGCAGGGACCTAGTAATTCTCTTTTAAAACAGTCAAAGTTAGAAATTACTTTATTTTGGCAATTGTTCTAAGGAAGGCAGTAGATACTGCAAAGTGACAAATATATTGGCATAAACAGTGAGAAATTTTGTTGGTGGATCATTTTTACCACCAGTAAATGTAATCTTACTCCACACAGAAAGCAAGATCAGCCCATTTGAAATGCCAGTATTGCTTGAGCTAACATGATTACTCATTTTCAGAGCTTGAAGTCAGTGAAATAGTTAATAAACTTGCTACATCTGTTGCATTGGATCGAGGACAGTTGGCATCTCCCTTAGAACTATTGATTGTGGGTTTTTGGCAGCAGCTGGAAGTTTTGCTGTGCCACCTCCCTGGCTAAACACTGAGGACCTCATCTGTGGAAGATGCCAGCCTGCCTGGGTACAACTTGTCCATAGATTTTAAGAGTCTGAGAGGGCAGCCACACAGCAACAGCAGCAGCTTGCTTGAGCTCTGACATCTTTACTGATGACTTTCCAATTTGGATACTGTGATTCCTGCCATGCACAGGGAGAAGACACATGTGAGCCCCAGGTCACTCCAAATCCGGATCTGTGCAGCTCCTCTCAGCATGATGCACAAAACTGAATCCTGGCCCCTGAAAACACGAGTGCTGAACAAGAAATAATTTCTTCTGCTACAGGATGGCAGATTTGGGGATGGTTTGCACTGAGGTAGGCATGTGTCACTCAGCCTTTGGGGCCTGGGGGGTCAGACCTGCTGTTTCTGTAGGTAGGCTGGGGCACAGTGACAGCAACCATTTGCTTCCAGTGCCCTCCCTTCCCACAAAGCACTTACCAAACTCCCAAGTCTCCGTCAGAGAAAGGAACAAGAGATCAAGTCCCTGCTGTTCTGCCACCCCAAAGGGCTGCCCCACACTGGGGCTGTGCCCAGCCCTGCTGGATCCAACTGAATGGCACAAGCCCTTCCCATTGCCAGGCTCAGAGAGCCAGCTTCTGAATTTTAAGTACTGTAAGACTGAGTTGGCTTTCCCCATCAAATTGCCATTTTATGGGATAGTCTGAAACTTAAATACAATGAACTTTATTGCCAATCTGACATTTATCTGCAATGTATATTTACTGCCTGGAGAGCGAGGGCGAGTGGTGTGTTTTCTGCTCTGTCAAACAAGGAAAAGATACAGCAGGACTCTCCCCATTACCTCCACTAAAAAGAATCAGATTTATTTACCTTGACTTGAGAGGGTTGTTTTCACAGGATGTCTCTGTACTTTTACAAGCTGTGTGAGATCTACCTTGTTCTTAATAAGGTATAAATACATCCTTCCTCTTTGACTGTAAGACCCTGTACAGGGGGGAAAAGATGAAAAAATGAGGGTGTTTGTTATATTGCAAGCTTTCTACAATACCAGTCTAATGAGATAATGTGTTTATTTATTATAACAATAAACACAGCTGTAAAATGGACCATAAAAAATAATAGATGACTCACAGATTTCTATACCCAACATGTCAGCTGTAATTGGGGAATAAATTAAATGATCCATCTGCTTGCCACCTTCTACACTTTTTTCCCTAGTATCCTCAATATTTAAAAACAGTCAGCATTATTTATATTAATTACTCACTAACAACAGCAACAACAAAAACTCTGCAAGGAAATTGATTGGCCTTGTAATATAATTCCCCAGCCACATCACACTCACACATGCACTGTAGTCTTTCCCTTACACTTAAATTTAATGAGTATGATGGACTTGCTTTTCTTTATTAATAGTTTTCACTTTATCATGCCAATACTATTGAGTCTTCTCTTTATTAGTGTCTTGGAGACAGTGCTAGCAATGATACATCATATAAAAGGTTGAGAGACAGTTCAATCCATTAGGCTGGGAAAGAAAGATTCATCTCCTTTCCAAGAGCAGCAGCTCCAGAATACAGAACTCTGACACTGTCCAAAAAATTGGAATAATATCAGCTGAAAATTCCAACAAAGATGAACTGTTTGGGATAACAGACCTTATACAATAAATGTTTCCTTTCTCAAATGTGTATAAATTTATAGAGGCAAATACTGGCATTTATATAAAAAAGATAGGAGACAGAAACTGATATACAGCTGAATCCAGACTTGATGCAAAGAGAACATGAATTTCTGTCATGTCCTTGCCCAATGTTAGACTCATCAGGGAACAGTGCCATTGCTTTGGAGAACCTTAATTGATCAGTGACAAGTTAAGTAATTGCCATCAAGTCTCCTCATTCTTCAGACTGTACATTAAATCTGGAATTACTGCAATATTAGTTTAGGAGCTGACTAAGAAAAAGAGGTAAAATGATGTAAAAAAGCTGTTTTGGAAATTCCTTTCTATTTTTAACCTAAGTGTAAAGAAGTCATATCTGGTGCAGAAGATTAAACAATCTTGAAACTTTGAAATTCTATGTTTTAGAAAACCCAGCCTTAAATGTTTCTGTAGTAGCTGTTGATTAAAAAAGACTAAATAGCAAAGAATATTTAACAGGACTGTAGGATTTTCTGCTAGCTTAACCCTAAAATGTATCCTAGGATGTCTGGACACCGAATTGTGTCCAAACTTTCTTCTATATCCAACTTTTTTTTTTGGTATTTCAATCTAACAACATTGAAAACTTCATTAATACTTTAGTCCTCCTGCCATTATTGAAAACATCCAAATTAGGTAAATATTTATTGCAAGCATAATAACACAATATAATAATGTAGAAATCATTTAAACCACATCACTAAAATAATGAATACGTGAATATATTTTCAGGTAAAATTTACTCCAATCACTTTTTAGACAAATTGTGTATCGTTTATTTGGCTTATGGTCAGCTGTACCTTTCTCAATATTAGCTCTAAAGTTTAGAGTTTAAAATTGTCCACAGTAAGGATAAGGATTAGTAAGAATAGCCATTAAAATTGCACAGATATCTACCAACATAATGGGCTTCTTTGAACTATGCACATCTCTGCCTCCAACTTTCAAATACCTTCACCTCACACGTTCTACAGGCAAAAAAAATTAATGTTGCCTGTTATATTGAATGGACTCTTTTAAAATGTGTTCTCCCTGTTTTCTGTAACATCTTTCTGCCTTGTGACAGACTATATCCTTCTGTACAGCTGAAAGTTAAATAGTGGAAAGCATGGAATATTTTGAAGCTGGGGCTTTTCTCCTTGGTGGGCTGTTTGAATGCTTTTCTGGCAGAAAATCTTTCAGAAAATCTCTCAAACAAAGAAGGCAGCAGAATGTTCAGCCCTCACCAAAAAGGTTTGAAGTGCAACACACAGAAGGTGCATCTGCAGTGAGCAGTGCTTTAGCTGCCAGCAATAACACCTCGGTGAGGGGAATTCTGCTTACAAGCTGCTTTGCCTAAATAAAAAAAGATGGTTGGGCAGCTATATTTCAAAACTAGTCAACAGATTTTCCATCTACTTTCAATTTTCATTCTCCTCTCATTCCTCTCTCCCAGAGTACATGAAGTACCCTATTGCAGCCACCCTGTGTGAGTATGTCATTGATTCACAAGGGCAAAGCTACTTTTTCTAGTTAGAAATTAAAAAGGTTTCAGTGCCTGTGGTGGCTGGTTATAGAGGTTATTGCTAGTTAGTGCTATTATGGGATTTCACTTTCTCTATTTTCCATTTAGTCCATTTCCTATTATTATTCCAATGGGTGCAATAATAAAACAGCACTCAGGATGAGACAGAAAATCTGAATAATAGATATTATACTATTTTCTGAAAAAGAAAAAAGGAATATGGGTCCTGGTAACAACTTAGTCTGACATTTTTATCAAAAATAATGGAGGGGATATCTCAGTTTTTGTTCTGCATCTATCATTTCACCAGCTGCAGTAAGAACCCATAATTCTTAAAGAGTTTTACTTTGGGGTTAGCAAGTTACAAGACTCTTCTAAACAAATTCACCTCTAGTATAATTACATGGACAGGTACAGAATTGTCCCAGGAGGGAATCTGATGGATCCTTCATTTCTAGATAATTTTTTCTAGCTGTTTTTCTTGGAGGATTTCTCAGCTGGAAACCAGCACAGAAAAGCACCTTTATTAATAACACATCAGATCCTAGCAAGACAAAACACGTCACAGGTTAGAGAAAGAAAAGCCATCTCCTCCCTGCACTTGTTTTTTACCAACTGGGAACACTCAAGACTGTTTTCCAGTCTGATGTAAGGTGAAAACTGCCTTTATAAGGGTCAATACTGTGCAATTAGTGCATTAACTGTGTTAGACCAGTAAGTTCATCTTTCCCAGGGCAAGGTGTCTTGTGTCAGAGAAGCTCTGCAAGTTTAGCACAGTTCTCTGGAACAATCTGACAGTACCTACCTGTAATTATCTAACACCACCCTGGGAAGATTTTTCTCATATCCAACACCTTGTTTTGGCTGCAGATGTATCTTGGGTCTCATGGTTTCCAGTTTGATTCCTCACTGATATCTTTCAATAAGGATTCGTATTGTAATTTGGGGTTGGTTTTTTTTTCATTTTCACAGAGGTCAGGAATGAATACTGGATGCTGACTGACAGTTTTGCTTTTGAAATCTTTGAAACACTGTCACCATGATTTCCTCTAATTGTGGTCATGCTGAGGTATCCATCATCTCCTTGTTTCTCACTTAAAGGAAAACTTGGGTTTTTCCACAACACTTCTGCAGCATAACAAATCTCCATGTTGCCACTTGGATAATCAATACTGATCAATCTTGCTATCAAAAAGTAGAGAATAATGGGCATATGCAGCATTTTCTTCCCACTCACGAAATGCACTATATGTGGGGCAGGGGCATTATAGCTGTTTTAATTGTTCTGAGCAGATGGAGGAAGAAGAATTTTGCAGTATATATTTAGCTGCAAAGGAAGAATCTGAGAAAACACCCCATCATATCCTGAATCCTGCTCATAGAGCAAAACTTAATCTACAGCATTAACTTCTGTGTGCAGATATTTTGAAGTCTTTAACACCTGCAAGAATTCAGAACTTAATATTTCATGCGTGTTCTGAATGATGTATTCTCACTCTGAGACATTGACTGAAACACAGGGAGTTTCACCAGCTATATAAATCATCTGAGTGCCACTGGGAAAAGTCTGTTCTACTAGTGAAGCCCTGCTCCACGAGGTGTGGTAGAATGGGCTAAATGTTCTCCCTGTTTGTGGCTGATCTCACACAGCCTCACACTGAAAAAAGTCTGGAAAAAAGTGTGCAGGAGACCATCAAGACAGCATCCACATGGAAAGTGAGAAACAACTTCTCTCCATAATTAAATTGCTATCGAGAAATCTTTCCCGCACACCCAAAAAGACAAAAAAGAGGAAGAAGTGTCAGGCACTACAAGGAGTGAGGATATTTCTTCAATTATGAAAATGAACAGGGTTATTTTTTCCAGATGTAAAAATTAGACAAAACCACCACTGATGATTTACAAGTTTTTCTTTCTGTATTGAATGGAATCTTTATATTTTAACAATATTATTGTTGTGTTATGAGCACAGTTCAGATTCTCTAAACAAAGTCTCACTGTCTATTGTATCAGTTATGACAGACCAGATTTTTTTTTCACCAGCTTCCCTTTGGTTTCAGTAGTATCATGTCTAGATATGATTTTGTTTAGGGCAGTGCAATGCAGGATTTTCTAGATATATCACTGATGAAAAAAGACGTCAGCAAGCGGATAGACAAATGTTTAACTAACTTGAAAGGCAGCCCTGTTAAGTCAGAATTCCTAGGGCTGTTGGAAAACCTTCCTAAAGAAGCAAGTAGTGCAGCCATGCCAGGGAAGTTCAGCAACCAAGATTCAGCCATGTTGCAGCACAGAAATAAACTGGCTTATTCAAATTAAGTGAAAAGGAGAACAAAGCAGACCCTGAGAGCAAGAAGCATTGTGTGGTATTTACAGCAGCTGTGGCTGTGTCTAAATTCACATGGATTAGAGAGAGCTGCTGGTAGCTGCAATATCCCATTTGGGGG
This sequence comes from Passer montanus, assembly GCF_014805655.1. Taxonomy (NCBI): domain Eukaryota; kingdom Metazoa; phylum Chordata; class Aves; order Passeriformes; family Passeridae; genus Passer; species Passer montanus. Next base: position 9,324,235 of record NW_024366703.1, read on the forward strand.
CAGTCTAAGCAGTAAGCCAAGTTCACAGCTAGCATTGCTCAACTTAATTAGTGCTTTTGCAGATGATGGACGTGGCTGTTAGGCCCATTCTCCCCCACTGGAGTAAACAGGTACAGGTGCACTCATAGCCCATCATGTTACACATTCCTGCACAGCCACTCTCCAGCCATCTCATCCCTTCCTTGCTTTATCCATGGCCTGGCACACCTGCACATGCAAGTGTCTGCATGGGGAGCTGGGTGAGCTACAAGGTACCAGGTGCAAAACTGGAAAAATGCAAGGACAAAGTGTTAAACAGCAATTAAACAAGGACCTTGCAAATTCTTTATACCAGGAGCTTTGGTGGCAACAATAATTATAATACATATAATACATATAATTCTGGAGTAAGGTTGATGCACACTTGTGGGGACCATCCCAAGCCATAGTGTCTGGGTAAGGATCTTTGAGCCATTTAATTCTCCATGCCATCAGGGAGGTAGGTGGAATTTACTTATTCCTTCTAGTGTAAGAAAATATGCATTAATTTTGTATTTCTTTTACCCTTAACAGAATTTATTTGAGCAACAGGGTGGGAGATTTTGGATAGTGAGTGTCTGCAACTTCCTTTGGTAAATATTCATCATAGAGAATTTTTCTACCATGTAAAAATAACTGATGATTTTTTAAAGCTGGGGTTAACCAAACAGTGCTCTGAAAAATTCATGCCTGACTGCTGCTTCTTTTTGTTTTTGTTGTTAATTTCTTATACACGAGTTTTTAATTTTTACTTTTGTTTTTTTAGATTTCTTTGAATCCAAAACAAGAACACCTGCTGTGTTACCATGCCAATCTGCCTTACAGAGAGGGATGAATGTCAGCATGTGATGAGCTTTCATTTATAGCCTAATAGCACTCTACTTCCAGAGCCTTTATCAGCTGAAGCTTACATTCAGAACCAAGAACCCGTGCTGTACAAATCAATGAAGCATTTTCTGTGGCTGATAGTAGCAGGCAGAAGTGCCTCAATATTGGCCTGTCAGAGTTGGGTGTAGTAAAGACAAAGAAAATACGTGCAAGGTCAGCTTGCTCTTTCACCAAAGAAGGTAAAATCAATCCATCAACGGCCTAATATTAAGTGTTTTGGCCATTGTGACAGATGAGATTGGATAAAAAAATTTGAAGTCCAACAAAATGACTTTTCCACCAGCTCCTCAATAAGCCCCATGGGTGACCACAATGATCCTTCAAAATGGGAGGAGAAACAGAAGAACTGAGGAGAAAGTGAGAGCTTGGGAGACAGTGAGAAGAAATGTTCTTGAAAGTGTAACAAGGAACCAGAGTGGAGGCAGGATCAGGCAGACAAGGGTCAGATGCTGTGCCATGGACATGGCTCATGCCTTTGGGATAAAAGGCAGAAGACAAACGATGCCTGGGAAAGAAGGTACAGTTACAGTACATGAGTTAGCCACTCTAAACAAAATGTATAGAATAAAATTACATCTTTCAAAAGCCTTAGAAAAAAAGGCTTCAAAACCTGAGGTGCAAGGTCAGAACACTTTTAGCCAGAAGAAGGTATTGTTAGACACTTCAAAGTATTTCACCCTGCTGAATACTAGGCAATACCATTAACTTGCTTTTCAGACTTAGAGATAAGAGCAGAAATTAAATTCAGACTGCTAAATGAAATTTTAGTATAATGTACTATAGCAATGCAAAAATCACCTTTGAGTATTTGAGGCTGTAGAAATTCTGCAGTGGTGGGTCAAAGCCCAGAATAATATTTCTGAGGATCCCAGAAGCAATGGACTATTCTGTATATTGCTTTCATTATTTTATTGAGTATCCCCACCCTTTCAACCCCCAAAATCTTCTAATATCTGAAGGGACAGCATGATCAAGGCCTTCAGAATGCTTTAGGTTTAGCTGTGTGTTTCTGCACACTAGAAAAGTATCCCAGCACATTTTCTGAGTCATAATTTTCACTGTTTCTATCCCAGCATCTCCAAAAGCACAAAAATACAAGGTTTGTCTCTCCCCAGGGAAAATTGCTTTGTCTGCACATCTTGGCTGGAGTCCAGTGGAAATTTCAGCTGCAGATGAAGATTCCAGGGAGGTACCAACCTCAGCCTGAGCCACACCTCCCTGTTCCCTGCAACAGCAGAAAGGCCCCCATTACTGCTGCTTTATTTGTGTCCTTGTCATTACCCAACACTCTGCTCAGACACAGACTTAACCTCTGTCCAATTAGGCTCAAGAATGCTGCTCCAATTACCGCGCTGATTTCCCTTTGATGACCTGTTCACTCAGCGATTCAGAAGGTCTCTGCTAACAGGAGGACACTCTACCTTGCATGACATTAATAAATCTTTCATCAGTACATTTCAGATTCATTGCAGTTACAAGCAAAGTTCTTTGAACTCATGTTGTGCTGTTTGATGTATCTTTTAAGGATGCTCACAGCATAGAGGCCAGAACTGGGACAGGCTCCTGAAAGATGCAGATACAAACCCTAGTTTTGTAGTATCTGCTGAATCTTTGAGGGTGTTGATTAAGGCTGGAAGCAGAATATCAGTTCTAACATTCCTCCAAAGGTTTCAGATCCAACCTCCAACTTTGCAGCATGGTCTGTCTGATCATTCAGCCTTAGAAAAAAATAGACATATGAGATAAGAGCATGCCCAGAATTTGTTGTTGGCTACATGTAGGGGAAAAAAAAATCTAGAAGAGATAATTGTCTAGCATATTATTTGATAAGTATCAGCTTGTGGCACCGAGAAATGTCTTTTATTAGGTAAAAACTATTTTAATTTTTTAAAATTTTTATCTTTTAATGTGAATGTAAAGTGATTTAAAATGACTGATAGATTAGGTCTTCATAAATTAGCAGGAGACTGATTACTGAGGAGTATCAAATTGCTAAGTGTGATTAGGCATTAACTCCATATCCAATTCCCTGAGAAAAGCAAAGCAATCCTTCCCTGTTTAGAACACCTTAACCACAAAAATATATAAAGAAACTGCCCAACCCACGTACCCCCAAAAAGTTACGCTGAAAATAATTCTGCCAACCTCACAGCCATGGGAACAAGTTCATGGCCTGGGACAGATGGAAGGGTTTGTTTTCCTGTATTTAGTTGAAATTTACTGAGAATGCCACCAGAAAGACAGCACAAATCATAATGTCATTTTGATCTAGATGGAGGCTTTCTGCAACAACAGTCTCTCATCACAAGCACCAATGATCCACTCCTTTATCCATTTGATTCTTATTCAAGGTAATTTTTGCACCAGAACTGAGAGTTTGAAGTTCTGATTAGATGGGTCTTTCATGGTGTGCTTACATACCCTTTTTTTTGGCATGGGTGTGTGACATATTTATCCTGGATAATTGCCCTGCTTTTCTTCCTTTTATAATGCCTTTGAACAGATATCAATCTCTGATTCCTTTTCTGTGCTGTACACCTCACACCATCTAGATAAAACCAAAATCCTCTTTTACCTGTCAGCATGTATCCATTGTTGAGAGATGAAGAGCTAGCTCTATTTTTTGGAAGCAGAATGCGGCTCTGTGGTAAATGGAGTGTCTGAGGGGGAACAGGGAATGCTACCACTATTTACGATTATAATTTTTAATTATATCTCTATAGTATAGATATCATATACTATAATTATGTGTTTATTATTATCTTTCCATAATCAGTATGTTTGTTATAATTTCTTTATGAAGTACATGTTAACTTCAGATGCAGATGGCAAGTTCCTGACAAAAGGACTGCTTAGCTAAAAAATAACTGAGTCTCACTGGGTATTTGGGACAAGACTATCACATAAAACTGTTCTTAGCAGAGTGATCTGGGACTGCAGGGACCAACCACCTGGCAAAGCCCCCAGAGGCACCACCTACCAAGAGGTACCTTGGGGTGACACTGAAAGACACAGGAGCACTGAAGAACTCATATGGCTTCTCTCATACCCTGCTTCTGAACAGGACAAAACCACTGGAGGAGTGAGATCAGGTGTAAGCAGCAGTAGTTTTGACCTTAAACCTTGGTCTTCAAGGGCATTTCTCATTTGGAGCAGAAATTATGCCAGAGGCTTAACGTATAGATTGCTCTTGACAGAACTCAAGCCTCTGCTTAACTAACAGCTTGAAATGTCCCCAGTGACTGCTGCAAAATTTTTTGAATTCTTGGGAAAACTAATGAAAGTGAGGGCACAGAAATGTAAACACATTTTTGCAGCCAAAATAATTTTCAGTCTTGTGGGTTTTGCATTTTTGTGCAAGTGACAGAGACAGATGAAGAAAAAGGGAAGGTTGACTGAATTCTGCTGATAACCAAATATATTCAAGCAGCCAATAAGGTTCCCATACCTTACTGATAAAATGGCCTTACATTGTTTATTAAAACACGTGCTGAAGATGCAGCATTTTAAATCCTGTCTTCAGAAAGCTGCTGACCCCCTTGGGAAGCATTTCACCACCCTTCAGCCTCACTCAGGCTAGAGAAGGGAAATGAAATTGAGCTGTAACACTCCCTTGGAAAGAGTAACTCTCCATGGACTATTTGATAGTGGAGGCAACCCTGGCACTGTTACAGACGTGCACAGGCATTTTGTGAGGTCGGGGGGAGACTGAGATTGTTTTCAGGCATTTTGATTGTTGGCAACTGCCTTTCACTTGTTTGAAAGACATCTCTATTACTTTTATTCACACCCATTAAGAGAACCTATGCCAGATCTCTGCCTGAGGCCAACCCTCAGTCTCCTCAGACACGACCAAAAACTCTTGGGACTAGGCTATGAAAAAACAACTGTAATCAGCAGCCTGCAGGGGCAGGAGTGCCAAGAGAAGTGGGTTTGGCTGTGGTAACTGAGGTGGAGACACCAAACCATCCACTAGCAGCTGTATGCTGCAGTACACGGGCCAGCAGAGAGCAGGGCAGTGCAAAACTGCCCCTCAGCCCACACTGGGAACACTTCTGTGGGAATATACCAGGAAACAGTCAAGGTCAGGTTGGACAGGGCTCTGAGCAGCCTGCTGTAACTGAAGATGTCCCTGCCCATTGCAAGGGGGTTGGACCAGATGGCTTTTATCCTAACTCAAAGTATTCTATGATTATGCTGAATTACTATTTGTACAGCCAGGCACACACAAGACATTTTCCCAGACATGCAAAACACCTCCAGGGTTTTCTGCTCCAAGGAATGTGACATGTCTCTTGGAAGCAATCCTTGCTCACGTTGGTTAATCTTGCTCAGCACCTTGTTTATGTCTTCACCATATGCTCACGGTCTGCTTGCAGAATCTCTGTGGCTCTTCGTAATCTCTATTACCCTTCCTCTTTTCCAAAGGCTGTTTATTACCTTTTAAATTTTAAAGTTTATTCTCTTGCACCTGGTACACTTCTCTCCTCTGCTTCCCCAGGACCACTCAGGCCCTCACAAGCTCTTCAGAACAACATTTCTGTCATCAAACCTGCAACTTTGCTTACTGGGGCTCAGCTGTTTGCCTGCTCTTTTTCACTATCATCAACATCTTAAACTTGAACACTCCCCACCAGCTCTCTTGCAGACACTAATTTAAATTTATTTTTGTGTCCTTCTACATTTCTTACCTTAATTCAATCCTCTCCTCTTTCTTTACTTTGTTCAATTGCCCATTATTAGACTACTGGATTCCTCCTTTCCTTATCCCCCAGCTTCCATTCCTCCCATTCACTAGAAGTTAGACTGTTGTCCTTCACCTTGGTTTTCTCATTGTGGCTGGTGGCCAGAACTCCAACTGTACCATAATCTCTCTTTCACTTCCTCCAGATATCTTGAATATTCACTCATCTTTCAGCAGTGATGCAAAGGTGTTGTCTCCATAATATCTACACATCTGTGGCAGGACCCACCTTTGGTTTCCTATTAGCTTCGCAATTGCCCAAACCACTTTTGGGTTTAATGGTTCTATATTACATGTTTCCTGAAAATTGTTTGTCTCAAAATTTTCAACACGCTTACAAGCCTTACTTCTTGTAGCAATTATAGCTGAGACAAATGCATTCTTTACATTCCTTCCTGCCAAAAAAAAAAAAAACCACAGCTGCTTCATTTTTCTACCAACCACCAAGGCAAGACTTTGATTTCCCAAGATTAGGCTGCTCCTTGTGTTTCCTGACATCACTGCCCTGAGCACCCTGCATTGATGCAGCCAGGAGAGCTCCTGCTAAATTCCGAGGGAGCCATCAAATCCCTGTCCCTCTACACACTCACCTCTGGGCCAGGAGGGATGTGACAAGTTCCAGCTTTGTGCAGAAAAGCGGCAGAGGAGCAGCAGGACATGGCTGACAGCTGGGGGACACGCTGCTAAGGCAAGGAGGGAATCGTTTAATGGGATTAGCACACAGAGGAGAAAAGAGGCAAGAAAGTACCAGACTTACAGAGAAATCCCTGTACCAGGAAAAGCTTTCCCTGCTTTTTGCGTGAATGTTGCTGAGGGTAACAAAAAAAGTACAAGAGAGCAGTGTTTTGCAGGTGAACAGGCTAGATTTAGACCAGCACAAAGCACAATCAATCAATTTTTGTGCTAGCAGCAGTGCTTGAAAAGTGCAGAGCGTAACTGAACTTATTTTGCTTGTTTTATAGACTTTTAACAGGCTTTTCAGAGCATCTGGCAGAATGGAAGATGGCACATTTTATCACAATTCATCATTCTTAAGGAACTGATCAAGCTTACAGCAAGCTGATGGGTGGGCTATGAGAGTGAGGGGGGTACTTCATGATAGCACATTGCACAATTGTTTTGCCTCATTATCTTTTAAATATATACTAAATGTCTGGAACATAGAAATATTTACAACTGTAAATATACCAAATATCTGAGGCCATAAGGAACTTAGTTCCAAGGAGGGGGCTAGACCATACTATTTCTGGATCCACTAAAGTCCATAGAGGTGATGTGAAGTCACAAGAGATGAAGATGAGCTCTACCTGAATATTCATAGTATTGAGCGTAGGATGTAAAGTCAGTAATTTTGTTTTACATCAACAGATAATAGAAAGCACTACATTGTATATTTTCTACAGCAAAACACATTAAGGGGGTAATTTAACATACCTGGATAATATTAATGAGAACTCTATGAATTTTTTTTAAGAAATGGAAGCTTATTGGGAGCACCTCTGCAGTTTCTGTTGCATAAACACACTCATTTGTACTATGTAAAACTAATATAAATAGGTTGCCAGATGCTAAACTGATATAAAAGAGTGGAAAAATCTGACCTAATGTTGTTTTGTACCTACACTGCACTCTGCACTGATGTAAATGAGAAGACAAGACACCAAGCAAGTGAAAAAAAAGGAAGATAACATTTTCGTTTGGAATACAAAGCTGTGATGTGTCCTGCTCCAACACTTCCTTTCATTTACATGGGAGCCCTGCTGCATCTCTCAGTGGGGATGGAATTAACACATTTCAAAGCTTTCATCTTGGTTTTTTTGCTGAACAATAGGAAAGTTTCCCAAGATGCAAATCTTTCAATACAGTAATAAACCTACATCTTCACCTTGTCTTCAGCCCCAGTCTGCACCTCCTGAAATTTTTTTTTTACCTATACCCTGATAAAATGCCTGCTCCCATTGAGAAGTTCTATTTTGTAACTTGAATGTCCATTAATATGCACCAAAACTGTGAAAAAAGGAAGTGTAAAAGTGACAAAATACTTCCAGAGAAGCATAAAGAGTATTCCTGGATAATAAAGGCATTTTTTACCAGCCAGAGGACAGTCTAACAAGGACTGATGACAAAAAGTTTAGAATAAGCTGATAAATTTTAGAAAAAGCAAGTTCCTAACTAGTCTGCATTTTATGAAGTTTTTCTGAATAAAAACAGCCCTTGACTGAAAATTAATTTTTTAAGAAAACGTCTTATGGGTCTCAGTGTAGCAGTAAATTGGTGACATTCTGCAATAGGAGTCACATAGAATTCAACTTACAGATTCACAAGAGAAAGATCAAAAGACATCTCTGTTTTCTTATTGAAATATCTCAGGCCACCCAATTATCCAGCCCTGAGTCCAATAACTTGTATTTAACTAAAGCATTCTTTGTCTCAGATTAAAGCTTGTCTGCTATAAAAGCTCTCAGACTTTGCTGTAAAATCTGAAGAGACTTTGTCTCTATCCCTTTCCTTGTACTTTGTTCCAGTAGTTAATCACCATTACCATGTATTCTGAAAAGCTTCTTTTGAGTCTTAATTCAACTTCAGCCTTTGCTTCTTGTGGTGCATCTCTCCTTCAGGCAAAAAGAGGTTCTTAATATCTCCTATTTTTTTCTCTATGTGAATGCAGTTTATAAAAAGCACAAACAAATTTCCACCTACTCAGGAACACAGGGAAGAGAGCAGATAAAGCTTTTAATCAGCTGCAGCTTGTATCCATCTTGCTGAAATTCATGCAGCACACAAACTCTTCAGTTCTTTTTTTACAAAACAATTCACTTTTCCAAGTAGAGTTGCTGATACACCAATCACAACTTTCAGTATTTGAAACCATCAATATTCTTGTCTAAATAAAATATGCTTTACATTCTCTAAAGTTTTCTTCAAACTTCCCAATGTTGGTTCTTGCTTAACCTTTGTCTGAGGTGATGAAGGGACATCTTTCTTATCAGACTTCTCATCCACTTGCAAGCATTTCTATTCATGACTCTCAAAAAGAGAATGCTTGGTTTTATTCCCCTATTCTTTCACTTCAAAATGATTTCTTATCATGAACTCCCTAAAGTTTAGCAAAAATCAACTTTAATTGTGGGCAATTATATTCCTGTTTTTTCAGTATTTATTTCCAGAAAACATAGTATATCCCTCCCACCAGTGTACCTGTGAGCCATATGGGGTTAGCCAAGCAGACCAATTATTTGAGCTGCTATTTCATTTCAGCTACCAGCTCATCATATTTGGGTTGTTTTGTTTTTAATATCAGTCCAACACTAGCACTGTCTTTCCCTTCTGCAGTTTCCCTAGCCAGCTAAAGTTAATTGCACACTAAGATCAGGTAGACAGATGCTCCTCTGTTATAATATTTTTTCTTTTTTTTTCAACTCCTAGACTCTGTTATCAGATAGAAAATATTCTCCAAAAGAAATTGCCTAACATTCTCATTTTATTCATGGATTAGAAAGTTCTTCATCTTTGTGTGATAAACTCATCACTTGCATTTTCCCAGCTACCAGACAAAAGTTGTCTTTGAAAAAATTTGGCCTTCTCTGCACCAAAAAACATTTCATTATCTCTCTCTACCAACAAAAGTAATATCTTTTGCGGGGATTTTCATACCTAATATAACTGACAAGGAAAGATTCTGTATGACTTACAAGCATAGATTTTTCTCTAATATTTGTAGCCTCCTCTTACTTTTTTTTGCACATCACAATTTCCCAGGGTTATTGATTGCCATCTGTTTCCCTTTTTCAATGTTAACTATAAATTGCTTTGAAAAAAAAATTTAACTGCCTCCCTTGCACATTAAACTAGAATGAGCTTTTAGCCAAAGTCATTGTTTTTCCTGATTTGTCGGTTTCTAAAATTAAAAAAGCTCTTGATTTTCCTTCTCATTCTTTTTTCTATTCCTTCAAATGGTTCAGCTAATGATTTTCCTTTTACCTGGTGAAGCTGGATTTTCTTTGCAGCCTTTTATCTGTGTGTGTCTTTGCAAGTACAATTATTACTTCTACCTCCTGTTTGCTCTGTGGGTGTGGGGGGCCAAGAGTTCTTCTCTCTGACCAGCCCCAGCTTCCAGTCCAATGGGTCACCTCCATCCAGGGCTGTTAAACCTAGAGTAAAATCACTTGGTTCCTTGCAATAGTTGTGATATTAGAAAATGGGGTTTTTTTGTCAAATGATGTCCTGGCATGGTGAGGGCTGCCCTGTGCATCTCCAGGTGAAGCCACAGTGCTTCTCTCTACCCAAACACAGAATTGTGCCTGCTGAGTGGATCCCATTGGATTTTACTTACTCTGGGACTAACCTGTGATCTCCTCATATCAGATTTTGGATATGGGGGCAGAAATCATCTAGGAAGTGTTTGAGTCTTCAGGTTTTAGCAAGAGATGATTACTAAAGATTCACTAAAGAGAATTATGTGTCAAACAAAAAAAGTGTGACCACCAGAAGATGCATGCTGGTCCTACTCTGCTTAGTGACATACAGCACTGTTTGATAATAATCTGTCACTGCCATTTCTAAAAGACAACTTAAAACTAAGCTGCACCTTATTATCTGCTCAGTTTTCTTAATTTGAATAATTTCCTTCGACCACTTTAATTTTTATGGACTTTGATCAAATTCCAAAAAAATAAAAATGCTTAAATGAGAATTACAAAGGCTTTTGGATTTGTTTTTGGGGTTTTTTTTCTTTTACTACAATCTTCAGTCATTGTTTTTTTTTAACATCTTTCTTAAAAGAAAAGATGTGATGAAGACAGTGGCTAATAAATTCAAATGACATCAATTGATCTCCACATGTTGATGTCACCAATATTCCTATGAATGCCATGGTTGAAATCTTAGTTCCATTAAGGATCATTAGTTTCTTGAATGCATTCATTATTCAAAACCACTTGCTAGTTATTTTCTGCATATAATTCCACCTCTGGAACTTGTGGGGGGTGTGTGTCTTCTTTACTCACTTAACATTAAAATGTCCTTCCTGCCTTTGATAAGACAAAACTTTCATTGATTTGAGCAGAGATTAATTCTCTTCTCTAAATACCTGCTCTCAGACTAGCATCCCTTCAGGTTTTCAACACTTAAAATGAGTTGTGAGTTAATTTGGGCAATCCCTTTTTAGTTCTCACACTGATTAACAATAGATTAATTTTGTTTCATTATTCACTCAGCTCTTTGGTAAAACCAGGAAATCTCTTCCACCATCCCTCACACTTTAAGAATTAATTTTCCAAAATATTTCCTTTTTAATCAGAGTTTCTATTTTTAAAAAAGACAATATTATAGTTACATCAGTTCAGAAGTTTTAGTAGATGAGAATTTCATTAAATGCATTTCTGACCTTTATATAAACATTACCTCTGTAAAGTGCTATATTTTCAAAATTATTTCCCTTAGATCATAAAAGAAATGTCAATATTTTTCTGTTATTTAGTGGGTCATATTGTGTTCTTGTTAATAAAAGAACCTATGAAATAACTTTGTTCCTCAGTAGTTACACTCAGCATTGCAGCCAGCATAAGAGAGAGTAAAATTGAGATAGGTGAACTTCTTTGGAGAAATGATTTATTGCACTTTGCAGTTCATTGGTTTTTCACACTTAACAGTTTTCATTAAATTGGTTATTTCTGCTTTTTAACAAATCACCAAAATGCAGTAAGGCTTTTTAAATAAAAATAAAAATTAAAAAAAAACCCCACGAAACAAATGTTTCAGTATCTGCTGTGTGAATGCAATTTAAATGAAAAGACAGATGTTTGTAAATCATCAAATCTACCTGCATTCATTTTCTTTCTAGATTAGAAACTCAAAAAAGAATTAAAAAAATATATTTCTTCCTTGATTAATGCTCCTGGAGTCATACCAGTGCAAATTTTTCATTCCCACCTCATTTGAAAACAAAAACTTCATAAATTTTTGCTGAATGTACCCTGACTAAGCATGAGCTTAAAAACCTAAAATAGTATAAACTTGTAATTTGAATTTGTTTATCTGTGAGGGCGCTGTACAGGCCCAGCCACGCAGCTCTGGGGCAGCCTGAGGATGACCCCACTTCGATGAGCTGTGATTAACCTCTGCTTTTCCATGGGACCAGGGGCAACAGGCAAGGAGGAGCAAAGGGGCCTCATGGCAACCTCCACACCATCCTGTGCTGGCCAGCCAGGGCTGTGTTCACTGGCAGAGGGCCCTGTGTGAGTGGAAACATGCATTTCAACATGGCTGTTTCCTCACAAGCTGTTATGACTTTGGTTCATGGTTTTTTTGCTGCTTGTGTATCTTCAGAAAAGCAATTGGTTGATTGTTTTAGTTTTAAATTCCAAAAGGTAAAGAAAATGGGGTGGAGGAATAACTGGGTCATATAAACCATTTAGTTTGAAAGTTCCCATCATAACACCTTCTCTTCACACTGGAAAACTGAAGTTATTTGGTTTTGGTATTTTTTTCTGAGCAAAAGCTAAGGCAGCTGTCAGTCATTCATCCTAATGGTTTGGGGCAGGGGGGAATATCTTTGTTTCTTTTCTTTGAAATTCTGGAAAGCAGAGAGCTATTTTAACCACACCAATATTGAATATCAGTCCAAAATTGCACCAAGAAAGGGAGCAGTGTTTTGAACTTCTTTTCCTTCAAAACTGAGGGGAAAGAGTTGTTTGGCAAGACTTTCTCAGCTGCAGCTGGAGGCTCTGGAGAGGACACACAGACATCTAGTGGAGAAAATGCAGGAGATCCAAAAGGCCAAAACTGGGACATATCATGCACAGACCCATGGTGGTTCGCAGAATCACTGGGTTGGAAGAGACCTCAAAGATCAAGTCCAACCCATGCCCCAACACCTCAACTAAACCATGGCTTTAAGTACCCCATCCAGTCTTTTTCTAAACACATCCAGGGATGGTGACTCCACCACCTCCCCAGGCAAACCATTCCAGAACTTTCTCACTCTTTCTATAAAAAACTTTTTCCTAATATCCAACCTATATTTCCCTTGATGCAGCATGGTTCCCCTCAGCAACCCCACACCCTCACTACCATGGGGCTGAAAGCCAGCCCAAGGCACATCAGGACATCTGACTGCACAGGGAAAGGCAGTCCCATGCCTGGAGACAGTTCTGTACCCCCTTTCCCTCCTTTATTCCTCTCTCTCCAAACTATGGACACATCATGAGAACATGTTCTACCATCTTATTGCAAAGGTTTCATACCTTCTTGGTGATTTCTCATGACCAGATCATCACAATACTGACACCTTCTTCTCTGCACAGCCAACAAACCCCATCCTTGACCAGCCAACCTACTCTTTTACAATACCTATCCCAACTGGATCTGGCTGTGGCCTATTAAGGGCAGGCCTGTTCCTAATTCTTGACAATTAGCACAGCTATAACTCCTTAGGGGTGAGATTACCTTCATCACTATCTCTATTTTCTTACATTCCACCCATCCACAATTCCCCCTTTTCTTTTACTTACAAAGTTGCAGTTTCTCTAGATTTATAGTTCCAGGATATTGACTCAAACTTACATTATATATCATCAGAAACCCTTACACATACTTCTGAAATATTTACCCAAACGTACATTACATATCATTACCACAAACCTGCATGAAGTCCCTTAATATAAACACCCCTAAAGGTTTATCATGGCCTTTCAGAAGCTTTTGAAGTTTTCCTGTTACTGATTTTTCATATCAGGAGTCAAAATGAAGTTGCTCTTCTACAGATTTGACCAAAATCAGGTTGTTTAAAGCTTACAAGGCAATGATTAAGCAAGGAGCAAAGTCAAATTCAGCTCAAGACTGCAGATATTTATGTCCTGCTGTAGCATTTGGGAACCATTTAGACAAATTCAAACTGACACATTTGGAATAAAGGTGAGTGAGGACTCTAAAAAGAAAATATAGCTGTCAGAGTATTGTTTTTCATACTGCCCCTTAGTTTCTGAAAGATGAATTCAAAGCAAAACTGAGAAGGAGAAAGAGGATTTTTCATGAAAGACTTCATCAATCAAAACTGAATTGGAAGACCTTCCTCTGCTTTATTCTCTTTTGTCTCAAAGCCTTATGAGTGTTTAGTCCTAGCAAAACTTTTCATAACCTTGAACTTATTCTGTAAGAAATCAAAGCCTAGTAAAATATCCCAAACAAATTAAATGCAACCAATGCTTTGACATGCAAAATGAATTTCAGTTTTGCCCCACTGTGATTTTATGTTTCATTATTATTGAGAATGTCATCAGTATTTTGCCTGCTGGGAGCATATTTTTTCCTCTTTTTCAATCTTATTCAATGTCAGCTACTCTTTATTTTACTCTTCTTAATAGCAGAGGCTGGCAAGGAGGTGGGGGTTGGGATTTTCCCAATAAATTGGTGCTTTTTTACTGACTGTTTCTGTATGGGTAAGAGTCATAGAAGGGCTTGCAGTGAGGTGAGCACCTGCCACTTCCAATGACCTGCTTTGAATGAGATCTTCCCGTATAACAAATATTTATAAATACAAATGGGTCTAACTATTTAGAAAGCAGCATAGTCACTTCTAAAACTAAATATTGATCACTTGCAAAGGCCCAAATCCAGCCTCAAGTCCATGGGAGCTTCTCCACTGTCCTTAGCACCAAAAAAATGAAGGACAGCTTTTGCCTGATGTTGGGGATCCAGACAGAGATGGCCAAGGCACAGAAAGTGTCAATGACTCTTTTTTCACAACAGAATTCGAAAACTTACTTAATCTTTATCTAGAAGTCATGGACTTTCTTGGCTCTCAAAGGCCTATCTTTCCTTACTTTGTGTCTAACTAATTTAAAGACCCAAGAAGAGAGTAATATCTTAACACAGAGAGGGAGGTTGTCTTTAGGTAACCTTTGACTGAAGAGGAAGAGATATTTGCTTTGATATCTTAATATCAAATACATCATTTGATGTACAGAGACTTGCCTTGTATGCTTTGTGACAAATTGCATGGAGTTTTCACTATTCTGTGGGTCTACAAATATCCCTCCTAGGCTTCCATTCCTTGTATTTTAAAGTAATGTATTTATTTGTATTAAAATAATGCACTATACTACATGTAAGACGTATTATTTGGTCTCTGTTTAAAATTCATTAATTTAATGCATGTTCTCATCTCACAGTCATTTACTAGAAAGCAAATAAAAATAACCATGAACAAGACAAAATTTCAGCTTTTGTATTCTGGCAAATATTTACTGTGAAAGCAGTTGAACTGTTTGCATTTCTTTTGAGTCAGACACCACCAGCTTGGATCTGCTATTCCACAATCCAGGCAGTATCTATCCTAAGCAAAAATGACCTTCAGCAGAGTCCCACAGTGGAGCCTCTGGTTTCTGCCACCTTCTGTATCGGTTACAATCCCAAACTATGAAATGCAAATTCTTGTACCTGTAGCATGTTTCCTCATATCTCTGTGAATTATTATACTGTAGGCAATGTTCATTCAAACACAATAAATCTCCACTGAGTTGAAATTTAATATACTCCACTGCCTCGAAGTACTGTAGGTATAAATATCCTGGAGTCCTTGTGCTGCAGCTGCAGAAAGCACAGTGCTGGTGGAACACAACTACAAAACTAAGAAAGGTTTTAATAAAGAAATAATAACCCAAATGAACTGTGGTGTGAATATTATAAAACACAAAGGACCAACTTTGCCAGTACCACCTCTTCATTGATTACATACAATTAACTTGTTTTCTGTACAAGGTGCCTCGTCCAGCAGCTGTTGTGATGTTTACAAGTGTTGAGACTGGTGGAAAGGAGCGTGCTTTGGGCTTTGGCTCAGCAGAGCTTGGATCTGTTCCCAGCCACTCCAGCATCTTGGCACTCCTGCCAGGTCAGTAAGTGCTGCCTCTGTGGCTGCCTCAGAGCCAAGTTTACATGACTTTTGTTCTTCCACGGTGATAAGTAGCAGCCACTTCTTGAATCAGTGACAGGAGTATCCCAGCTGGACACCTTTGGTCCCACCAGCCAAAAGATCATGCTCTTCTTAGAACTTGGCAGTTAGAGCAGGGTTTGGTTCAAGTTTAATTTAAGGCATGAACTCTGTTTAAGATCTACTTCAGCCATTCTGACACCTGTGAACTCTACACTGGTAGGATTCAAAGACAGAGACATAAATTAGGGAGAATTTCTTCAAACTTCTGCATGGCCAGAAAAATTCCGAGACCTGAGTTCTCAGAATCTTTTATGATTTTGTGAAAATGGAATCAAGCATCTCAATAGAAATAGTGAACCATATCAGTGGGATCCATCAAACTGCATTGTTCCTTCATTCCCTCAAATTCAGGAGCAGAATTTCCTTTTCACACTCATGAGGGAACTTGCAGAGGCAGCACAGACTAGACCAGAGACTCTCAGCAGATGATGTCAGCCGTGGGCCAAAGGACACTGCCACCACTGTAGTGGTGCATTGGTTCAGACAAAAAGGAGCAAAGGGTTGAGATAATGAAACTCATTTCACACTGGTCCCTAAAAATACCTTAAGGGGAAGGAAAAATCATGAAGGGAGGAATCATTACATTTCTACTCAGAAAAAGGAGACTTTTAAAATGACACTTTAACTTCACAGTTGAAATTTCCTGCATTACAAGTACCACTGGGATTCCCCTGTACTGACATTGAGAGATGCCCTGTTCATTCATAGTCAAAACAGGATGACTCAACTTTGTACAGTCTGAATGTCAGAACTCCCTGTGCAGATGCAACTCATTATCACAAAAGAGCCCTTTTGTCTGCAGATCTTATGTCAATTAGGGAAGTGGTTTTACTACCAGGAAAATAATTATTTTGGCTGCACAATTTCTATCTCCACTACCAGAACTTTGCCACTGTAAATAACTAACCCGACTTTGTAGTGAAGAGTGGTCCTCAGTGAGCCATTCATTAAGAGAGAGACACTTTGGAGACAAATAATCTACAATACTGATTAGTGACCACCAACACAATGAGTTTGTAGAGCTGTCTGTTTTCCATATCCATCCATTACCTACATTAATTATATTATCTCTGATCTTGCAACTGAATACCAGAGGCAGATATTCACTCTGGAACAATTAAGTTTTATTTTCCCTTTTATTTGCCCGACTATAAAGAGGATAAATTCCTTTGTGTCATAAGGAAATAGAGGCTGCACTCAGAATAGGGTGTGCATTTATGCAGCCATGGGTTGAATGGAGGCATGGTTCAGGGAGAAATCTTTCTGGTGAAGGGCTGTTGTGAGTCAGCCCCTGGAATTTCCCCATCTAGGAAATGTCATTGGATGAGATAGAGTTTGGTCACACATATGCTTGGCATAATGGAGAGGATTGTTCTGCCTCATCCAGATTTGTGCTTAAACCCATTCCACCTCTCAGTTTACCAGAATTTAAATGTGAGACATAACACTGTCTATTTAAAAAACTGAGAAAAAGGGAGAATAAAAACTCCTTTCAGGACATGAACTTAAATTGCCACAGGGAATTTTCTGCTAAGCAAACAGCTTTTCTAGTAAACTGGAGCTGATGATTCAGCAATTGCTGGGAAGTGGCCTTTCAGCAGGGAAAACTGTGTGGGAAAGGTCGTTTGAGCAGTCGTGCCTATGGGTGACACTGAAGGTAATGGTCCCATTTTCTGAGGGTTTGTGAAATGGTCCAACAAGCACTGTCAGCCTTCCTTAACCCAGTGAATTGTTTCTGGTGTAGATGCTAACCCCAAGCCCTGGGGTAAGAGGGGAACTCTTTCCTACCCCATCTTTGAGGAAAAAGCCTCTTTCTGATAACCTACCCCTACCTGAAGACAAACTCTTCTCCAGGCATCTTCCCTGAGGAATTCACAATTCCCTATAGCTCATTTTCATCCCAGCTGTTTCCTGCTTTGTCTGCAAATCAGACAAATTTGAGCTGTATAAATCCCATCACATATCTGTGTTCTATTAGATTACAAGTAGACAGACTTTAGCAAATAAAAACAAACCTCAGACTCCTTCCTTTCGAACCCCATATATTTGGCAATGTGCCTCACACCTTAAAATGGCAGCAGTAAGATGCATTACAAAGGAGAAAAACTGGAAATCAACTTGCTCCACCCTGCTGTTAATCAAGAACAGATCATATTTCCAGGTCTGGCACTGACAGTTCTTTGGACTCCATGATCTCCATTACAGATGCAGTTTCAGTTCTCCAGTCCTTATGAAAATCCCTAAACCTATACAGTTCAAGAAAACAAAGTCCTTAAATCCAGGTTTTAAAGCTCCACATGTCTGATCTTGGCAGAAAGGTGCCTGGATGTGTCTTGGAAAGGAAATGCAGGAATCTACGTAAGATCAGACTGAATACTAAAGAGAAACATGATCCCTGGCAAGGGGACAGAGGGATTGATACCTCATGAACTTGTTCATCAAGTTCATGAACTTTTTCTTCCCTGTGAGCATATCAGCAAAGTTGCTCATGCTGCTATTCAGATGCTTTACAGCCAAGGAAATAAAAAGCCAAGAGACCCTGTCTATCCGTATTACAGCATTGCTTGTATTGCATGATGTCTGGGTAATGCTGAGGTCTGGGTCATTGCTATCATGAATTGAAAATAAAGACAGACAAACACACACACAATCCACACACACAGTTTGTAAGACTGAGTCTGGTTGTATATTTGAATTCAGAGTAGCTGCCCTGTCTGTTTGTATTCCTTATTCATTGCAGCAGGAAGCATTTCTTTTCAGGGCCTTAATCTGTACAGACCACAGAGATGGACTGCTGATCACTGATTGCTTTCCATTCCTTCAGTCACTTCAGAGAGAGACTAATTATCCCATGGCTGCTTTCAAAGATGTTCACTCTGCTCCTTTCTTGAAGATCCTTCAGAAAGAGGTGACAGTGACCAATCCCTCATTCAAAGATTTCACTAGTCTTACAATATTTTGCCCTGAAAGCACTTGCTCTCTTTTTTCCCCAGTGCAGACACTTTTACATTCTGAAGTTGTTCATAAATTATCTATGTGTTTTCAAGCTGTCAGGAAGCCAGAGCAGCTGTGCAACTCCAGCTGAAGGCCTTATGTACCCTGCAGATTCTCTGTCATGGTCAGTGTAGCAGTGGGTGACAAAACAGCACACATCTCTGAGTCCAGGCTCAGCTGTCAATTGTGATACATGTTTTGGAGTCAGAAGGAAACAGCTTTTCTCTAGTCAGCTGGAATCAGTTTTCATGGCAGAGTGTAAAAGTGAATCCTGTTTGTGATCTTACTTCATCATAGACCTTTATTTCCCAAGAGATTCAGCAAAGGGTGTACAGCTGCTGGGCAGCTTGGCAGGATGTGGTTTTGTTTTCTCAGTGCACCCTGCAGAGCCTTTTGGGGCCACAAGCAGCCTGGGTCTCTGTCCTGGATGAGAGTGAGGAAAAGCTCAGCAAAACCCAGATTCTGCTTTCTCGTGGCTGCCCCCACCAAGCACAGTGAACCTCAATGCACACCAGCTCAGCAGTGTAACAGCTGCTGCCTCACTGCATACTGATCACAATCCCCACCAGATGTTCATCATGCTGCCTTGGTAGATAATATATTGGGGAAGGTTCATTTGTGACGGGTTTACTGCGAACTTCATCAGCCCCAAACGCTACAGCTCTAACAAGGGAAATTAAGGTCTGCTGCAATCTCATACTCCCAGGTCTGGTTGAAATGGAAGAGTGGATTGCTGTGTTCAATTGTAATTTCTGTCCCAGCTTAAGCACTGGCAGTTGTCAGCATGATCATAAAAGGATAGGCATCGTTGTAAGAAAAATATGGATGGGAACAGAAAAATAGCAGATATACAAGAGTAACTTGTCAGATGTAAAAATCAAAATGACTTTACAAGGAATTTATGTCTGCTCAAACAAGGTAGTAACAGACTGGAATGTAGTCCAGTATGAAATCAGATTCCATGGGCACCTCACAGAGTGTGTGATAACCTCTACTGCACCACTTTTGGTACTGTCTCCATACTACATGGAAGAATTGTCTTTTTCTGGCTTCCTCTCATGGGGCTTTGACTCAGTGCAGTCACACCTGAGTGACTTTGAGCCCAGTCCTATGGTAGCTAGAGTGTCTCCAGGAACAGTACTGGCTCCCAGTACTGAGGAAAGTACTTCCCTGAAACAGCAACACCTTGGAACAAAGTGAGAAATATCTCTCAGATGCAGTGGGAAAAATGTACTCACCCAAACTGAGAGAGGCCTGGGGCACAGAGGTGGCTATTCACCACCTGAGCTGCTGGTCTCTAATACATGAGCTGTGCTTGGTGACTTTGTCATGTTCCAAAACATCACAGTACACCTCATCCACTTGGAATGGTGCTCAAATTGTAAGGGGTCCAAATCATTTTTCTTAATATCTCATACCAGCAGGTACTTTCAATGGAAAACAGAGTTGGAAAAAGCTCTCAAAATTCTACAGAAGGGTCATTTTGGCATGGGAGAGGTTAACAGACAGACTGACTCCATATAAACTTATTATCCACATAAATGTCCAATCTTTCTTTCTGAATCTTACCAAGGACTTGGCCTTAAGAGCTTCCTGTGCTATTTGGGTTGATTCTGCTATTATCAGAATCAATTTGCTCATTACCAAAAGTACATCTAAGTACATTAAGGGCCAGATTCTTGGCTGGTACGAATTCATCTCCTTTCCAGCTAGTGAGACCGCAATGTTACACCCCTACAAAGTGAATACAAACCGCTACTAAATCAGAATGTTTGCAATTTTCAGACTAATGGAAAACCAGGGCTAGTAGCGATGTAATTTCTTTCACATTATCTCCCCATAATTGGTGAACTAGCCTGAGTAAAACCAGAGCCGATATGATGACTTGGAATTTGGCACGACTGAAGGATTTGCTTTGTTACTGTTTATAACAGCATCAAAATTTCTTATCCCAAACACTTTATAATATATAAGTCAACTTTTACATCTATTTTTGGGAGAAGGAGAGTTTGCAACTGCCAAAGGTTTAATAAGTCACAACAGGGCAAATAAAATGTTGGGGTTTTTTTCCCCAGATTGTATAGAAGTAAGGGAGACACCAAAATTGTGCAGCATGATTTCTTGTTGGTAATTTCAATTTAAGTTGCTTGCTGTGCCAAGCCTGGATGCAGAAGTCCCTGGGAGGGCAGTGACTCATCACACCCCTTGGGAAAATATCAATTACCCCACATACTGCTGTGCATGCTGCAGCACTCCTGAGCCTGGAGACAGAGCGTGGCACTATTTGCAGAGCATACATCTTCTCAAGGATTTTGGAACTGTAATGCAATTTCTTAGGGAAAGGTTAGTTAAAAATTATCCATGCTAGCATAAATGAAAGAATTCCGGAGGACTATTAAATGGAAAAAAAAAAGGAAATTACTAAAATTATGGGTTCTCCCTTTTCTAAATTTCATTTGAAGACAGTATAAGAATGTTGAATGTCTCTCATAAAGAGCATAGTTCATTGGCATTTATCCTTTTTCCTTGAAGCAGGTCAGGGATGTGCTGCCTCTCCCCATAGCCTGATGGAGCTCGGATCAGAGTCTTGATTCACTCCTCTTTGCAGCCTGAGAGATGGCTGAACACATTTCCACTGCCTCTCATGAATCAAGGAGGCTGAATTTTTCCCGATTTATTTGTTCAGATGTCTGAAAATACTTAGTAAATATCCTTACCTCTATGAGTGCACGTGTATGTGTGTAAGGACTAGGTCAGTGTGTAAAAATGTGGACAGAAAACTGTGTGGTAATTATTCAGCATTAAATACCACACTTTTCTCACCATGGGGCTTCCTCTGCAATGAGTTATTTTTAAAGATTGTGAATAAAGATGAAAGCTCCCATGGTGAAGCTATCAAAATATCTTGATATAAAGTCAGTGGCTATCCCTTTGAACAACCCAAACAATTGATATGAGGTGTAAAATTCTAGACAAAGGACAAAAAAAAAAGAGAAAAACAGAGATGCTCCTGCCTACAGTGTCACTGGAGGCTGTATGTACATAATGTAGGCAATGTAATAACTAAAAGATTTCATCAAAGTAGGTCCTACTACTTGAAATAAGTTCAAAAGGGGTCAAATTAGGTTTTTAACCCTATAAAATGGCCTTATGCCTCAGCCAAATGAAAGCTGAGACAGGTTTACAAATGCCAGCAGTGCTAAGGAGACAATTATTTCACACTTGCAGCCTTGAAATCAGTGGGTTTCTTGATGAGTTGCAAATAAAGATGTCATAGCATGTAAATATATTTCATGTTTTACTTGAGAAACATGCACAGAATTTTCAGAGCTAGGATAGACCTCTAAGCAGAGCCACATGTGCAGTAGAAATCCTGTTGTTTATGATAAAATGGTACCAGTATTGCTAAGTTTTTATTCCAGATTAAGTTCAGGTAATGAAGCTTAACTCCTGCTTATTTAGTCTCTACAGGTTATAGCTACTTCTCACTCTGTAGATGAATTTAGGGCTTAGCCAGGCAGCAAAAGTCCATCTGGTGGAAAACAGATGAACCCTCTGAACAGTTCCATTACTTTATCATGCCACTTATAAAGACAGATTATCAAAATGCACCAATATCAGTCTTAAACTAAGGGATATCTGACAGGGACTTAGTCAGCTTTTGCTAGTTGTTAACATTGTCTTTGAGATAAGGGGAATAAATGAGTTTATTCAAATAAATTGTGCATGACTGTGTGTCTGTGTCCATGTATGTCAGTGTTTATCACACATGCATACCCATTAAAGTGCTGTCATCAGAAGGTAGCTACTGGTTTGGTTCTTTGCTTAGTTTTTAGAACCTTTGCTGGTTCTCACTTTGTTCCTGAGCCTTGATGTGAGGTTGCCTCTGGGTTTGGATCAACTTCAGCTCTGTGTACATCAAAAGAAACATCCTTACACAAATGGTACTTTGATTGATTGATTGATCGACTGATTGACTCACTGCCTCAACAAGTCTCCTCCACTTTGCAATCAAAAATTTTTGGTTTAGGACAGATGAGAAAGACAACTTTTCAGGCCTTGGTGTCTTACCTAGGACCCAGCAATTAGAAACTAAATGCCACAAATTCCATGTCAACACCCACACCACTAAATAACTTAAATAGAGAGTCCAAACCCTTGCACTCTATATTTACTGGGAAGAAATAAAAAAATATTCTTTGTCTCTGGGCAAAAAATCCTCTTATGTTTCCCCACATGCAGGACAATATTCTGTGCCTCATTTCCTAGTCCTGCAGTTAAGAGAAGGAAGGCATATTGATTTGAGTGCAGAAGGTTTGTTTTGGCCAGCAGAGTTGGGGATGAAGGAAACAAACATAATAGTGCTTGAGGAGGAAAATTGCACCCAGTACTATGTATTTATGAAGGTTTTGGACAAGGAGAGGGCAATGCTTCAGTAAATTCCTGAGGACTAGATTTCCCCAAATCTCCTCATTCCAATATTTAGTAGCCTAAAGAAAGCCCTGGCATGAGGACATTTCTCTACCCATATTCATGCAGCCTAGATTGAGCCCTATCTGATGGGGTAGGAAGGGAGGGAAGGCAAAAGTCCTCCAGAGGTTTCCTTCTCTCCACCTAAAGTAAAGAGAGCTGATTGCGGGGCTGTGTCCATTGGGGCCTCAAGGGCAATGGCAGAGAACAGCCCAAATCAGATGAAGGAAAATGAGACACAAAAAAAGAAAATACCTGGTTCTTTGAACACCCCAAACTCAAGGAAATAGCACCTGTACTACAAGTAGTATTCCTTTTACCTCACATGTATCTTCATAAGTAAAACACTCAGCTCTTCTTTGGCACCAGTAACTTGCATTTGTTCTCTTTCCCTGTATATATAATATCCAACTGGTTTATTCACTGGGGTTTCCATAAATTTTCATCAGTGTGTTGTCTCATTCCACGTCTTTGGCTGGTTCTCTCATTTTACTTCCCCCTCCTTTTTATCTGCAGGGTCTTTCTTTAAAGCCTCAGTATTGAAAAACTCTATGCCTTCTTTGTGCATATGGAGTCAAAGCTCCAATCCCTCTCCTCATTATTGGTATTTTCTGCACAGCCACAGAGAGAGGGAAGTTTTTATGAGCCTTTGTTATAGCATGCCTGTAGCAAATGGATTCAGAAACTGGAGATGAATCTTCTTGCACATGGATGTGCCCACACACACAAACACACATCCTAGACTGCAGAGGTGTCATCATCCACAGACCATGGGTAGCACATCCAAGATCCCATCCACTGGAATAGCCCTCACACCGCAATACCCATATGATGCTCATCACAGGTAGGTACAATATATACATAAGATACAAAGCATGGAATTGCTGCAGATACAGAGTCAGAAATCCCTTTACGTGTCCAGCAGAGCCCATTGCAACAGAGGAGTTCAATTCCCTGCACTGCCACCACTCTGACATTTTCCTGGCCTCTTTCCCAAGAGTTCCCAGACAAGTCTGACTCCCTCATGTAATGTCTAAATTCTCTCCTCATACTCTTAGCTTTTGGTAAGCCTAGCCTTTGTCTATACTATCCAAGACTGTACTTTTGAGCAGTCTGACCAAAGCAAGCACTCCCTGCAGCCAAGAGGGGAGGGAGAGGAACTTGCAGGGTGAATCAGTGAGATGTGCCTGATGCAGAATGCACAGATTGACTTTACAGCACTTGAACTCCATGAATGCAAATCATCTCAAAAAATCCGTGAAGGAAAGAGCATGTAAAACTGCCCTTGCTCTTTCTCCTTCTTTCCTTTCACTTTATCCTGTCAGCACCGCATATATCAAAGTAGAGCTCTGGGTTTTAACTAGGCTTTACTGTTTCATTCTGCTTCATGAATTTTTCAGTGTTTACACTTATGCTTAATATAATAAGATTGATAATGCAGCTGCCTGATAGATTCTCATCCAGGCTTCTCAGCTAGAGAGATTCTTATTCTTTCTTCCTAATTTCTGTAATATCCAAAAGTTTATTTTCACCTTTTGCATCTTGATGCTTTTTTTCATCTTTCACCTATTCATCTCCCAAAACAATGTCTTCAAGGTAACAACATTTACCCAGTGGATTTATATGGCTGGGGTGTGATAAGCTGCCTGTTCTGCTGCAGCCAGGTCACTGCTTCCCACCCACAGGGAAGCAGGTGGAGCAGGTGGAGGAACTCACCCTGAGGAGCTCTGTGAGCTGCAGTGCCACTGCACTATATTATCTGTGTTGTCCCAACAGAGGGGGATGGCCAAAGTCCCACTAGCCTTCACTTGTGAGCACATAAAAAAAAAAAACCAAAAAAAACCAAAAAAAAAAAAAAAAAAAAAAAAAACAAAAAAAAAAAAAAAAAAAAAAAACTCAAAACCAAAAGCAAAACCAAAAATAAACAAACAAAAAAAAAACCACAACCCCAAAAATGAAAATAAAATTAAGAAGCAGCAGAAAAGAGAGGGATTAGTAAATATATAAGTGATTTACAACCCAGAAAACTGCATGCTTTGCATCTTTCAGCCTTATGTACAAAAGCAATGGTCAATGAAAACGACTGGCAGCAAAATTAAAACAATATATAAAAGGTAGTAAGTCTTTAAGCAGCATATATTGACTTTACTGCATGGGAAATCAATGAGACGCACAGTTTAGTGGGATTAGGAAGGGGAACAGGATGTTCACACAATCAAAGTGCAGAATAAGCAGCAGAAGGATGTCAGATGCAGTACTTTAGAGCTCAGAGTCCTTTCACACCCCTCACCACCATACACTTCTCCCCCTCCCTTCCCTACTCCCCCTTCCCTTCCTCTCTTCCCTACTCTCTCCCTTGCTCCCTCTAGAGAAGCTCTACCTGGTTCTTAATTAAAAAGAAAAAAAACCCACATACACACACATAAAATATCCAACACACACACAAAATAAATGCCCAATAAAATCAATTCAAACCACAGCTCATTGATGAGATATTTTTAATGCCCCAGCTCTTAAACAGGCAGAAGTACTTGCACACTGGCCCAACCCTCAGTGTCTTAGGAATCTCCTGTATGTCAGCACAACTTGTCACTCAGTGAATGATAAATACATGTTTAAACCAAGTGCTGCCCAAGGGCCCTTAAAGTAAGGAGATTTCAGCTGTCTTTTTTCAAGGAAGCTCATGACTTTTGCATGGTCACTATTCCTGTGAGACATCCCAATTAAAAATAACACAGATGGAACACTTGGATCCGGGATCTTTTCAATATTTTATGGATCAAACAAAGCCCTTGTTCTTCTTGCCAACAACACACCTGTCACAGCAATACTCTAGGTGTCTGAGAACTGATTTTTTTTTAACTTTTTTTAGGCCCAGAAACTATGGAGGGTTTTTTCCCCTGATTTAGTCATTATCCCTTCAAAATGCATGTTGCTCCCTGGTTTAAATGATAGGATTGAGACCAAGATTTTAAAAAAGTTTTAAAAGTTTAGCAATAAGGTGGTTTTCACAATGTCATTAAAATCTTTAAAATGTTTCAATGGAAGGCAGGTGGAGATATGGATTCTTCATCTGTAAAGAACTAGGAAAATGTCCTGGATAAAGATCAGCAATTGGCTCTGGAAGGTGTCTTGTGGCCATTGGTACCTGCACTGCATGTCCTGCATTGCACAGTGCTACAAGGTTTGTCAATGATGAGACAAAAATTCTCTTAAATCCTTTCCTAAGCCAATCCCACAGCCACTAAACTCACCTCTTCCTGGGGCCAAGAACAGTATTTTTCCTTTGGAGAAGAGAAGGTGGTCCATAAACTGACTGCAAACAACAAATAGGAAAAAGATAAAGATACTGCCATGCACCACGTGAGAAAAGATGGAAAGAAATGAAACATATGGAGACACAAAGCTTGCTTTTATTTGGTTGCAAAGGAAAATCTCTGACTCAGATGTGTAAGACAGCTCATGTTTTCACTCAATTTTATTTAGGGGTTGTGCGGTTTTATTTTTATCCTTCAAAAACTCTGATGGGCTGCATATGACTAACACAGCAGCAGATGACTTTGCTTCTCAATGTCATGGTCATGTCAGGGACTGATTTAAAGAGCTCAATAAAATTGCAGGCAAAATGTTTGGTGATCCTCAGATAAGTATTGGTGTATAAACATAAACATTCCATGATGCTTAAAGTAAAAAACAAACAAATCCTGATTAAAATAAGCAGGAGTTTTAATTCAAATTTTTATCTCTGTATTTATTCTTGTCACAGTAAACTTGTAAAAGCAGCTTAAGCTGTGCTTTTATAGATTATATCTGATTGCTGATATTTTCTAATAAGTTGGAGGATAATTGGAGCTGTCACCTATTATTATTAATCACACCCTTGGGTAAATGTTTGACAATAGAAATGTAGGGCCAATTAAAAAACATTAAAATTGCAACCCCAACACTTTCTTGTCACTGCTGTTAATGATGGCATCACTTCTAATCTAGTAATTTGGGTCTCCAAATATTTACAGTGTTTGCTTAAGACTGCAACAAGAAAGCTTGCTCTCCTACTGGAGTAAGAAAAGTTGAAAAAAAAAGAAAAAAAAATTAAAGCTGTCCTGATGTGTCATTGTTAATGGATAATAATTTGTCACTGGAACATTTTTTGAATTTTTCCAATCCTGATATGATGCATGTCAAGAATTAGGTTCTTGTGGGGGAAAAAGTAAACTCTTTCATGAAATTCAGAGTTCTTTGTATACCCTGAACTCATATCACCTTTATTTTCTTAATTTTTAAATTAAGTCTTATTTTTAAACTGTCAGTTTCATCTCAATACAAAAAGAAAAAATGGCTTAGGGTCTGTGTAAGCACCTTTCAGCAATAACAAAGACATCTCTATATTATCAACCCTGTGTTCAGAGTTGATAATCCAAAATACATCCCCATACCAGCCACTGGGAAGAAAATTAACTCTGCTCCAGCCAAACCCAGCAGAAGACCTTACTTAGCTCACAGGACATGTGCCCAGGGATTCTCAGATCCTGTCACCAGCCCCACCACGTCTGGGAGTGTGGCACAGCCTAGATTGCTCAGAAAAAAAAGAGCTCAAATTTCAGATCCACAGCCCAATCTGGCATCAGTTTCTGCAGGACACTGGGCCATGTGCTGCAGGAAGGGGTGGCTGTGCCCTGCTCTGCTCCTCCCTGGCTGGGGCACAGTGGCAGCCCTGCAACACAGGCCACAGCTGAGTAACCCTCAGGGCAACTCTGCTGCTCCACAGGGAACAGGTTATGCCCCACTCACACTCTGCCTAGTCCTCATATTTCCAGTTACCCACTGTTCCAACATAGGTCATGCCTGAATCACACTGTTCCCAAGCTCACAAAACAAAAGCAGGCCTAACCTCATAACAGGAACACTGTTGTCTTCTCCTGTGCAAGACCTGGCCCAGCCCATGCTGGATCATGCCAATCCATAAACACTTTCCTTCAGTTGGTGCAAAATTCAGACTAGTTAAATCTAACATTTTCATTGTAAATGTCTTCTTGCCCCAATGTCTCTGTTCCCTTAAAGCAGAGAGGTTTGCAACCTGATTTCTGTAGGTCTTACCCTCCCTTATCCCTTCCAGATACTAAAGGCCACAGCACTTTCTATTGCAGGAAGCTGTAGTTAAAAGCAGTGGTTGCCTTCTCAGTGTGTGTTTCTGCTAGAAAGACTTAACTGCTCTCTGGGGCCAACTTTTTGCACTGGTGCATATGTATTACTTGTAGTACGAGCAGACCTGGCCAAGCATAGCCTTCCCTGCTGTTAGCTTTCTGTTTGCATTATGACTTCATTTACTGCTGAAATTAAACCTCTGTGTGTGTGTATGCATGTGAGTTGTGATTTCCCTGGGAATATTAGCAGGGGCTGAAATTCAAGTGTAACTGTGGAAAGCATTAACTGCCTCAAAACTCCTTTTTTTTTCCTTCTCATCCTGTTATCAAGTTCAAATAATAATCACAAGCAGCATCTCTTCCTTCCCCCACACAGTGCATGTCCCAATTCACAGCAGGCCTGCTCCAAAGTCAGTTGAAAGACACCCAAGGATGTGCACATCCTCTCATTTGGGACTATGAGAGATGGAAGCTGGGATTAATCCATGCTGCTGCTGCTATCACACTCATGGCTGCAGCCAGCTTTGTGGGGGGATGCATGAGGCAAGTACAGAAGCATCAGAGGTGACCCACCTGCAACTCTTCCAATCTGCAAGAGAAAAAAATTAATAGCCAAGTGGAATGGAGAGGGTACATGGACGTGATGTGCTGCAAAGACACAGTCATGGATCCTGAAAAGCAGCAGAAAGAAAATGCAAAGCATCAGCTGAATAATATCAGGGAATCCTGAAGATTTAAACCAACATTTTTAAGCCAAAATTTATTGATGTGGATGCTGGGCCTCACCTCCACACTGCCAGCTTTGCACTGGAGTTACTGAACCTTGCTGCCATTAGGTACATCCAGGCTTGCTGGAGTAACTGGGCTTCACATCAGTCCTGCACTTTCTAACACTGTCCTCTATTTTGATGGCAAAAAAAGAAATTATCATAGAATCCTAGAATGGTTTGGGCTGGAAGGGGCCTTTTGAGGTCATCTAGTCCAACCCCCAGCAATGAGCAGGGCCACCTTCAGCCAGATCAGGTTGCTCATTACCCTAGGTGTGGACACTGGGACACCCAGCCTGACTATCAGTCCTCCTCATCATCTCCAGGAGAGGTTTGGGACAGCTCTTAAGCTAGCAGTGCAAATGGATTTGGCTGATACACTGCATGGCACAAATTGCAGAGCCTCTACTGCAAAAGACCCTGCTGAAAGCAATGTTAGAGTGAAGCTCAGCTTGCCCTTCTCCCTTCAGGAAATGTGAGTCCTTGCGATACCCAGGAGCTCATTTTGGTGCAGGTTCCCTCATTCCAAATATTGAGAAGAAAACAGGGCAGCCTGACCCAGGGCCTGTGAAGCTCCATTTGGATTTGAGAAGCCAAAGGCTCAATCACTTCTGCTGTGCAGTCCCTTCAAGTGGAAATGAAATTACTTCCCTTCCCCCTCTCTATTTAAGGGAATTAATGATGTTTTCTGTCCTGCCTATCTAACGAGAGCAAATAATTGGAAAAGAATTGATCTTTTGAAGCAACAACGTCAGCACAGCCTTCTTTCCCCCCACCCCTTCTACCTAATTCCTACTTTGGCAGAAGAAAGGTTTATGAAGGAAATTAGTTTCACCATTTGCATACACCAATATATTTAGCTGGTGGCTGTGCAGGTCCAATTAACTCAACTAACAATATGGGTGAAATTAGGTTATTGGATTATACTTGTAGCCAATTAGAGTTGCCACGGTTGAATTACTCCCTTTCTTAACCTTATTTAAAGTTAAGAAAACATGTTGATGGTGAGACTAGACAGTTTTGCTCCCTCTGGCTCCAAGAACAAAATATTTTTATTTCCCCACAAAACACCTTAGAATCCAAGACACAGTACATATGGACAGGGATGTGTTTTATGATCAGGCACAGCTAAACTTGTGCATTTGGTCAGGTCAGAACTGATGTATGAATGTAAACTGAGCCTATTTGTTGTTCTCTTGGCTTCTTCCACAGAAAGCAAAACTGGAAGGGGCACCTAGTGTACCCCAGTCCCAAATGGGCTCTCCCTGCACAGAACCTGAGGCAGGGCTGGTGTGTATTTCAGCTCCTTAATGTCAAACACACAGTGGATCCCCTACTGATGCAATGCAAACATGACTTCATGTTTTCTTAACAAATTAGTATTTCAGCTCCTTAATGTCAAACACTCAGTGGATCCCCTACTGATGCAATGCAAACATGACTTCATGTTTTCTTAACAAAGTACACTTCTTTTCACCTCCTGTAAATGGTAAAGGCCATTTGGGTTCACAAATCCATTTATCTTTCCAAGGGAGGTTTTCCTGATAAAACTAAAGTCCATCCCATTTTCAAGTGCTTCCAAAGGAGACAAACTTTCTGTTTCAGGTCTTGGGTATATCTGTTCCATATTTCTGACAAGGATTTTGTATTGCTTCACAAAATCTCTTCAACATCAAAGCGTATTTCATGGGTTCTGCTTAGAAAAGGCCACAGAACATGAGCTCCACAAAAGAAAGCTCTCTCCAGGGAGAAAATGAAAGCTTTTGGTCCTGTGCAGTGGTGGTGGTGAGTTCACAAAATAAATTGGTCATTTGAAAAGGGGAAACAAACTTTTTGATCAGAGGAACTGGTTCATGGATGAAAAAACAAACTGTACATTGTACTGTAACGTGGAATTTTGAGGAATCTATGAACTATTTTAAAGTGCATTAAATTTGCTTCAAAAGGGAAAACTCCAGAGTGTCTTAAAATGGACCAAACATCTATTTTTGTTAAAAGCATAACCAAGCCTTTCAGTGCCTTTCAGAATGAGCAAATTAGCTGAAACTGTCACGAATGGAGGAAAACTATCAATGATTTTAAAGTGCATGGCACTCTTGTTCAGCAAATGCTGACACTTTCTTTAACAAAAATTAAAAAAAACCCCAAAACTATTTTCACTCAGGTCTGTTGGAGGCTGTGCATACAGTTGTGCAGGAGAAAGGTGCCTATTGACCCTCCCCAGGAGCTGCCCATGAAGATAATAACTCAGTTGTGGCTGTCCTGACTGAGGATGAAAGTATCCACAACTGAGGGTGCAGGGGGAACCCCCACCATTCCCGTGCTTCCCTTGGGCAAGCCTTTCCTCGTCTGCCTGCCAGCAGAGAGGACAGACTTTAGTCTGGGCTGCTGCACAGCCAGAGCTCAGGAAGGTGCTCGATATCCCGGATCAGCCCAGCAATGCCAGCCCCTGCCACGGTCTGTCCTTGCCAGCAGGAGCCTGGGGCTCTTTGCCCATGAATCAGCCCGTTCAGGCTCTGTCCTGTCAGGGCAGTGCCCCAGCCAGTGATGGACAGGGCCACCAGCAAGGCCACGTTCTCCCCTTCCCCTCCACACAAGGCCATTGTCCTCCACAGATGCTAATGGACTGGGAAGTTTCCTGAGACACAAAGCCTCTCATTGTCCCTGGAAAGTGTTTTTGCTTGTCCTCCTCTTTCAGCTGGACCCAGCCACACACCAGTTACTTCCCAGACATAATGCTGCCCTTTGTGCCCTTTTGCTGGAATGCTCTAATGGGGACAGGCCCAGAGCATGAAATGAAGGGATTGTTTTAGCTGAATTGCCAGGCATTCTGGAGAAGGCCAGGGGCTCCAAGAAGGTGCCAGTCCTTTCAGAGCTTCACTGGTTAACTCCTCTCATCTCCCTTCTCCTCCAAAGCCTTACCCTCTTCTTCCAATCTCCAGTCACAATATAGAGTTTCAATATTGTACCTAATGCACCTCCTGCATGCCTCTGAGCTTCCATAGACGTGACCTTTTTATGTCCAAACTGCAGACAACCATGATTTCTATGCAAACTGGGTAGTCTATTAATTTTTTCCCAGCTCAGTGGGAGCTTCTGCATTGATGAGGGGACAAAAGCCTCTCTCCTCCTAGTGTTTGAAGTCCTCAGTGCTCCTGGGGCTGCCAGAACCACTGCCCTGTCTATCAAACTGTTATGTCCTCCCAGCAAGAAGGAGATCCACAACACACCCTGGCTCTAGACAAATCCTGCTGTAATATAAGAGCATGCTCTCTATGTAAATAATGAATGAGGGTGCTGCCCCTGGGAGCAATTCTGCTCCCTTGGTAAGTGAAATGGCTCCAGTGTGATTCAGGGCAAGGAAGAGCACAATCAGCCATCCATCTGAGGTACTGACACACAGAACATTAACTGGCTAATTGCTTGATTCGTTCTCCTAGACATTATCTAAAGAGAACAGCAAGGACACCAGAGAACCCCTTTATTAACTGTAGTTAATAAACAACACTTTATTAATCACTCACAGTAATGGGTCCTGCAAGAGAATAAAGACAGTGGAAAATAATCAGGTTTTTTTTTTTTTCAAAAACCTGACTCGATTCAGCTCTGCTTCATGGGTGCAAGATATGGTCTTGTGTCCAAATTCAGGTACAGTTTATGAAGATTTTCTGTTTTGCAAAACCCAGTAGTAATAACGCTTGTACTTTCAGTGTTCAGCTGATCACTATTTTGGGGGGGAAGAAAAGGAGAAAAAGAAGGTAAAAATAATTTCATTCACTGTTTTCCCAACATCCCAAACCTAACTCCTTAAAAGGAAGCCTGAAGGAAGTAGCATGGTCTTCCAGCTGACCTTGGGGACTACAGGAAGCCTGGGATGCTCTTTCCTGCTATTCACACTGTCCAAAAAAATCATGTTTTGAGCTTCTTGAAAGCACAGAGAGAAACTTTGTTTTTAACCTCTGCCCAACAGGAAATGTAGTATGAAAAAAGGAGAGTTGGAAAGGTCTGTAAGAGGGAAGAGTGGCAGGTACATTTGAAGTCTTCTGTGTTTGGCCTTGCCCAACACGTGACACAGGCTCCTGTGTGCTGCCTCCAAGCTCAGCTGAATGGCCCATATATTCTTTTATGAGATGATCTCAGAAGTGAAACACATCACACTTGAACTGTAACACAACTTTTCATTAGTGTTAGAAAGACTTGGTAAAAGTCACATGGGAGAGTGACTGAAAGTGGGCACACAGAAAATAGACATCTGGGTCTGCTTTTCTAAGCCTCATCTGCTGTGAGTTAAGTCAAGTCCCAGTTTTAGTCCTGCACAGCATTAAGCTACTGAAGTATTTCATTGAATGGGTCTGTGAAGGAATAATAGGAAGTTAGGGGTAGTGAAAGTTTAATATCCCCCTGCAAGATTAAATGGGACTGTTTATTTCTTACTGTGATTTATACTGCTCCCTTATGTTGGCACTCACACATCATAGGCAAAAAAAAAAAGAAAGAGAGAGAGATTAATAGGAAGAGAAGACAAACTAGAAAACATTTCAGTGGACTTTCAAATGTCTCCTTTGTATGAAGTTGCTCTATCCAAGGAGTGACTTACTGAACAGAACAAATTTTTAACCTTATATACAGTTTTGGTTTTTTTATTCTGTAGTCTTCAAGTGTGTCATCCAAGTTGTTTTTCCTGCAATAATAACAAGGGTGGTGAACAGCTGGAATCTCACATCTCTAGTTCCTTGGACCCTGCATGATGATAACATTTACCAGCATCATGCTGCTTTTCCCAGAATCTGAACTGAATCTCTGTATAAGAAACAGAGTGCACCAATGGGCAGGTCAGGACCTCTCTTGACCAGGATACCCTAATGAGTTGTTACAGGTAAACATTTGTGTTCTGAGGTGAGCCTGGTCTCGAGCGATGTAGCACCATTCACAGCTTGAAGCTGTCATGGTTTTTGTCCCAGGGATACCAAGATGACATTCACAGGCAAAATACATGTCTCTTAATCATTGTGTGGGAAAATTACATATGGACAGCTGTATTCATAACATAGTCAACATCCATGTGAATTGAAGCAAAATTGAAGTTGTGGTGTCACGCACGCCTTCTAAAGGAGATCAGGCCTGAGCTTTCCTCTTCCTTCAATATGTATTTATTTATAGAGTCCATGTTCCTCCCCAGGGTTTCAAAATTATTTACCATTAAATTAGTATCATTATCCTCAGGAGTTAAGTGCTATGAAACTGTGATTATTTACATTGAAATCTGATGCTCTACAAGGTAAAATGACACGCCTGAGGTTCTTGTGAGCCAATTTCATCAACAGAAATGAGTCGCTGCAGTCCCAAACCACCTTCTTTGTCAGAATGAACATGAACTAATTTATGTGTTTTTTGAAGCATTCATCCCACTTCAGCTTCAGATCTTTCTTTTTGTTGTTGTTGAATTGTTCAGAATGATGGGAATTTGCAAACCATAATGTAGTGGAAAATAGAAGGGAAGGCAGTACATTTTATGCCCACTGTCAGTTGAATAGGATTGTCACTTTATCCAGTACCAGGTGGCTTTTATTTAAATTGCTGAGCATGTGACTGCTTGGTGGGCAGATGGGCAATCCATGTGTTTGTATCTGAAGGCAGGCAGTGTATGTCTGTCTGCTCTTCGAATAAATCCTTCTCCAGAAAAGGAGGTGACAACTGAGAGGAAATCATAACTTTCTAAAAAGAGCCACAGGGCAACTTTAAGTCCCACAAGACTCAAAGAGATCAGAGGAGCTGGGGAAGTGAATTGGGGTTTCTGGCACTTCCCACAGCAGATCTGCGTTTTGAGGATTCTTATTCCCACACAGGTGTTCAAGAGCCAGGTTGTTATTTACACAGCACTGCCATTGACACAGCAAACCCTGCCAGACCCAGTCACACAGAAACACAACGTGCAATTTGTCAGCCTCCTACCAGCTCTCATTCCCAGCAGTCAACCAGCACTGTGGCATTGCACATGCAGCACCCTCATCCCCCTGCCCTGAAGAAAGGATTGGAAATGTTTAAAGGCTTTTAAGTGGGAGCAGCTAAGGAGAAAACTGGATAAAAATCAGGGCATGGTCAGCTCCAGCCATGGTAAAAATCCTTGTAATATGGACATACCTGAGGTAGCTTTAAATTACCAGCCATCTGTAACAGTGACAGTCCAGAGCTCAGCAGCAGCTTACTGTAAGATCAGAGCAGTATCTGTGTAGATACTTCTGGCACCTTGAAAACTAATGCTGCTATGTCCAGAGTGCAGAAAGAGATCAAGTCTGAAAGAAGAAAATATGAATTTGAAAGACAAATATACAATATGTTGAAGTGCAGGTAATATATTTCAAACAGGCTGAAGTTTAGGTGATGCTCATTTCAGAAAGGATTGGGAGCTGATTGGAGTTAAGATGTAGAGAACAGACTGCAGAAAACAATCTTGTAGTGGGAGAGGGGTAGATGAATTGACTCAGGACAATTGACTTTGACAATTGACTCCACAAGAAGCCAGAGATCACATCTAGCCAGTCATTATTTATTTTTTATTTTATATTTATTTATTATAATTACTTAAAATTTACAGTATCAAAAGCTGAGTGGAAAAGGGGAATCAGAATCTGAGCCAACCAATCATACCCAGATTAGTGAAATAGTGTCCAGCCCATGAAGGAGGCTGAAACCATTGAAGCTGCTTTGGGAAAGGGAGCACACATTCACATGCATCTCATAGGTAAGCTCACATACTTTGAAGTTTGCAATGCCAGGGCATGGAAAGTAAATGCCCCGAAGTTTGCTGTTGATAAATGATTGTGTTTTTGAAATGGTAATACAAATGCACTGAGTCGTGAAATGCAGCTAATATAATTAATCTTGCAATATTGTAAATCTGTTGGAGACAGATAACATGAGAATTTTGCCCTACTGTTTCACACTACAGCAAAAACCAATAAAGTTGTGTTCAGAAAGAAGCCTGGAGCCTAAATATTTCCAGGTGACTTTGGTGATTTTTTAAAAAAGTCTGTTTATATAACCTTTCAGAAAAAGCAAACATTATGAGTAACATCAGTTTGCTCCACCCTAGAACTGCTCCAAGAACTACCTGAAGAATAATGATATATTCTATATTATTCTAATTTTATAAATAATTTAAGCAATTGAATGAACATCCAAGGGCTTGGGAAACTTGGAATTCGGTTGGTTGGTGGGTTGTGTTTTGAGACATTGACATTTATAACAGCAACTTCTTCAGTTATGGATCTCAAAATCAAAAATACTCTTTATACAAAATGGATTTAGGGATATCTCAATCTATTTCAGACAGTAAATTCCATTATTTTCTACATTGCAAATAACTTTCTACAACTCCTCTTGCTAACAGACAAGAGGAACATCCAGCTACCAACACAAAGTTTGGACAACATCCACCTTTACAACCTGTGATAAAATTTCCTCAGATCAGAGACAAACATGTATGAAAGAAACTTCACACTAACATCACAAAGGAAAAATGCTGGAGAAGCCTGAACATCAGTCTGTGACTTTTTGCCTTTTGTATTATGTCTAAATTTTGTTTGTAAGATGTCAGGAACTGCTGTTGCCTGGGATGAAATAGGGGTTGTGTGCTTTCTTGAATCCCATCATAATGGATTGATTGACCTGAGCTGTCCTCCTCAGTTGCCTGGATGAGCATTGACTTCTGCAAGTTTCCATGTCTGGTAAAACTAAAGCAGAACTTTTGTTCTTCAGAGAGGAGGTCTTGGGTATCCATATTGGGTTACATCTTCAAATAATGATACAAACCTTAAGTAGAAAACTCTCCCATCGTATTTCTTCCTGTTTAGTCTCATGAGGTCTTGGGTCTAAGCTCAAGTAATACTTGTAGTACTTATTGCTACCAGTAATACAGATCTGGACCAGGAGATTTCTAAGACCTGGTGACTCACATTCTTTGAGAAACAGGTGCCTTAGGCCTTTTATCACTGCCAAACATAGTCTTCTCTAGTTTAACCCACCATATGTGTTCTCAGCATAAAGATGTTGCTGAAGCAGCATGAAAGTGGCTGGACATTGCTGTTCCTCCCCTGACTATATGCACAGGAAAAGGATTGTGAGCAGAAGCAAGAAACGAGGAGCAGGACTTCAGTCTGGATCCATGCCACTTCAGGTTTTGGTGCTTGTTTTCACTTTCTTTTTGTCTGGTAAAATCTGAGCAGCCTCATTTTGGGAGGGACAATAGAACTCAGAGCACTGCCAAAATAAGCTTCGTTGCCAATTCCAACCTGTTATCTTCATGCTGGCAGGAATTTATATATACTTTTCTTAGTACCATGGCTGATGCTCAGCAGGACAGACAGGGCAGATAACCCATTTGGGAAATTCACCATTCAGTCTTTCTACCATTCTGCAAGAGTAGCAGTGTTTTGTGCCTCCATTTCTCTCTCTCTCTCTTTTTTTTTTTTTTTTTTTAAACTGTGTTCTTTAATTGAATACATTTCTGAGTATTTTTTGGAGACTATGAATGGGTGTAAGGATGGACATGCCAGAATTTATGGAGGCAAAAAAGGGTGTTAGGGATTAATTTGTAAGCACTATTTTCCACGCACTTAAATGCCTACAAATTTACAGGAAGAAAAATATCTACTACCTTAGGGGGGAAAACCACTGATTTAGCTTTTCATTAGCAATATGTCTCCAGGCATTCAATGAGAAATTCAAAGCTAATCATAACTATAATTATCATCTCTCAGCACTGATTGGCATCTTCACTCTGAAGGGTGGCATCAGTCTTCCCAGAGCTGAGACCACCCATGGGACATTACCACAGTGGGAAAATAATTAGGCTGGGAGACTCTCAAAAGAGTCTCAAAAGAAAGGCAGTAGTGACAATCTTCTGCCTCTGTGAACCTGCCTTGATTCCCCTCCCTGGCTGGCTGGTGGTCAAGCCTAACTCTGCAACTGGCTTCTCTGGGATTTCTTTCAGTTGCACTTCTCCCTGGGAATAAAGCAGCGAAGTTAAGAAACTTGGATCCCTGGAAGTATTCAGACCTAGCTTTGTTCCATCCCCACTTTCTGACCACCTTTTCTAGGACCTGGAGTCCAACTTCCAAGTCCCTTATCTCTGTAACTAGACCGTAGCAGCCACTGCCTCTCCCCATCACTTCATCCTGCTCTCTCACCTACACAACTGCTCACCAATTTAGTTTCCCTCCCAAGAGTCTCTTACAGGTGACGGTCCAGAAGCAGTTCTGTGTCTAAAAGTTTTCTGGATCCCCAAAGAAAAGATCTCCATGACCTCATTTCTAGGTACTGCTGCATTTCCAAGCTGCCTTCCTTTCAGGTGCTGAACTTCCCTTGTGAAGCAGGGCAGTGCTAGCAGAGCAGAGTATTTGATCCCCATCACCCTTGAAGCAGCAGACAACACTTGAAAAAAGGTTTTGTAGCTAAACCAGATTGGAGTTCATACAAAAAGTGTGAAGTCTTTTTCTAATGTAATCATCAATGTCATCTCTTTTTCTGGCCACATCCTGGGTTTTGTTCAGCATGAACAGCCACCAGCACAAATTTTATCAGTATTATTAGAACCAACAAAACCAGAAGTGTCTCAGCATGTTTTGTTGATCATGCTTGTATCACACACAAAGCACACTTTTGCTGTCATTTTTCTCCCCTGCAATTTCACATCTTCAAGGAAGAAAATCAAGCCTGAACAATGAAAGTTCCAGAACAAACATTTTGTTGAGCAGTTCCCTTTTGATGTAAACTACTGACACTTACAGAAGCAGTATTAATCAGAATTGTTTAGAGAATCAAACCCCAAAACCCTCATTCAAGCCTCAGTTCTGCTTATTCTTATTCATGCAGAACTTCACCATTCTCTATAACCAGTCCCCACCACAATACATTATGCTCCTCTATTTCCTGCAGTGCTCAGTAACACAGGAGTGTCACAGGACACGGGCATTTGTGAGCAATTCAGGGCAGTTTGGGGGTACAATTCACCACCAGCCAAACTTGGGAAAGGCCAAGGTAAAGTGAGGTGGGTTTGGGTCAACCCCTCCCTCTCAAAACCTCTGTGTTCTCTGGGGTGAGTTCTCACCATGGTGCCAGTGCCACCCTCTGCATGTTGTGTCATCATCACCATCAGAGGAATTCAATCTGCACAAACCTTCTAACTTCTACTAACAACTGCTGGAAGAGTACAAGGAGCTCTGCATTTCCATCTT
The DNA here is from genome assembly GCF_014805655.1 of Passer montanus. Taxonomy (NCBI): domain Eukaryota; kingdom Metazoa; phylum Chordata; class Aves; order Passeriformes; family Passeridae; genus Passer; species Passer montanus. Next base: position 9,363,486 of record NW_024366703.1, read on the forward strand.
GCCTGCATGGCTCTGAAGTGGGGGCAGAGCTTCTCACCTGATTCTGAAGCATTTTGAGTCCTCCTCAGGTAACAGCTGAGACACAGCTCACCCCAGAAACAGCTGAATACTCAGCAGGTAACCTTTGCTTTTCATCTCAGTAGAAGAGATTGCAGTTTCAGTGCTTTCTTTGGTTGGATTTTGGATGGTGGCTGTTGAGATCACCAAAAATTTGCTCTTTAACTTCCTTTCTCTAAGTACAGATTTGTGCATGATGTAAAGGTGTTTCCTCAGATACAGAAACTGAGGAACTGAGATCTCTAGAAGAGAGATTACACCTGCCAGCTTTTTGGATTCAGCTTGCATTTGTGACTTAAAAATTAATCCAGATAAAACAAGGGAAGCTGACAATTCATGTGTGAAGCCCTGGATTCAGGTCACTCCTTTTCTTTTGTGATAAGAAACCAACCTGCAGGGCCTCAGTGTGAGCTGCAATTTAGCAGTAGGACACCAAAATAGTTTCGTAAAAAAAGGGCTTGTCCATTTTGCTGGAATTGTTGGAACAATTTCTTCTTCGGTTATGAATGCTGACAGGGAACTTCTTTTAACCTGTCACTCAGTCAAAAACTGTAGCTGCAAGATGTGGGTATTTATCTTCATTGGAAAGCTGAGAACATTGAGGGAAAGAGTTTCCCCAAAAGCATCCCCAGAAGCAGATTCTACAGATGAATTTTCAGTTCATGACAGCAGTAATTGTTTCACTGGAAGTTTATTGGGGGAAAAAAAAAGAAAAATCACAGGCTTCTTAATGAATCTGGTTTGCACTGAGAGCAATCATGTTAAAAGTAGAAGCTTCAATTTAATATATGCAGAAGGTGGGACTTTGTTCCACACTCAGAAAAGGGAATGTGCTGCTAATGAAAGAATATTTTAAAAGCTAAAAAGGGATACAAAGGGACCCTTTTTACATATGTACCCCAACTCTATTGAACTTCTCTGTAAAGAGAAGCCACAGTACTGTCCTTCATTTAATCACTACAAAATTAAGTGCATCCCTGATAACCAAGCTGCAGAAAAGATTGCATCCTGATCCCATCACTTCATGTATGCCATAAGATATGTCATGGCTGGATGCTGTGATCCTCTAAAAGGAGATGTTATCCATGCTCGTGGAAAGAATCAGTGCCAGCCTCCAAAATATTATGATCGAAATATTTATTGATTTATTATTATATTCTTAAATTTATTATATATTATAATACATATTATGAAAAATACCTACAAAGGAAACCAGGTAATGACTCTAAGAAAGTGATGAAGAGACAGTAGGTGAAACACAGAGAAACTAGGGTCAGGGCTCATATAAAAACAATGGTAGGGTGGGAAATGGACTTTGATACTCTGTTTAGAAATGGACCAAGAATAAAATTTTAAATCAATGAACAATTTTGAAAGCTGTAGAATCATTTTATTGAAGACATAATTAAACCTTTCATCATGAGCCAATAAATATTGAATTTCAGTGTTGATAATTTAAAGGAAAATAGGAAAATAAATAAGTCCTGTACCAAAATTTTGAAATATTTAATGTAAAAGTGTAGGAAAGAAACTATTGATTTAAATGGGTTTCAGGATTCTTGGGGTTTTTATCTAATCATAAACAGCTGTGGGAAAGCAACATAAATTTGTCCTTTGTGTCTGTGCCATGAAATCTGCATTCTCTGGTTTGTTCTGAAATTCTAAGAGTGGAAAATTAATTTCATTTTATAAGACCACCTTAGAAAATAAAGACTGCTGACTTGTAAAGTCCAAAATTATATTTTAAGATATACACATAAACAGCTTCAGCTGCTTGCTTTGCTGTGTTTGCTGGCAAAGCTTTTATTGCTATAGATTCTTTTTCTAAAAAAAAAACCCTTCCAATTGAAGATTAGTTAGATTCAAACTATGTCAGAAGATGAGGTATTTCAGCTGGTAGAGAACACAAGGCAGAAAATTATTATAATTTTTAACAGAAGGAAGAATAGAAAAGCAAGCCTTTCAAGTTAAGAGAAAATTCTGCCTGCTGCAAGCAAATCTTTTTAGAAATAATTGCCTATGATTAGTGTTTTAAAATCTGCAAAAAAACTTTCTTGCTGTCGAGCAGAGACAATGCTGAGTTGAAACAGAAATGTGTAAAGGGAAGAAGAGGAATTGAATCATTTAATTTCTATACTTACACCTGGGCACATTGAAGCTCTGTGTGTCTCTTGCAGAGCGCTGCCAGCTGGGGAGCTTCGCCTGCCGCCAAGGCGTGGATGGCACAGCAGAACACTCGACAGAGCTGGAAGCTGCTGGCCTGATTTTTGTCAGGGAAGCTGTGGGTGACTGTGTGAATCTCCTCTCCACCTGCCTCAGTCAGCCAGCAGTGCTAATTGCAGTGTCAGGATCCAGGGAACCCATTGCACTCTAATCCCTGCCTCATCTATGGGCCCTGGGTCCCTAACAGAGGCACAGGGGTTGTGTCCCAGCCCAGCGACCTGCCTTGGGTGTTGGCCAGCAGCAGACATTCAGGAACTCCTGCATCAAACAAGTTAAAAGCTTTTGTTTCCTGAGAACCTTTTCCAGCTTCTGGCAATCCTCAGTTTCAAGACTTTCTGAGCTGGAATTTGCTTCAAGACTATGATGAATTAATGATGAACTGAACTCCAGGAGTATTTATCACACCCTGGAAATATTCCTTCTGTGGATTTCCCTACTGGTAAAACAAACCTCACATTCTTCTCCATCTTTAGCACATTTTCCATTATATTTAGCACTGCCTTCACCTGGCATTCACCACAGGTCAATATGAGAAATTTCCAATAAGAGAAGTTTTTCTGAACTTCTCCAGAACAGTTTTTAGAGTTACCCCCATGGCTTAAACTGATGGGTTAAGGCTGTACCACTCTTTTCCATTCAGTGATAACCCACATTATTCACTCACTATCAGATCAGTGTGTCTGAAAAAATGTTAGGCTATTGGAATCCTGCAGAGGTATTTAGTAGCATTTGGATTACCCCATGAATTTTAGATGCACAATTTGAGGCTGGATCTAGCCAGGCTATGTTATGAAGAAAAGACAGCCTGATTCCACATGTCTGAGTACACAGGCCGCACCAGGCACTGCTAATGAGCATCTACAGCACAACTGCTGCATGGATGTATTTATAAACCCCCTGAGCAATTATTTTTTCTTATCCTAACACAGAGAAGAAGCTTATAATGTGGCAAGGCATCAAGAGATAAAATGTTCCACAGCCATCCTGTTGAGCCCATAAATGCATCCAAACAGCAAGGCAGTGGAACAAAGTGCTGGCTGCAACACCTACAGTGTGGCTGTGCCTGTGTAATCCACTTCCATCAGAGCAGTTATTGATCAAACACATAGCAGGAAACACAGAACAAGATTTTGACAAGTTAGATAGTGCTTCTGCTGTCAACAGTTAAAAATAATTTGTATTGTTCCTAACAGAGAGGAAAGCTGTAGTTAACAGTGAAAACTGCATTATTTCCTGTAATGGAGATGAATGCATGAGTATAAAATGTCATGGTTTATTTATGCTTTTATTATATAGAAACTATAAGACTGCTAAGTAATCCTCTCTTTCCCACCTCTGTGTGGAGTGCTGTCCAGTTGATTAGCTGAGATTTATTCACTTCACCTACATGTTTTATTGCTACTTTTAGTTCACAATCAAAGCTGGAATTGTTAATTATACACAAGGAGTACTGGAATACATCCAGCCAGGTCAAATCTCCACAGTATTCTTGCCATCAGATCTGCTGGTCAAGTCACCACAATATCCCCGCCAGGAGCTCTGACAAAACTGAGTTGAGAAGTTGCATTTCCAAGTCCTGAAGTGCTGAACTGACTTTAAACTGAAGAGTTTAAGTATACAAACAGTCAAATGGGTGTCTGGGGCTCAGAGACACTCTCACCCCTCTCTCAGCCTTTGGGCAGGTAGCAAAAGCAAGCAAAGTGAGAAGTAGGTTTCCCAGCATCTTTCCTGAAAGCAGTTTAAGGGATTGGAAGATGCCTCTCCTGAGATGAGCAGCTTTTTCCTAGCCTGAGCTCCTGATACAAGGTATTTTGAAGCATTCAACATCAGTCATGCAGGAGAACACTATTTCAGGGAGCTTTAAGCCTGAAAGAGATATCAGACTCAAGCCAAACAGGAGAGTGTGGTGGGATGGGAAGCACTGTACCACACCACACAATCCCACGAACACTGGGACTCACACTGCGCTTCTCTGAGCAAGGGAGGAACCCTTATACCCTTTAAAAAGTTACTATTTGGTCCCTACTGTTTTCCTGGTGCTCAGGATACTGCAGGGAAATCTATGAGCTGCAAAAGAAATAAAACAAGTGGTGTTGTCTTTTCAGTAAAAGACATGAGGATCATTAAAAGCAGGTATGGGTGGTGCGACTATTTTTCTCCCCACAGCCATATCTTGGGTGGTTTTTTTTGTGGTTTTTTGGTTTTTGTTTTTTTTGGGGGGGGGGGGTTTGTAGGTTTTTTGTTTGTTTTGTTTTGTTTTGTTTTGTTTTGTTTTGTTTTGTTTTGTTTTGTTTTGTTTGTAATGGAGGGGGGCCCACAAGGACTAAGACTGAAAGCTGTTAAAAACAAAACAACCAAAATAACAACAACAACAAAAAAAATTCTGACTTAGAGAGGAATATCTTCTTTTTAATCTTCTCAGCAACAAGACTTTCCTTGGAAACCAGGTGGCTGCTGGTTCTGCCTTTCAGCAATTTGCAAAACCCCTTTTAGCATCATTGTATGGTATCTGCACATGCCATTTGAGAGGCTGAGATTTTTAAGAGTGTGCAGAGTCATCTGTTTTCCCAGAACTGCTCTTGTAGCAGAGACAATTTGAGAGAAGACCATTTATTAAAAAGAAATTGAAATGGCTGACCAAAAGGTTTTCTTGGGAAAGGAAGAACTTGAAAGCTTGGGTAGGATTTGTAGCTGGGAAAAAAATCCTCACTGTGAGCAGAGAGACCTCTGCAAGTTCTGCCAGAGCAAAGCAATGGGAAGAAATGAGATTTTGCAAACTCTCAACAATAGGGTCTTCTCCTTTGGATGTTTTTCCTGTGTTTTCTTTGGGAATTGAATAATGAATGTTTACTCAACAAGCCCAAAAGGAGCACCACGTATTAAAAATCTTCCCCTCCACTGTCCCTTTCTCTAGTTTGTTTTTAACCAAAGTGGACTTCCCATTTTCACACCACCTGTTCCTTGAAGCATGGCCACCAAAAGAAAGGCCCAGAAGGACTGTGGACACCAGAGGAGAATTGGCAGCTCTGCTGTGGACCAGGAATCCTGCATCCTATCCTGAGTCCATAATGTGGCAAACCCAACAGTGAAGGGAAGAGAGGGGACACAACTTTGGACCATCCTGTCCCTTGCAGTGCCCCTCTACAGTTGAGAGAGTCTCAGACAGCTCCTGCCCCATGCAAGGCCCATGGGTTTGCCATCACTAAGGGAGGCACAGCCTCATTTGTATCAATTGTTTGTTTGTAGTGGCACTTGTAAATCTGGAGCTTTTCCCTTTCCAGGTGGCACTTGCCCAAGCTTGTGCTTGGGTCACACTTCATTCTTGAGGTCATGGGACAGCCCTCTCCATCTGCTTATTCAAAGGATGGATAAGAGGGGGATGTGGAGAGAAGAAACCCGCCAAAAAAAGTGCTGTGTAAGAGCAGCTGACTTGGAGGGAATCCTTAAATCTCTAAATGCAGAAAATATCAGAACAAAAGAGCTGGAATTGATTATATTTAAAACTCATCAGTTTAAGTTATAGCTGCTGATTTTGATGGGACATGACTCATAATTTTTTTAATATTTTGCATCAGTGGTGCCATAAACTCACTTTCATAGAACAAATATGAAAAATATCAGAAGCACAAAGACAAGCCACAGCTGAAATTTAATCAAGAAATCTGTCTTCATCAGGCCTGCATTATTTTAGATCCACAATGTTTCTGAATGGCTGAAAAGAACAGAATGACAATAGATGAATTATCCTGAAAGCACTCTAAAATGTCAGCACCCATCAGTGAAGAAACTAAATTCAATCTATTAACATAATCTGAACTAGAAATGCAGGTTAATGACCTTCTACTTCACTGTCTAATGGGGCACACATCTTACAAGAATAAATGGATTGTGGAACGTAACTACTCGTAGTGGAATTTTATAAATAAATTATTATAACACTAATTGGGACTAAATTACCATGTTTTAAAGTCATCTAGTAATTATACTTCCTAGTGGCACAGTACCGAGACCTTTTATGCTGTGGAAAAATATTTTCTCTGATTATGGTACTGACAAAACATTACTGACATAGTTTCTGCCTAACTGTTTTGATCCCCAAAACAAATTCCCTCCAAATCCAGTACCTTATATTGAAAATATCTAGAGGATTAAAGGAAGAGATTGAATGCCAGCCCTTTAAGTCTTCACAGGGAGATGAATTGCCCTGCTTTTAATTCAATGTTAAGATTTCTATTATGACATCCTTCTGTCAAACACTTATCCTGTGTGGAATTTAAAATATGAAATTTGGTCCTCTTTCTTGTGTAGTGCTAGCACAGCACTGCTGATGGTGTGGGAGAGTCAGGGATGCAGTGGGCAGGTGCAGTGCAGGCTCTTGGGGCTCTGATGCAATGGTCCACTCCTCCTTGACACCCTTAAGTCCTGGCTGGCTCCTTTCTTTCACATAAATCAGGAGAGCTCACATCCAGCAATGGTGTTTTGTACAGGAGTGACTGTGAGGTCACTTTAGTGTCTATTATTAGAGACTCAATTTGGTTACTGAGGTGAGGTCTTGCTGTTTTATTCTTTATAGGCCACACAAGCAGGGTCTCTATGCCAAGCAGGGCACACAGGATTTGGGCTTTATTAAATGAAACATTAGCAAAACTTGAGGCACAACAAAATCTTCCTCTGTGTAACACCTGGATTATCCCCAGATACCCCAGCAGGGGCACAGAGTGCTGTACTCAGCAGGGCAGGCCTGACAGCCCTTGTGCTCCAAGGGTTTCCACAGAGCTGCCTTTTCAGTGCCTCTGCTGGAGCTGTGCACACAGCAGCATGCTCCATAGACAGTCCCCTCTGCTGTGAAAGGCAAATATAAAAAGCCCAGAGAAAGCATTAGAGTAATTAAATTTTTTTTGCTTCTATATGCAACATTAAGAGGCTAAGGAAGCTCTTGGCTTTTTGAGCCAGGATCCTGTACAAACCTCATGAGGAAGGAATCCTTCACTTCCTAGGGCCATGGCTTCATCTGGGGCCCCGCAGAGAGGCAAAGCAAAGGCCTGGAGATTGCTGATGGTTTGCAGGTGCAGATGTGATCCCAGAGGAGCAAATAATCCAGCTGCACAAAAAGCTGCCATCAGATATTGTTCTTCCTGTTAGCACAGTTGCCTCAAAGTGCAAATTTAATTATTTTTTCTGAAAGTCCCTTCTGAATCTAGGGCAATAGATTGGTTGTTCCTGGATTTTTTGAGATCTGAGTTACTTTCAAGACTGCAGTTCTCTCAGTGGCAGCCCCCTCGCCTCCCACAGTGGTGCAGTGTGCTGAGTTCACTCCCATCCTGAGTTTACATCCACTGTACCTGCCTTCAGGAAAGCTGAGCTGACAGCAGACTCACCAGTACCAGCAATGAGATGCAGTCCTTAAAACCCACAGTGAAGATATTACAGCTCTTTTGTTCTGCAGGTCAACTGATGTGTTTAGCTTCAATTGCCCGGTAATTAGCCTTAAACAAACTTTTCTTTCCTTATTTCACTGCCATATTTTCCCTCCCCTTGGTTTCTAAGTCTTTAAACAACTGGGAATAGAGCATCAATCACCACAAAGATTTATTGTATCGGTTTTCCTCTCCCATGTTTAGTACCTTGCAAAGGTGTGAGCCTGATAAATGTCAAAGGGCTTATGCAGCAAAAGGATCCAGAAGCCTGGAGCCTTATCTAGGTTTCTATGGTATGCAAAATTGGATTGCCAGTCTCTGGAGAGTTCTCTCATATGGGATTTTCTAATCCTCCTGTTGGCAACTCCAGCCTGAAAATGAATAGGAGTGGGAAGCAGTTAACCCAAAACTATTTAAATCCTGAAAGCTTCAGTCTCTACCAGCGCGGCTGTCTCTGAGAACTCCTGCTGGAACCAAAAAACATTTCATGCACAGAGATGACTGTTTCACAAACACAATTACAGCTGGTTTGCTGCCCACCTCCACACAGGTGTGTCTGCATTCCTACTGGTGCATAATGGATTTCTTGAAACAGGCTATGGGAAAGAGGCTTTGTGTTGCTTTTTGCTTTTCCAGAAGCAAATTGCTCTGCTGGATAGTGGCTTGGCTCTAATTCTGGCCCCACATTTATTCACACTCATTTATACTGAAAATGTGACATTTTCCTTGAGCTAAAATAACACCTTTCCTTTGGCAGTGAATAAGCAGAAATTTTGCAGAGATACTTCAAGGTAGAAGGCAGAATTAGGCATCCATTTATTGGTCATTAGCTATTTGGTGTTAAGTGATTAAAAAACTCCTCTCCCCTTGCCAAGATATAGTTCAACTCTTTTGAAAAAAATAGCAAATCGTTATCTCCAAAAAGGTGTAATGCTGATTAAGTGAGGCTATTTTTCTTCTACACTGTGCTAATCACTGCCTTTCAGCCACAGACAGGCAGAACAACCTTGGATATCTAAACTGTACTGCAGCATCAGGCCCCAAATAATGAAAGAAGGAAAAGCACCCTCAGGTTCATCTTAATTTTTCCTACATTGCTCCCTGTTCAGTGGAAGCTGTCAAGCCCTTTCTCTCCTCCTCCCACCAGGGAGAAATCACTTGTAAATCAATAGTCATTCCAGACATTGTAGTTTTAGTTAACAACCTATTTTATTAAATTTGGGAATATAGCATATAGCATTGGACTGGCACTGCACTTTTTTTTTTTTTAATAAATTATGGAAGCATTTTCTTTTTGGCTTGTGTTTTCAAATTAAAATGGAAAGTGTTTTTGGTTGTTTTTGTCTCAGAGGTAAAACACAAGCCTTCATATTAGAGCTTTTGCTCCTGTCAAGCTGGGTGAGCCAGCAGAGAAGCAGTGAAGAGAGCCCTTCCAGACACACTAGAGAGGGAGTGGGGACTAAAGGGACAGGGACAGCTCTCTCTAAGATCCTATGGCTCTTTGGTTTAAATTTGAATCTGAAACCATTCAGGGCTAAATTTCAATAATTTGCAGGAAATTAGTGATTCTACAAAAGTAATTCACAGAAAACCAAAGAGGAAAATTTAAGAAAGTTGTGGCACTGTGTGATAAAGAGAGACCTTCACATAATCCTGCATGGCAGGGAACTAGTGTTTTATTTTTTGTGTTCTCAAGGTCCCCTACATGGCAAGGCTCTGGTGTCACACACAGCATTGCTCTAAAGCCAGTTAGAACTATCAGAGGGGGAGATTAGTTAAGAGATATATCTCTCTTAGCATCTTCAATCTCCTCTTTTTCCTACCATAAGAAGGCTGAGTAATTCAGGTAGCTGGATAATTCAGGTACTTAGATTTTCCCAAAGAGCATTAAAACTTCTGTCAGCACTCACTAAAATAAGCTCTCTTAAGATGTGTTTGCTCACAAGCATTGCATAGCATCTTTTGTGCAATCATTACAGTATTTTTCTCTGAAGAATGAGCAGAGTTTTAACACTATCAGAGGTAGTTCCTGAAGATGAAATAAGGCAGCTTTCACACTACTGAATTCATGCTCCATGCCCAGATTGGTACATTGGATTAATGGGGCTTCAACAGAATGTCAGTATTTTACTTGACTGGAGGTTCATAATTTCTTACACTGAGTTTCAGGGTCTGTTCTTCAACTCACTGTAATTATAATTGGCAGGAGGAACTGCTTTACAGATGACCCTCCTCCCCAAGTGACATTCCCACAAATAGAACTGAGCTCAGTGTAGTTTGCAGCACTTAGGCAGAGCTCTGGACTGTATCACAAAGTCTCCTTTAATGGGTTCACCTCAGTAGATGTAAAGTCCTATTGAATCTTAAAGGAAAGATGATTTGAAAGGTCTACAGACATTTCACTGATTGCTTGTCACTGAAAGGCAGCAAGTGAAATATTTGAGTGAAAGGGTCCCTTCAAGTCCCTTATCTGTAAATCTGCCAGTCTACACAGACCCTGAATATTTAAAATTAGGGTGGATTAAAGAATTTATTTCTCTTAGAAAGATGCTGTGCATGCTACACATCTTCTGCTGTGCTGCTGTTTCCTTGTGCTTTTTCGTGACAGAATCTATTTTTTTGATCCACTCCCTTCTGATTTCGAGCTTGATAACATATGGCAAGTCATCAAACAGAAATTATTGCTAATAGATAACTGACAATCAATTTCCATTATGCCCAACAAGATGTGACTGAGCCTTTTTTTTTCACCAAACTTATTGATTCACAGAGCTGATTTCCCTGTCATTTCAAACATCTCCATGGGATATTTCTATTGAGCTCGCTGAATGCATTTGCTGCAATGAAGCAGATGCTTACTTTCTCTCTGGCCTAAAGATTATTTATTTTGCCTTTGAGTTAATCTGAAGGCTATATATCAAAAAACCCTATCTGTTATATAAGAAAAAGTCAAATCTCAAAGGATAAACAGAGGAGCATCCAGATATAGTATTGAAATGGTTGAAGGTGACATCATTTCATAGTTTTTCATCCAAATCACAAGACATTTTTATGGGACATGAGGTTATTTGCTGGCTGGAATATGGTCAGGACAAAATGGGGCCAGATCTCCGTGGGTTGTGGATGTCTGTCCACCTTGTGCAAGTGTTCCAGAGGGGCTGGGGAGATCCTGCCCAGGAGATGTCCTCTTCAGTGGGGCTGAGTCCACACAAAATGTCGATTGGAGTTGAGAGCTGGCACAAAGGTAAGAACATGCAAGGTGTCAGAACAGCTTCTTGACTAGGACTGGCTCTTGTCCTGATTCTCGGGAGGACAGCGGATGCTGAAAGCAGGGAGAACAGCCACAAAGTCCCTAAGTAGTCATGGGAAGAAGCAAATAGAATAACCTGTCCATAAGGAGCATTTGTGACACAAAAAGATGTAGGCTGCCCACCTTGCCTCACCAGGACAGCTTTCATTATCTGGAGGGTGAGCACAAAAGAAGGTGACAAGAGCTGCCATTATTACCTGTGCTACCAGGATGCTGATGTGTTTGCTGGAGGTATCTAGGACAGTAGCCCAGTCCTCACCAAATGTTTAAACAACCCAAAGGTTGCTGTCATGCTGTTAAAACCCCAAGTCTGCTCTGCTTGAAGTGGCTGGCTCAGAGCACAAATGAGAGCCACATTAGTGAGACCTGTGCAAAATCCACTTTGTAAAAACTGTAAGATTTTGACCAGGAAATCCCACAGTAAATGACATCAAATGTGAGAAGTGAGAGGAAAATAACCCTTCCATCAGATGAGAATTTCACCATTAAAAAAAAATGGATTTGATCATTCTCACCAAGTAAACCTTAGCAGTGTGTTTCTAATGTGAGTAACACTATCTCTATCCCTTCCAAAACCTACTAACAGCATTTGACTCAGTGACTCTCTTAGGGAAGTGAATTTCACAGCTTGAGTACTTTTTAATTCTTTGAAACCTGCAAGTCATTAATTTAATCAAATGAACCATTATTCTTTAGTTCTGGGATTTAAAAAGAGGACTGATCCGTTTTTCACCCTGTCCATCAACCTTGCAAAGGAAATTACTGTAGAATTTCAATTAAAGGCTGACACACTGTTTGGGACTTTTTAGAATGATACTGGAGAAAATCACAGCAAATGGGTATTGTGAGGATATACTGGCTGAACTAGGGGGGAGCCTTCATCCCTGCAGCTGGTGGAAGCAGCCATGTCTGTGGATAGTGCCACTTTGGTTTGCACCATATCCTTTTTAATCTGTCTTCCCAAGATTCCTCAGGAAATCTCCCACACCAGTAAAATTATTCCAACATGCAGACATCAATCCAAGGACTGGAAATACCTGAGAATCACACCCAAGAATAGAGTGGGAGATTACATTATAAGCTAATTAAAAAGAGAATTGAAACAGTGGGTAGTAGATGAGAGCATGTTGGATGAGTATGATGCAATCCAGCAGTGTGCAGAAGATCTCTGCTCTCAGGAGCACCAGGATCTTACGTTCTGTAGCTCTTTACCTAAATATCCAGTTTAGGTGTCCAACAAGTAATTTATCATGTATTGTACTTCCTAAGTTGTGTTGGAAAACACCTTTATCCTGTGCAAGACTGAAAAGGCCTTCAGGAATAAATAACAGCAGACACAAAACACACCTCTGATGAAAGTTCAAAACCCAGAAAAGTCAAGAATACATCTTCAGTGCTAGTTCTCAGACATCTGGAAAAGATGATGTGAAATAAGCTGAAGAAAGAAATCAGATTGTATATTTCACTTTTGTAACTGGACTGGATTTATATATGTGTATATATGTATCTATGTGTACATATATCCAGCACTGCAACACCTAGAAGTGTTTCAAGGAGACAGACTGGGTGGAAAAAAAAATTGAAATGAAGTGATAAGGAAGGACAGTAGGAGAGCTGAAGTATTAAATGGGCACTTCATAAACACCTTTGCATTGGAATGCACTGAAAATATTGTACCTGAAGTAGGGCTGGCTGTGTCTCTGTTGCTGTAAATGAGTAAGGTAGGTGCTTAGTTTAAAAAGTAATGCCAAACAGTAAAAGTAAAGAAGGGGAGAATATGAATTAACTTAAAGTAATAAATATGTTGTCAGGGAAAAAAAATCATTGTGACTAGTGCACTCATCCATAAGAATAATGGGAATGCAAAATAGGAGGACAGATTTATAATAGCAGGGACTGAGGATGAGGGTTGGATGGAGCCTCTTTGCATCCTTTTTCCCACACATTATTTGGACTGACTAAATTATGTAAAAGGCAGTCCTGGCTTCCAATTCTTTGATATTTACCAAGACCTCAGCATGAGATACAAGGTACAAGATAGACCTAAAACCAATTTTTGCAGGAGGCATAAAACGCTGTGAGTAAGAATGGAGTGGAGATGGAAGATGTGCTCTGAGTGGAAACAGCTTCAGATGGCTTTTTCATTAATTTTCTCTCATACATCTTGAAAGGTTAACAAAAATATTTTTAATAGTGCATAGCTGAGTGTCCTTGGGGGAACTAGATATGGATTTGTCCCTGGGGATACACAGGGACACATTGCTTCTACAGTGATGGCAAGGTTTGTGTACAGGACTAGGTGTTTCTTTAATGGAAAAATATTCTGAACTCCCTAAAAACCTACTTGGTTTGCATATTCAGGAGAAAATACATCACTGGGTGTGAAACCAGACAGTGGCAAGAAGTTTCCTCTGGTTTAAACAGAACATTAATTTCAATTAGCTCTTCCTACCTCTACCAAATAATTCACATTAATAATAGTGCAGTCATAATCTCTTTTTTCGAATGCATATGTACAGGAAGGTTCTGCTCATGGTACTCTTTAGGCCCAAGTGATCCATTTTGGTTGGGAGAACTTTATTTTCTTTTTGCTTTGTATTTGTTTGGGAATTACTGTGGGATGAAATTGTGGTCGGCCCAAAAAAATACTAGGGGAGGTGCCCTTGAGAAGATTAAATCTGTCTCCCACTCCAATTCACCTTCCCAGGAGACAGAGTTTGCTGGGACATTGGCAGTGGCCAGCGAGATCCTGGACGCTTGGTTGCCTCACAAACAGGCCTGGGAACAAGCAGGGAATTAGATTTGGTTTGGAGTTATGATTTGCTAGATCTGACATGAAAATTGTATGTGGCTTCCCCAGTAAGTGGTGGCGTCAGCTGCAGTTCCAGAATCATGGTTAGGTTGTGATTTGTGCATTAAAAAAGGAACAGAAGTATTTTTTTAATAATATTTAACCAGAGACTGAACACAGTCCTCTGAGGCCAAGAATATATTGATTCTGGAGCTTTTCACTGGCTTGTTTTGAATTTTTTCCAAGAGTCAGACTCCTGGGAGAAGAGATAGATCCAGAATCCCAGCAAGCATCTCCCCCGCAGATCTCACACAGCTACTTTATTCTGCTGCATTTTTAACAGAAACAACCAAGGTGTTATTCTCACTGTGATTGAGATACCTGAAGGAAAGACAGCAGGTACTTCCCATGTTCATTAGCATTTTCCTCACAGTTCAGTTCTGGGCACTAACTATGTGTTACTCTAGCACACGCAGACCTCATCGTTCACTTGATTTGGACAATGTCTGTCATATGACAATATGTCAATTCTTTTCACTGCAGTGATTTTATTTTATAGAACATTACATTGCTCGTGTGAGTGAGACATTTTTAAATCACAACTGCAGTGAGTCACATCTTTCACTTTCTGAGGCTAAGACCACAACAATCTTCCTTTTCCTCCTGTGAAATGGGTTGTGTTCCTGTGGTCACCTGTGCAGGCTCATCTGTTTGAGTTCTTCTCTCCTCCTTAGCACCTGGGATGTTCTGGATAAGGGTTCTCATTGGGTTGTTTGCTAATTGTCTCAAAAAATAATTTGGAAGAGGTTTTGGGAAAATCTTGCCTGATGGGGTTGTATTTGCATTTTTATGGGCACATCTCATTGCTGGCTTGTAGAGGTCCTGCAATTAAGCCAGCCAGGCCTTGCTCTTTCCCTCTCATTTCCAGCTGGTGTCCTCCCCAGTGGGTCTATCCAAAGAAATACCTTTCATTAGTCCCTGTACACATGACCTGGCAATCTGGGCAATTACATTTCATCCCATTATATTATTCTAGTCTGATTGTTCCAAAGTACCAATTCAGGCTTCCTCCACAGTGGCAAAGCTTTTCAGCTGTGTTTCACCAGCAAAAACCCACTCTTCATGCCAAGGTCATTATGGAAAATATCAAATGTGTTCAGTCCCCAGAATGATCCTTTAAAAAACTTCAGTCCAACTCAATTAGCTCCTCTTCCAGCATGATTTGCCTCATCAGTTACTTTATCCACCTGCAATTCACCTATTCATCCTCTCTGGCTTACCTTCTCATGTCCCACACTGCCTTGAACCCATTATTTTCCTGCAATTTAGGTAGATTAGTTCCACTGATTTTCTCTGGTTTGGAACCAAAGCAGCCTGGACAGATAGATCTCACTACTCTGCAACATTCACCTCCAGCAAACCTGCTACCTTTTTGTAATATTTTCACACTTATCGCCACATCTTTTAATTATTCTTTCCTTCACATTTGCCCTAATGCTTTCCATATCTTCAAAGTCAGAGTTACTCCCTGCTGCCTGCTCCCTTCCCTCTCCCTGCCCACCCTCTTTTGGGCATCATGTGTGTCAGTAGCTGCCTGCTTGGCACTGGAACCCTCTCCTCCTTTGCAAGTCCATGAGTGCACTTCCTGTGCCAAAACCTCTTTTCTCCAAGAGAGAAGGTGCCAGATGTCCCAAAGCTCAATCATATTGAGTTCTGAATTCTTGCTACCGCCACAGATGTAATGATTTCCATTTCCTATGTGCTCATTCTCCACAGGAATGCTAACCTTGCCTCCATATTTTCCATCTTTCAAAGACTTATGTCAAAATAGTGACTGTACTTCAGGCCATATCCCAGTTAACTCTAACTCTCTCACTATTGTGTCATAACCTATGTCCTCAATCCTTGCTGTCTTTTTATTTACAAGAAAACATATTTTGCTCTAATCGCAGAAAACAGGATCAGATTCCAAAGAAAATAATGTAGATTCTACAGTTTTTAATCAAACTGTGAATATGCGCTAAAGCGGTCCAAATTCATCTAAATTAATAATGCTTAATTTTCTGGCACTTACAAATTTTGATGCTTAAGAATAGTTTGAGATATTAAATATCCTTCTTTTAATTTATTTAAAGATTCAAAATCTCTCCTCCAGGGGCACAGAAGATCTTATTAACCAGTATTTATAGAAATTCTAGATTGAAAAGTTACTGCTTGGAATTGCCCTAATCCTGAGAGGGATTTAGGGGCTGAAGAAGCTTTCAGATGTATCCTGCATGTTCCATCCATCAGGCTTGACTCTGCAGGCTCTGCTTGGCCTATTAATTACCTCAGTCTCAATAACCAGAGCATCTTATGAAATAATAATGATGCTCAAGCAAGCTGATGTGTTTTAACCATGTGTTTGCCAGCATGCTGGTGTATTACCATTTATCAGTAGAGCCATAACTACTGCTGCTTATCCAGCACTGATTTATCAGTGATCCTTTTCTTTTAAATCCAGTTTGGAGCCATTTTTAATGTGACAGAAAAAAATGACAAGCATCTAAAACCAAAAGACCCATACTCTGCTTTATTCATAACCAGAGCAAAGAAAAAGGCCAATTCCTCAAACCCAATTTCAGTTCAATTTGATTTATAAATAAAGAGTGGCCAAAAAGAGAATTGAGTGGGGGAAAGGATCTCAAGGGAAGTGAGGGAGCAATGTCTCCCCTGAGGGCTGAGATTTCATCTGCTCCTTTTGGCAGATATCTGACAAGTGACAAACCCCGGGAAAACAGAGCTGACAGTAAGAAACGGTGAACGCAGCTTGTTAAGCAGAAGACCAAATGACACTGCTGTAATTTGCCAGCATCTATTTAAAGAAGGAGCCACAAGGACTTTGCACAGACCTTGACAGGGGACTCTGGGAGACTGTCGTCCCCGAGTTTCCCGTCTGTTCTTCCTAAGAATGCAGTTTCCAAAGGTTGAGATTGCATTGAATTAAGGGTGTTGGAGGCAGGCATGGATTAGCTCTGTGAGATAGAGGTGGGAGAAGAGCATCTTGCAGTGTGCAACTGGGGAAAGAGCAGAGGGGACAGGCAAGGGAGAGTGTTAGGAATTTAAGACCTGATAGATAACCTTCTCTTTCCACTAATACCCAAACCCAGAAACTCTCCCTGACAGTTGATGGAGGTATTCTACAACCCACTACAATGTAACCTCCTGTAGCTAAAAGGGTTTCTTTCTCTTTTCTACCACAAATTAAACTTTTATAGTTTTTGTCCTTTTTTTAATCACTTTTGTCCTTTTCTCCCCATGAAAAGTGAGAGCATTGTACCCATAAAGTAGTCTTGCATTCATTTTATTCCCAGAAAAAGTGGATAATCTGTCCCTATGGAAGAGCAGGATTTAGTGCACTCCAGCCTAGCAAAGTTCCTCTTTTCAATTAGGCAAGCTGGTGTCAGCATCCAGGATCCCAGAGGCCAGGCATGAACACCCAGCAGCTGTGGAGGCAGCCCACAGCCCCCGCAGCACCCAAAGGTGCAGAGCCAGTGGTTCCTCTGTGTTACACTCCTGTGTTGTTAAATTCAATATTAAAAAAAAAAAAACAAAAAAAACAAAAAAAAAACAAAAAAAAAAACCAGCTTTAAAGAGAATACTAAAGGAAAAAGCAAAGGTCAGAAGTTGAATCACACAGGTCTGAGCAGTACCCCTGAGGATACAGTCCTAAATGACTTGCTTGTCCTGCCTTGGCCACTTTGTAATCGATGCTAATCCTGAAGCTGTAGTGGAAATACATTTTATGCACGTGATTGGAAAGAAATGTTGGGGTTTTTTTCTTATTAACAAGTTATGTGGGTTTTTTTCCCCTCATTCAGGCTCTGCAAGTGTTTGTTTTAGAGCCAGAGCTTAAAAATTATATGAACCAGTTTCTTCCCTTTCTTTTCCTCTGTTCCTTGCCACCTACCACTGAACTACTCAAAGCATTAAATTCACTTGCAGCAAATTCAGCTCTCAGTTTGGGGAAATTCTTTTCCTCCTATTCCCCCTCACAACAAAGGATGAAACTGTGACTTTAAAGCTCTCTCTATAATGAAGCAAGAGGTGAGGCAAGAGGTGAAACAGATTGAGGGGCTTAGTACATGCAAACTGGCCTCAAGGTCATGCAAGCAGGGACTTGACCATCCAAACACAGAAGTCAAAAGGTTACCTGTCATCAGCTCCATCAGCACAAGTCAGCTGGAAGTTTGTTTTTCACTCCAAATTTCACATTATGGGCAAGATTTTGAAGTCTTTCTACCCTCATACCCTGAAGGAGACTCTGAAACTGTTTTTTGTAACAGCAAAAATTAGCCTGTGATTATATAACCACTGGGAAGCTAAATCCATGGTTGTTTCCCTGAATATGATGGCATTGAAAGTATTTAAACTAATGCTTATCTCTGCACTTTTCAAATTGCTGGGATCAAAGTTCAAAATTGTAAACTCCAGCAAAAAGAGGTCGCTGTCATATGCTTGTATAACACCTAGCAAAAGGAAAGCCTAATCCTGCTTAATCCCCTAAGATTTGTCGTTGGTAAAAAAAAAAAAAAAAACCTTCATTTTTTAAGCAAATATAAATCCACACATGTAGAATATGAAATGTCTGGTTCTCCTGGTATGGAATGCTACAATTCCATATGAAATTGCTTAAAATGGAAGACCAAGCCCTAACTCATTTTGTATTACTCTTTATTGAAAATAAATCACACATAGACCCTCCATAGGGCTTTTAAGGTGCTAATTATAAATTTTAGCTGCAACAAGATAAGCATTGCCTCCCATTTTACAGATTGAAAAGCTGAGAAATGGATATGAAAAGAGTTTCCCTGAGATACAGAAGGAAACATTGCTGAAAAGCAATGTGAATGCAAGAATTAGGGGGCTGCTGTGAATGACAGACCAGGGACAAATTTTTAAACTCACTGTAGTAAGTGTAATGACTAACTTAATTCTTTTGCATTTGAATTTATTCTCTCTGGCTCATTAGTCCTACAGCTAATGAGCTCAGATACCTCACAGTGCCCATGGTGGGCTGTTTTCAGGCCCTGATCACACCCAGATTTCTTGAGCCCTGATTGGCAAAACCAAATCCCAACCTTAGGGTAAAGCACTTTGCATACATTATCTGCAGGCAGCAAATGACACACTGAAGCAATAAAATATGTTGGGAAAAGGGAAGGACAGATTTGATTTTGACTGGACAACTCCACACGCCATCTCTCCACGTGCCTTACTCTATTCCCAGTATTTTCAGCACACGTCCCTGGCCAAGCTCTCTCCAGGGCACACAGATGAGTCAGTGTGGTTCCCCACAGCATGTGGTTTGTCCACATCATCTATTTTCTCCTGCTCCCCACCTTTTTACTTGTTGTTTTACTTTGTAGATAGTTGCTCGTTCATTGATTCACGGCATTAATAGAACAGTGATCAAATAAAAAGCCCCCAGGCATAAACATAACAAGGGAAAAAAGAGAAGAAAAAAAAAAGAAAAACAAAAAGGCAGCACAGAAATTTTCTAAAATTATATTATTCCAGTGGTATCGCACAATTTTTGACCTTAAGCAAAGGAAAGTTGATGACTTTAATAGAATTTCCCCATAAAGCTCTGTCTTTCTCCTTCCTCCTGGAAAAAAAAAGTAACCCAGTCCTGCTAACATATTTTTTCATTGCTGTCCCTTAAGTAAGACACTTTCCTGCCCTATCAGAGTAATCAAACCTGTGATTCACTGGCCTGGCGTCAAGCTACTATCCTGGGCATGAAACAGCACTTAGAGGAAATTAATCTGAATTTTGCTTCCTAGAAGGGGCATTTTTTCACTTTTTTTTTTTTTAATTAAATAAGGGAAAGTAGAAAGAAGGGGGAGCAGAGGTGGATGAAGGGTGGAGCTCATTATGAAACCGCAGGGCAAAATTGGTTCACATTAGAAATGCTTCAGAGCTCAGCATTAACTTTGTTCCTTGGCAGTAAATAAACCAGTGAGCAATAAGAAATATGTAAGTACTGCCAGGGGGGTTGTAGATTGGTAGACACAGGGGTTTGTTTAATGTCTCCCTCTACATGCATATTGTAGTTGATATTAAAATTTGGATATTAGAATTTGTCTTGTACTATTCTATTTATTATTTGTGCTGTGATGGAGAATGAAATTCTGCATCCTGTGTTTTATGGGTGGTTAAACCAGATAATCTAATCATCTCTCCTGGCCCTACACTCTACACAGCTGGAGGTTGCAATAAGGATTGGAAGACACCATCTAATTAAATACCAGAACAAAGCCACCACTATTGTTTCTTGTTTTGCAAGAATGCATCAAGAGGAGGACCCTGTGGAGTCAGGCAGTCTACAAACACAGCCATGGTCCCTGCTGAGAAGTGTTTGCAACTTAAGGTGAGAGAAGCAAGCCAGAGGGGAGGGACAGGTCCAGTGGATATCCCCTCTGCTGCCAGGCAGCGTGACATGCCTGGATCCTGGCTTCATAAAAGCCCTTCCCCTGAGCATGCAGCTGTTGTCCAGACACCTCATTTTCCCACTGACACAGGATGGCTGTCCAGGGCCCCAAGGGGCTACACGTGGACTTTGGGAGGAAGGGACTCAAAACAATGACAAAGTTGTATGGACAAAGTTGGTTTCTGCAGAGCCACCCAGGAGTCTCTGCTGCTCAGGGAGGGACCTAGTGACCAAAGGCCACCCATCCTTTTCTCTGGATTTCCAGGGTTCAGGATGCAGCCATCCTGCTGTCTTTTCCTGCCTCTGTAGGGCTGGCTAGAGAACAGGGAGCACAGCACAGAGGGGATGATCCCTGCTCAGGAACAGAGACATAAATCAGACAATCTCAAAGCAAGTGAATGCTGCTCAGACAGCAGAGTAGCCTTTACTGGGGCTTTAATGTGTGCTGTCTGGTTCTTCCTGATGAATTTGGGATGCTGCCAAGTGGGTTGAGTAATTTTTTCAGTGTCTCTGTTTAAGTCTGTTTAGGATTGTGAAGGGCACAAAAATGAGATCCAAACACTGCCAGACTCCTAATTTGGGGATTTCAGATGCTCATTCAAGGTGTGTGTCCCTAATCCCATGTGGGGATGGAAAACTGAGACCTATTATACCTGTCTCCTGTCTTGCCTGCAGCTCTTCTCCTGCTTTGTTTCAGTCCTACCACCTAGGAAAAGCACATTATCTATTGTGTGCTGTGCTATCACATCTAAGTGGTGACCTTTCAGAGGAGTTAACAATTTTACCAAAAGAGGGGACAAAAAAAAGGGAAAGATAAAAAAATGGGGTTTTTTTATCTGATTCTATCAATTTCAGAAGTTTCACAAATGGAGATAGCATGTGCCATGTTATTAACACTGGGAACATGGGATGATGGGAAGGGCTGATATTTGAAAAGGTGTTTGCTCTTTTCTCTAAAATGGCAATGAACACAAATTCCAGACTCTTATCCTGCTGAAGGTCAATCAACTTTAGCAAAAAACCACAGGAATGGCCACTCTATCTGACACTATTGAACACACAAGTCCTTACGGAAAAGTAAAACTGCACAATTATATATGATGCTTTCTCTAAGCTTCCTGTGGCCTGGAAAGGAAAGGAAAAAAGATTTCCCTTTTCCAAGTATTTCTCTAGTCGTCCTTTGAAACTGTGTATGTCTGCATCCAGACTATCCCCAGGATATAAATTTTACAGATCTATTACAAATTCTGTGAAGAACCATCTCCTCCTGCTCATTCTAAATCTGGCTGCATCTGCTAGGGGGAGCTTGGGCTTCCAGTCTTTTGCCCCTTTCGAAGTAGAGGGAGAACACTAAATCCCTCTCTGCCTTTTCTGTATATTTATACTCACTTCTACTACTTTTTCTTCCTAGCATTTTAGTTTTGGAAACTTCTGCTCTGGCCTTTCCTCTCTAACACAGCTTGCTGAGCTGTGACTTAAAAGATTTCAGGCAGCTTTGATTCTGCAATTTGCCTGAGATATTGGCTCCCTCCCTCAAGAGTTGATTGTATGCTCACAGCTTATTTTCTTTCCTTTTTTTTAATTGTAATTATACCTCCCATAGGACAGCTGTTGTGTTTTATGTACGCAAAAGCATCCTGAAAATTTAATGTCAGCATAGCAATGGGGAATTCAGAATCTAAATGCAGCCATGCATTCATTTCCCTTCCTGTTCATAAATTCTTACAATACAAAACCTTCCAAGTAAGTTGACTACCTTTAAGTCACTTCTTATCAAGTCTTCCTTTATTTAGTCATCAGTCAAGAACTGTGCCCTGGTTTTTGGGGAAGGGGAAAGTCTTTTTTAGTGGAGGAAGGAAGGAGGATGCTGACTAGATTTTCCCTTCTATTTTGTTTCAAATGTCCTTTATGTTTGTGTGGCAGAGAGCAGGGCTGCTTTATACAAAAGGCCAGGACAAAATATGCAGTGCTATTCCTTTCCCTTTTCTCATTTGTGCAAAACCAGGGGGGTGCTACATAACCTGAAAGCAGAACAGATTTATCTGTCACTCACAGACCTCGGTTAATGTGTGTAGCTGCTGTCCCATGAATGGTGCCTCAGAGATATAAATGTAATAGAGGCAGTACAGAGGCATGGCATTAAATCAAATGTCAACTCTGACCTTTGGAGGTCAAAGAATCAAGAGCAGGGAGTCACAGATGTTCTTTTTCCCCCGAGATTCCCTATACCATGTTCAAGAAAAGCTCATGATACTTCCAGTATGTTTGCACACCATGGGGTGAGAAGGGCTCAGCCTTGCTGGATCTCAAGGAAGCTTCAGGATCTGCCTCAGCCTGGGGCAAGAGCACCCCTCTCCCAAGGACCAGCCCGGCTGCACCCTTGGGTAGTGAGCAGTTTGTCCTTGATGCAAAAGGGAGGAAGGAGCCTCCACCTGCTGTGTTTTAGCTCTTAAAGTCACTCAGCTGCTTTTGCTGGACATTGTTTTTATCAATCTTGTGACATTTTGCAATAAGAAACCTTGAAGGAACCCTGAGAAGCAGGCTGATGTTTTTAGAGCACGTGCTGGAAAAGGGACTAACTTAGAAAGGGGGTGAGGGGGTCTTCAGTTCAAGCACATCCCTAGCAGACAAAAGGGTTGAAAGCCCCAAGCTTGTTTTAACCACAGTCTCAATCTGTCTCCTGAAACAACATGTGTTCCATGGACAGCAGCAAATCTTGAAGTACAGGAATATTGCCTCAGCAGATCTGAAAAAATGGAGAGAAATGGAACAATGTCATCCAGGAAAAACTCCAGACAAGGAGACCTTGGAACTGAGTTGAAGCTTGACCAAGAAAAGATCAGTCATCCCACCAGCACATCAGCACACACCCCTGTTCTGTCCCACAGAACATCACTCAGTCTCAGGGGACAAAGAGTGGATGTCATCTCCCACCTGGAGGGTGGCCCAGGATCAGCAGAGGTGGTCCCATGGGTGACATGGGAAGAGACCAGCCCTGTCCCTGCAAAGTCACCCCATGAGGGCACAGACACACCCAGGTGATGTATTTATTTCTTCATTTTCCCACTGCCAGTTTGCTGAGCTGGGGGCACCAGGACAGCTGCAGGGGAGGAGTGGAAAGGTGTCACTGCAGCCTGGGGATCACTGTTGGCACAGGGCCATGTCACTACAGCCAGCCATGAAACAGGCATCACAGAAATATCAGAACAAACAGAAATGTGGGATTTCCCATGAAGATTTCCCACCCAAGTACAGTGTTAATTAAGCCTGACCCTGCTTAGCTTCATGAAAGAAGGGGGAGGTGTCAGGTCTTTAGGCTAAACAGATTAACAGCCAGGTGAGACATAAAATACCACACAGCCCAAGAGGGCTAGCACTCAGCTTGATATTGACAGTGCCTTTCAAAGCAGGTTAATTAAAGTAATAGTTTAGTTTTCTCCTTTTTATATACATTTGTTCAAAGAAAATTACTACTTTGAATATTTCCCTGTGTTTTCATTAATTATGCAACCTATTACAACAAGGAACTAATTAGGAAATATATCTGGGTTTGGAAACAAACTGCATCAGTGCATTTTCACAAAGGGTTTTCATCTTCTTGAGACAAAGATCGCTTTCAGCTATAATTAAGGCTGATAAACCTGGTAAAGAGGAAATTAACAAAAATCGCAGCATGCTGAGCAGCTCAAAGGGCTTATGAAAAAATACTTCTGAAAATTAAAAAAAATAAAATCAATACACAAGTGAATACTCCTCATGACATTCTTAATTATACCAAGAAGTCATGGGGTTTTTATCAAATCAAGCATTCTCCCTGACTTTTTACACTTTGATGTTTCATGCAATTTAATTGCTACTAAGAGTGGAACTCACTTTTCCATGCACATTAGGGGAAGCAGGAGTCAGCCATAAATTCCTAGAAGATGGCTTGTACAAATCGTTTCCTTAATCAAGAGAACTAGGAAGCACTGCCTGATTTACTGCTCCTTATTTTTAATGCATGTTTGTCTTTTGAGAATAGGTGTCAGCACCCCAGGGCCTCCTCTCAGGTTCTGCCCTTGATTTATTCTCAAGCTCTGGGCAGATTATTTAACCTTTTTCAAACTCACTTTATCTTCCTATAAAATGGACATAGGAATTTTTTCATCTAAGTCCTGAATTGACTCTGGCTATAGCAAGTGTTTATAATATTCTCTGTGAACTTAGTACCATAAAAATGGCAAATATTGAAATATGAGGGTGTTTCAGATGCCACCCAGGTTCCCATGGGAAACTCCCTGTTCTGTGTTCTTAAATAGTGAAAGATCTTGTGCCATATTCAACACCACCTGGGAACTGTCCAAAAAGAGTAATAATCTAATTTTTGCTTGTAACCCTACAAAGCAGGCTCAGATTGAAAAGTCTCTAGAAATAAAACAAAGAAAAAATAAACAGACAAACAAAAAGCTGAAAATATAATCAGACTACATGTTGTAAGTCTTAGACATGACATCTTGAGCATAACAGCAGAGGCATTCTGTTCCAGCTGATGACAAGGTGAGATACAATCATTTTCATTTCTCAGGTGAGCACTTTCTAGAAAACCATGAATCTTTCCTGTAGCATTGTCAGCCTCCAGTCTCCAAATACTTATGGACTGAATTTAAAGTGTTGCAATCTTCCTGTTTTCAATTCTGTCAGAGTACTGACTGTGACACATAGGGTAAGCAAAAAGACCCTGTAAGAAGCAAGACTACTGGGATGCAGAATTATTGGGATACTGACAAGGCCCATATGTTTAACAAGCACCTCACCGACTGAGTCATTTGTGGGGGTAACAAATCCTACAGGGACTCATCCCCTAGCTCCACATGCCTGGGAGAATGATCTACTTCAAATCTGATAAAAAGGATAAATACAAATATCACCTTACTCATAATTGTATCTCAAATTGCTATCAGCCTGCACCAGAAGATATTGCTGTTTACCTAGACAGATGGGTGGAGGTGGGTTCTCCATGGGTGCTAAAGATGGATTCCCTGCTATTTCCTTAAAGAATAACTATTGTTTTGAGAGGAGGGTCTGTCTTGGGAGCAGTAATTTGAAACTGGAAATAACATTGATCTTCCCAGTGATCCAGTTTGCTCTGTGGAAACTGTACCTTTAGACAAACTAGATATCCCAGGGGGGCATGAAACACCCTAAACTTCCCAGAAGGGAGATATGGTTTTGCCAAATGCTCTCTGCCAGGTCTCCCAGAGGCTGCTTCTGCCACTCAGCAGGATAGTAGGTGTTAGTGGCTCTGTCAGAGGCCAAAACTGCACTGACTTTTGGTTTTCTTACGGCTTTCCAAGCCCACAAGAATTACTTGGAACCATCAAGGGATTTAAGAGACAAAGAAATTACAACGTTTTCCATTCTGAGAAGAATAAGCCAGAAAATTGGATGGGTTTCCTCTTTTAATAATGTGTATCAGTAGATGAGTAGTTTATTAACCACCCCACTGAAACTCTTTTTCCTCTGTCTTTATTTAAAGGCTGCATGTGTTGATCAAAGGATGACATAATTAAATGTTCTTCAAACGCTCAAGCCACATTAGCTAAAAGCCTCATTTTGTGCTTGTTGTTTTTGCATTGTATTTTCAAAAAATCATGGGCTGATTAATCATTTAGCAAGTACTAAACTCCCAACCATGCTCTGCACACAAAGTGAATTGAATTCAAGCAAATATCTTTTTGACAAATGGCTTCAGCCTGCCTGATTTATTGGCATAATGCAAATGGGTGTCATTGCTTTCAGACTTTTTTTTTGTGTTGGGCTTTATATTGCTGGCTGCTTGCAAGGACATGGGGAGAAATTGTTTGGTTTGAAAAGAAAAAATGTGATCTAGATCCGTTTGGAAATATGTATCTCAGCAGCATCCAACCCCAGAAAAGCATAAAACATACAATTTTGGCTCTGCTTTAGTTAGTGAAAGTCATAAGCTCACTCTCAGGCAGGAAAATTAAGAATATGCTTGCAGTTATGTGAGACTATTAAATTGCCAACCACAAATTAACTTTGCAAATCATAAAGCTCTTCCAGAAAGACTCATGTGAAGCAAGATTTTATACAGGCTGTGGTAATGTGAGATTAGGGTAAATTTGACAAGCAAAGCCTTTCCTTGTCTAAAGCAAATGGCAGTCCCACTGTAGGAATTCACTTTCCACAGTGAGAATCAGTCCTTTCCACTCTTGTTCCTGGGTTTTGCAGTGCTGTCACCCCATGGGACACAGCTTTCAGGGCTGTGGGACATCAGCCAGGCACCTTCAGAGCTGCTCTGCCCCAAGCCTTGGGTAGGAAATAGTCACTGTGACCTCCTCACAGTTTTCCATGTGCAACAAGTGCCAGAGCTTCCCTCCTGCCCTTCAGAGCTTCCCCAGCACCACCAGCCCCAGACAAAACCACCACACTCAGACACTTCCCAGTTAGAGGGACACTGGTCTTGTGGAAAGCCAACTCCCTGTGTGCAGTCTAGAGGACTGGAATCACTCTGCCCCTTGAGACATCTCACCCCAGCTGGCCTGGGATTGGCAACTGTTCAGGTGTTTCCATCTATGAGTTCACATCCAGGCTACATGAGGTAGGAAAGGGGCACAACACAGCTGTGAGTGCTGTGTGAAACTTGTATCAGTAACAATTTACATCTGAAGTGGGACACAAACCACCAGGAGCAGCCTACAGACTGCACTGCTCCTTTCTGGCTATGGCCTGTCCTGCATCTACCCCAGAAGCTGAGGGGTGAGTTTAGGATTGTTTCCTGAACAAAAAACAATTGTGGGAAATTTTGCAAATGAGGCAAAAAAAAGAACCTTTCGTTTCTGAAGTGGAGAAAGGTGAGCAAGCTGGGGCCATCAATCACTTAAGGTGAAGAATTGAACCATAGCATGTGCATGCTTTCTTCCTTCCCAATACCCCCTGTGTGGACTGGGGTCAGTTTTACATCCATAACACAGAGAAAAAAGCCAATTCCCTGGAAACCAAATTACCTCGTTCCAGTGGCACCCAGGCATGTGGCAGTGGGAATTTTTTTAACTCTTCCCAAAATTAATATGGTTTTAATTAGGTCCCAGATTCAAATCAAGACAAGGAAAATTCTATTTCTTCTGAATCAGGTCTAATTGTTCATATTTCCTCCCTTGGTTTAGAGTTATTTCTCTCTTTGGAGCAGGACTATTATATTTGAATACACACTGTAGGAAAAATGTTTATTTTGCCTGTATTGTAACCCAGTGCTGACCACTTTCTCCAGCTGAACTAGCAGACATAATTAGAAAAACAAAATAAAATGAATGTATTTGATTTACCAGAAAAGAAAACATTTTAACATTCTATTACTTTGTCTTAAATATACAAGCATGATTGTCCAACCTTCTACTCTGTTCCCATCTGCAGTGTCAGATCACAGAATGAATGCATAAGAAATTCTGTGAAGGAAAATAAAAGTATCTTTTAACCTCTCAGAACTCTAATTTTTTTAAAAATACAAAAGGCTGGAAAGGGACTGAGCTTGCTCTGTTGTTGAGGTGCCAGTATTTTACAATAGCTATTACCCATATTCCTCCCAAGAAAACCGTGACTAGAAATCCCAAATCTCATTCATACCCATAGGTAAAAAGATTTCAGGGTTTAACAAGAATCATCTTGGTAGCATGGAAACAAATTTGCTACCCTTTCTCAAAGGCTTTTATTATTTTTATCAGCTGCAGTTGCCTCAGGATCTCACCATGTGAGGTACTGTGTAAAAAACATGGGGCAGGTTTCTGCTAGAACAAATTATGTTAAAGCAGCCTCCAAAAGGCAAAGTGTCGAAGGAGGAAAATAAGAGAGAAGCTGAGGCATGGGGAAGGGTGGTTATGTGGTAATCACATATCCTGTGAACAGAGAGAGACATAGCTGTCCCAGGATTTTCCTGGGAAGCTGTGAGAAAGCTCAGAGAAAGAATTAAAGCAATTATTATCTCTCTTTCTGTAACTGTTGTTTATAGATATGGTTCTCCAGAGTGTGCTGTTCATAGTTCACCAACAGTGTGAGAGGTTTTTACTTTGAGACCAATCAAGCCTCACCTTAGCATGTCACATTATAAAAGACTGGCTACGTTCATTAAATTGCCTTCTGATTCACCTTCTGAAAACTGGAGTGTTTCATTCCATCCCTGCCTGAACAGGCTCATGGTTAGATGTCAAAACAGGAATCTTCAGCCAACAGGAATCTTCAGCCCTTACTCCCAGACCCCTGAGAACCAAACCATGAGAGCATTCTTCCTCTGTCAGTCAACCAAGGCAAGAGTGAGAAGCCCTGTGACAAATTTCCCTTGTCCACAAGATGTTTGTCCATTGTTTTGTCTGTCAGTTCAGGGGTATCAGAGCACTGGGAATAACAGCCCTACTCCTTGGGAGGAGGCTGAAGAAAGACATCAAGCTGTACCACAACAGGGCAGTTTGCTGGACCAAGGCTGTCTCCAGCTGTGGCCATGTGCTCATTTTCTGTCTCTGGCCTCGGCAGCACCTGGAGATGCCTTATCTCCACATCAATTCCCACGTAATTTTTCCACTGTTATTTAAGTACTTTCATGACTACTGATGAAAATTGTTCTGTAAGAAATACAGATAACATTGTTCTTGAAAATGTGATTTTAAAGTACTGAAAAGGGTTCAAAAAATGGAGGATGATCTTGTGCAGGTGGAGAAATTAGGGATGAGGATTTCCCCAAGTTCATCCAGTGATAGCCATGTAAAATCAGGATAAAACACCATCTTCACTTCAACACAAGTTCAGCTGGCAAAAAAAAAAAAAAAAAAAAAAAAAAAAAAAAAAAAAGAAATTAGAGTTTACAGTGTATTTGAATCACAGCTTTTTATTCAGGCTTATCTTTATGAATAAACTAAGTTATTATTTTCCTTAATGGTTTAAAGCCAGCCAGTGGAGTAGCACTTTAGCATGCAAACATCTTCTGAAAAGCAGTTGCTCCACAAACAACCTCTGTTTCATATCATTTACATCTGAGAATCACATCCCATTAGGTCAGGACAAAAGAACCCAAAACCACAGAGAAAAAGCTTAAAATGTAATACTAGTTCTGACATATATGCCGTTGTTCTTCCTAATTATTCTTCTACTTGCAAACATCGTTAGTTGCAAATGCCTCTTTCCCTGGAGTACAGAGCAAAGAAGCAAGTCTGTTTTGAACAAAAGCAAAAATACCCAACAGCTACTATGTAAGAATGATGCTTTTTTCTTTTATTTCTATCTGCATTTATTGGCAGCATTCCCATAATAACTCTTTCCTTTTTTTTTTTAATTACCCCAATTTTCCTTTGGGAAAACAATACACCTGAATGGGCCTTAGTGCATTAATGAGATTGGAGGCAATTCTTCCTACATTCCTATCAGATAGAGATACTGAGGGAAAGATAAGCAAGTGCAGCTCTGTTCCACAGTTTGAGACAATAATAGCTTGATTAAATTTAAAATGCATTTCTTGTTTCTGTACAGGCACAAATCTAAAGACATTATGTTAGGGAAGCAGACAGCCATCTCTGAATACAGTCTCCAGCTGTTAGGTTTGAACTTATCCTTATTTTCTTCTGGTTTCTTTCTTGACAGAATGAGAGATTTTTTACCAAGAAGGAACCCTGAAAATTGGGCTACAAGTTACAATTTTGCAAGCTTCCATTTCTGAAGAAAAAAAAAAGTTAACCAATCAGAGAAAACATCTGTTGATCTGGAGAGAGGTCACTAAACTTTTTGAGGACTGCTTCTAATTCAAGCAGATGGATGAGTGTGCAGGGGACAGAGCATTTACAATCTCTTCTTGAAATCACCTATGCTATTGAAATCCTGATGTAAAAGGCTTGAGGGCTTCTGTCCTTGGCTCTCCATTTACAGTAAATGAAGGTGCTGTTCTTTTTTCTTTAAAGAAAAGCATCATTAAACTGTTCTAACATCTTGAAGACCTTACTGCAATTCTTTCATGCACTGAATTAATGGCAAATGAACACGGGCAATTATCAAGAAAAAAGCCAGGATCATGCAGTGTAAGAGGCACTTTATTTCTTTGACAAGCATAGTTTATTTTTAATTTTTCCTTTTGCTTTACAGTACATTAATAAATGCTCTGGAGTGTATTTAGTATAAGTAATGAAATCTCAGTTATACAAGGCTTGACTATGAGCCTCTGATGCTTGCTGACAAAGAAGTAGGGACCTTGGGGGAGATTTTGTTCACAGACACTTCCATGGAAATTAGCAGCCTGTACTTTAGTGAGGTTCTTCCCAAAGGGGGATGCTGCTCAGCTGATATGAACTCTGAATTTGGGAACCCTTTTCAAGCTAGTTTACAGACTTCTTAGAAATTCAGCAGAGAAAGACGCTGACTCATGCTCATCCCATCCTGAGAGAGGACGTCAGACTGCAGAGGCAGCAGAAACTGTCTCCATCCAACCTGATTATAGATAGACTGAGAGCTAAAACATCAGCCTTTGTAACACCAGTGACATCCAGTGCCCTGATTACAAGAGCAGCAAAATCTCCACACCTTTCCTGCTGGGACCCCAGCACAGCAAACATGCTGTTAGAGCAGGGGAGAGGCTGCAGGGCTACCCAGCCCCAGGAGCTGGAGTTCTAGCTGTCCTAGAGATCACCTCACTCTTTGAGGTGATCTCTAGGACAGAAACCTCCAGGATCTCATCAGGATTTCACTGGCTTTCACCTGGCACACCATACCACACTCCTGCAGTCACTGCTGGCTGGACATGCCAAGAGTTTTCAAACCACTACACCTCAAAACAACATTTTCTGTTTGCTGCAACCTCCCCAGTGCAGGAGGAGGAAAGGGAGAGGACTGTCCCAAGCAGGGGAAACACACACTGTGTTGGCAGTAGTTCTCAGAGCCCATCTATGCAATATCACATCCATTTGTCTTCCTTCAACAACAATCATGGGATGCATCAGGGTGGGATGAAGGAAGGAGGACTGCAGTAATAGAAAGAAAATGAAAAAGAGATGGAGAACAAGTGTGAGAACAATTCTGCAGGTGAATTTCTAGTCACAAGGGAGATAAATTACAGCCTTGTATTTAATGCAGACAGCAAGGCTGAAGTCAAAATGGAAACTGAAGCTGGATGGAGACAGCAATAGGCACACCAACCTCCTTATCTTCAAGCTGACATGATTCTATTTCCCCAGTGTGATGGAGTTGGACGCGTCTCTGTGGGGGATGGATGCAGCTGCAGCTTAGCTGCCATTCCTTCAGCTGCATAACTCGCTCTGCATCACCTGATTTCAGCTCCTTTTTGACCAGTTAGTTCTTCTGCTGAGTCAGACTCATATTTCAGGGTGGAAGGGCCTGGTTTAAAACCCTACAGGTTATGTTTTCTGATCTGTGTGAATATATTTAATTATAACCCTATCTACTGATGGCTGGTGTTGTACAGCACCTGGCATGTTGAGGTTGTCATCCATGAGTAGAAATTACCATGTGCCAGCAGCAGTAGTAACAGTACAGTATAAAATTATGGTATGAGATTCTAAAGAGCTCAAAGGAAAAATGCAGTTAATGGCATAAATTTCTACTGAAATACCTTCTGCTAACCTCTCTGTGAGAAATGCTGAGGCTTTCTGACACATTCCTTCGTTCCCTGTTCCCCAGTCTGTGAAGGCTATAGCACAGTCAAATATTTAACTAAGGAGTATCCATCCCCCATCTCCCTCACCAACAGATACAACTGAATTTCCTGAACTGCATAAACATCCCTCACTAATGCAGTTAATATCAGTCACAAGAGAAAGCAGCCACTCCAGACAAACTCAGGGCAAAGACTCTCCTATGCTTCTAATTTTCCAGTGTAGCAAAATGCCTCTGTTTGGAAAAATAAATAATAAAATAAAGAAGCCCTCTTAACTGCAGGATGGTTCAGAGCAATCACATTAGAAAATCATTGTCCATCTCTGGCAGCTGCCAGCTTTCTAGCAGCCAAAATAATGGGAGATGCAGAATTACTTCCATAACGTCTGGTGTTACATTCTTTCAGCCCAACATTTCTCATACCTGCAAGAAGTCTCCTCTGCTCTTAATTTGTTTCACTGAGGCATGGACCTGACTAATCTCTCTAGCAAGTGTTGTGGCATTGAATAGACTGCAGTTTGGGGAGGGTTTTGAAGCAAGGAGATGGCAGGGAGAAGAAGTACTCTGCCTTCAGATTTTGGAGAGAAAATGTGTGTGTGAAACAGCAAATTTACATGACATTTTGTTGTGCAATAGTCCCTATTTAATTCCAACTTTTAGCACAATTTACAACACATTTATCAGAGGCAGAGTGTTTTTTCTTACTTTTGACTTTGAGGTAATTATGTTTAATGTGTAAAGGTGTTTATCGAACTTCAGATAACTTCTAGCAATAAACTCATAACAAAAGAACCTGGAATAAAGATGAGTACAAAAAGTCAAATGCAGATTAAAGGACAACTTCTTTCTGAAAGGATATAACACCCAGGGGCCAGATTCACACAATCTCTGGGATCAAAAGGGCCAAAGTGTGCTCATCTCCATAAATCCTGTTTGTGTCACTGTAGCAGTCCTAAGGAGACTTCCAAATGCTGATAAATAGTAGGCATGTATTTCCCTCATGTG
This sequence comes from Passer montanus, assembly GCF_014805655.1. Classification (NCBI taxonomy): domain Eukaryota; kingdom Metazoa; phylum Chordata; class Aves; order Passeriformes; family Passeridae; genus Passer; species Passer montanus. The sequence continues at coordinate 9,396,404 of NW_024366703.1, forward strand.
GAAGACAGCCAACCAACAAAGCTCCCAATTTCCTCTTCCCTAAACACACACCCCTCTCCAAAGTGCAGCTGTGGAGGAAGAAGTGGCACTTCAGCAGATGCAAGGTTCTGAGACACTCTGCACGAATTAAAATAGCCCCGAGGGACTGTTATGTCTCCAGCCACTCATGCCAATAATGCCTCTCTCCTTCCCAAACAGCTCCACTCCCAGCACAGCCCTTTCTGTCACACACACAGCATAAACAAGCTCCTCCAGCTTTAGCCTTCCTGTCCTTTGAAGTCTCAGGTTGTACTGTGCAGATACATGTTTAGGAGGATTAAATACAAAACATAATTTTCCATAATAAAGGACATCTAGGCATAACCAGAACCAAACTCAGAGGCACCTGAAGCCCTGTGCTGGAGAGATGCAGTGATGTTGGATGACTTCCAAACCAAGAACCAGCTGAGCACAGGTTACACACAGGTCCCTGACACTGAAATTCAAAAACAGTGAAACCAATCTGCTTGAACTGGAGCTTGAATCCTGTGTCCCACAGCTATAACCCTGAGGGGCTTTGGAAAGAGAAGATGATGCTGTGATGAGCATTTCCAAGTCCCAGGCACAGATAACCACACTGCAGCAATCTTAGCAGAGCCACTGCTTCAAGTGTCCTACAACTTTGCTCATCAGAGCTTGGCTTTTGGGGAGCTTCCATAAGACACCACTCATGGTGACGTACAATCAGCTCTAAAGTCCTGTCCCAGGCCTCCACCTTTCTGGAAAAACAAGGAGCCCAGCATGGTACTGGTTGAATGATACTTGCTGACTCTCATATTCAGTAAATTCCAGTGTCAGGGTGAGAAATTTGGTTGATTCCTGCTGGACTAGTAATTTGTCCAGCATCAATATGGTTTTAAACACTGATGTGACTTTCTGAATAACAATACATCAAACGTTAACCCACCCTCTATATGGTTTTAAAAGCAAGCAAGTAACTGAATAAAATGCTGAGGCCTTCCAATCTGATTAAATTTCAATTCAGAAATGAAAGAGTGTATGTTGTGTTTAGCCCATACAGTTAAGCTTAAAAGCTTTGCATAAAAGCAGAAGCACAGTATCACATCCCTGTTTTATATAGCATTAGATTGCCAAAGAACATTTTTATCATAGTGTGGTGTGTTACTGATATTTATCTGATAAAAAAACTTGCATGCCTTCATGATTTGAAGGAAACAGTGCTAGGAAGGGGTCCTACCCTCACCTGCACCAACCATTTTCTTACATTTATATCTTGCAGGTGTTGTTCTCAGGTCCTACCTCAGACAGCAAAGAAAATCAGGTCTGAATAAATCCCCTGCAGTTCATAACTTAGGAATACATTATGTGTTCATAACTTAGTAATGCATTACCCCCAGTAAGAGGATTCCTGTGTAACCTGATTGCTCTTGGCATCATTTGAGCAACAGGTCAAGGATTAAGCATTCCAGATCCCGGACTTTCTGCATTTTAATTCTGCCATTGATTTATTTTACATCACAATCTCATTTCTGTGCCTCAAAGACAAGATTTTCCTGACTAAATCCATTCTTCTGAAGCCTTCTGCACTTTCCTCATTCCAGACTGCAACGTAGACATAAGCATATGTATAAGTAAATATGTGTGCCTGCAACAAGTGCATTACTCAAAGATAAGTTCTCGTGGTAGACCTCTGGCCTATGCTTGGTTCAGCTCACTGTGCAAAAAGTAGCCTCTGCTGTCTGTAGACAAGGCCTGGATTTACATAATTTTAATGCCAGCCGCTGAATAACATTGAGCATAAAATTCCTATAAACTAAGATGCTGCAATAATAAACAGGCTGTCTTATACAACTGTGGTTTTTCTGCCTGGATTTCACAGATTTGTCTGGAGGGTTGTCTGACTATTTTTCCCTATAGAAATGTGTGGTATTTATATATATACATGGCAGGTATCCATGAACCCTTTAAATTCCTCAAATTCTTGAGCAAGGCCAGGTGCTTAAACATTTGAATGACCTCCAGTGGAGGTGATTAAATTTTCTGAAGGAAAATGTACCTTGTAGTGCCAAGTAAAGAGACAATATGAATGGAAAGTTGACACCAAAATCCAGGCTCCTTGGTTGCCATGATACCTGACTGATAATACTGTCATTTTCCCTCTTTAAATCTCAGGCTTGCTGCTCACCTTCATCAGCACCGGTATCATTTTCGTTTTCTTCATTTCTCTTAGGAAACCACTTCAGCATTTATCACATCTTTCACTGCACATGGTTGTAGACCTTGAAAATCCTGCTGTACCCTGAGGATCTAAATGTGCTTTGAGCAATGCAGTGCAATTCAGCCTGAAAGGCAGGTAAAAATTATAGGCACCAGGAATATATGGAACACTAGCATTTTGCATGTGAACTGGCATGCTCCTTCAATCAAAGAATGATCATTGATTACCATAATCTTACTGCCTACCCTGCAACAACCAAGGGTACAGCACACTCTGCTTCAAAGAGCTAAACCACAGGAACTGTTTTATTGCGCATGAAAAGTCTAAATCAGTGCTGTGAATGAAATCTAAATTTTTAGGGGTTTTTCCATAGTTGTATTTTTAAAAATTAAACATTTCAAAGTTAATTAAATTATATTGAGAAACTGAGGCTGCTAGTATACAGTTTTTAAAGTCTTAATATAAAAATGTATGATGTTCAAGTGAAATGTTTTCATAAAGATCAGTATCAAATGACAACATGGCAGAGAAGAAAGGAGGAAATGAGTGGGTATTTCCAAATGTGTGTAATTCCCTAGTGTACTGAAGACAGAGAAGCAAGACAAATGTTTCACACCAAGAGCTGGAAGAGGGAAGATGCTCATCACAAAGCAATGGGATGGTCAGGGAGACCCTCAGTAACTGACTCACTGGGCAATTTAGAGCTTGTGAGACCATGTTTGGTGAAAAGAAAGTGGCTTTTCCTGCAATGGGCATAGGTAAAAGCCAGCAGGAGCTTTGGACAGCACAGAAAAGGTGGCAGCAAACAGAGCTGCACTCAGGCTCAAACCACCTGCAGTGCCTCCCCTGGGAGCCTGAGACTTGTCTGCAGTAGTACCCAAAATGGTGATTGACAAGAATCAATGCTCATTTGGCTGCTGGATAATAGGGAAGATGGAATAAAGTATTTCAGCTCACCTCTGAATCCTTTTATGCACATGATTGTAGCTCCAAGCACTCCTGCTCTGACAGCCTTGGCCCTGCTCCTGCCCTACCCTCACATCATGTCAGACTGCACTGGAGCCCAAAGTCAGGAGGACACCAAGAGCTCTGGATAGCTGTAAGTGTGCCAGCCACAGCAGTGAACTTCAAGCACAGAATCAGTGAGGAGCTCTCAGGAGCTTCTGCCAGACCTTCACCCCAGCACCTGCTCCCTCCTTCCCTCCCTCTGCGTGGCCAGGGATGGGAGAGCTGAGCTGCCACAAGATTAAATGGTACATGAGCTCTGTGTCTGGGCAGCAGCAGAGTGGTCATGCTGAACAATGAGGGCTCCAGCTGAGTCAGAGGAAAAATTCATCTCCTACACAGGTGAGAATGAAGGAATATGAGCTGGAGCCAAAAATATCCTGCATAACTCCCCATTCCAGAGCTCCTCCATACCAGATGCACTAACCCCCCTACTCATTTCCTCTTTCTGTTTTTTTTTCTTACCCAATCAACACCTCATTAACCATCTCCCCACAGTGCCTGTAGTCTCAGCCATATTTAGCCCCTCATTACATGACACATAGCTTGATAATCATCACTGCAGGGGGATCTGCAGATGTTCTGCAGAAAAACCCAGCTCCTCCAGCCATCACCCTGAGCTCTCCTGGAGATTATCTCTTTGTTATTATTTTGTACATTTTCAAACTGCCAACAGGCAACATAATCCATTTATTCTTGCATTTCCTTGATAATAGAAGTGCAGCCACCTCTGCTGCAAGAGGAAAGAGTCTATGGCTGGGGCTGCTGGAGCATCTTTCCATTTCTCAGAAATCGTGTTTCCCAATTTTGCCTCATCTATTTATATTAGTGCTAAAGGCACAGGTTCATGGTCCTTCCCTTAGTTACTTACCAGAGCATCTAAAAACTGCCTTTCAGGAGCACAGAAATGAGCAGTTCTGCAGGCTGAAGTCAGGGGTGATATCAACCATTGGGACAGAAGCCTGGGGAGGAAATAGGACAAGCTGTGGAGAATTTCTTTGGCTAAAGTCGGTCAAAAGTGTTCACCATTTAATTTTTCAAAAAACCCCAAAAGTCAGGTTGTAGTTCTCAAACCAAACATCCTGAAATCTGTGCCAGCTCTTTGCTTGGGGATCCATTTATTTACCACCTCACAAGTATGGCAATCTGAAAATGAAGACTGCTTCATGGTCAGATCATCAGGGAGATGCCTCTGTTTCCCAAGAAAACCCAGGCATATATATATATATACATACATACACATACATATATATATATCCATATCTGACATTGACACTCCCTATGAAATGTTTCCAGAGAGGGGTTCCCTGAAGAAAAGTCAGACATAAAGCCATTTCTCTGTGTCATGTACACATAAATAGTAAAACAGAGTATGACACAAAGATGGTTCTTTACTTCCAGATTGAATTTGAGGACCTTGCCTCCTGCAAGAAACCATCACACCCTCCCAGTCCAATTCTCCCCACCAAATTACTGAACTCTGGGCCTCCAGAGGTTTGTCTCATACAAGCGTAGCCATGTCCAGAGGGGAATACAAGATCTGTCTTATTCTATTGCTCCTGTCTCTGTATAGCAACTGTTTTCTGAGACAATGAATCAGATTTAAAAAAAAAAAAAAAACACTAACGGGGAAAAAAAGCCATATAAATAAGGAAGAAAGAAAAACAAGGACAATAGTCAATGGATCATTATTGAATCAACAGAAAAATTACTACATGTTACAGCCACAGAATTGTTACATTACACAATTGATTCTTGGTATTCTTAGATTCACAATAAATCAAAGCATGATGCTATAGCCCCCTGAAAAAACATTATTAAAAGAGGTACTGGTGTAAATAGTGGAATGGCCAATCACACCAGCCAATTTACTTTACAATGATGAGCATCATAGGGTTAAAGAATATCCTTGAGAATGCCAAACAGGGATTACCCAGTACCAAAAATTTTTTCCCTGACCTCACAGACAGAGCAACTAACCTGAGAGTCAATTGCCATGACTCCAGCAACTCATGATTAATGTATATGCTATGAAATATTCAGGAGAATGTGGGTTAATAATGCCAGTACAAACCAGGAGAGACAGCCCTGCATTCATCATTTGCTAATGTTCAGCCTTGAGCCAGGCCAGAGTGGGAGACACAAGATAAATGACAAAGAGCCAGACAGGTTCATAGTTAAAAATATGATAACTTACCACAGTCTTCCACTGGTGCTGTGCTGGAAAGGAGGGAAGATGATTTATTGACATTATCTTGGTTTATTTTTGTTTAAAAGCTTGGCAATGGAGAGTGAATTGATACTGAAAAAGTCGGTGCAGGGTCCTGGTAGGAGACTTGACATATCCTTCTAAAATAAAGTTAGTAAACGTCCCTGTGCAGTCTTTCAAACAAAACGGAGAGCAAGGAGGGAAATGTTCTTTTTCTGAACAGTCTTTTACTGGTGCTTTCACCACTATGGGGTATGTGCCAGCAGAGGGAAGGGAAAACCAGTGAAACAGGTTGGTGTGAGAGCCCTCTAAAGTTGCAGCTTTCTTCAGTGTGCCAAGCAGAAGGTGTTGCAATCATGACATCCTTGACTTTTGCACTCCCTGTCAATTGTCAAGGTGACATCTGTGTCTCCCCAGCACACAAGAGGGAGTTCAAGTTTGACTGTCTATTGAAGGAAAATTAAAGGACTAATTGGCATCAGGCAGAGCTACGCACCAGCAGAAAGAGTTACAGTGAATTTTTGCCTCTCTTGGGGTGGGGTCTTGGTTTATCTTTAAAGCAGTCCAACTAAACTTTTAGACTCCAGACAACTCCAAAAAATAACACAGGTTGTATGTTGCAGCTGAGGTGGCCACAATACACAGACTAGCATCACACAGGTCCAGAAGGCTTCAACCCATACACAGGAACACCAAACCACTTCAGACTTCAGGTGTCTGCCCAGATCTCTTCAGAAGGCTGCAAGCATCTATTCTTTTATTTCTTCAGCCCAACCTTTTATCCCCTCCTGTTCATGCATTGCCCCTGTGTGCCCTCTGCTCCCTTTGGTGTTGCTCAGTGCCCCTGGGCACTCCATGGCTCATTGCTGTCAGTGCTGCTCACCTGCTGCTCACAGCTGTGCCCACTGGGGATGGGGCTGGGCCAGCCCCACTCCAACCACCACAAACTGTGTGCCTACAGTTGTACAGAGCCTCTTGTAAAAGGGGTGAACAATAAACATTCATGAGTGAACATGCTGAGAAATGCCTAAGTAACTTAGGCAGAGTATGAGGAGACAGCCTGAGGTGGAAAAACCTCCTTTGGCTCAGTACTTTCTTCTTGGCAAGCCATCTGCTAGTGCTGGGTGCAAGAACAGGCTAGGAAGGCAAGTCAGAATCAGGAGACACATCATTGGAAAGAGGATGTAATACATTCTTTAAGACCAAGTATGTGTTGATATGGAGTAACACAGAAACCCATTTTCTGAAGTTTACATTCTTTAAGACCAAGTATATTGATATAGAGTAACACAGAAACCCATTTTCTGAAGTTGAAGCCTTTTGGGTATTTTATAGCTATTATTTTTTTTAGAAAAGAAAAAACTATCTGAGTTAAGCCTCTCAATTTATCTTGTTCTGTTCAAATACAGCAAAAGATTTATGTAAATTCGTTATTTTCTCTAGGAGTGTCATCTGGCTTTGCTTTTTATTAAATATTAATACATTCGTCTAGGGGAAAAATTAAATTCCTTCTTTAACAAATCCTCCGGAAGTAGAAAGTCAAACTGGAGGAATTAGAGTCAGTATTGTCTTCTGGGGAAACTCATCAGAGCAGATCCTTTTCCTGGTCTAGCTTTCATTACATAAAAACTTTTCTGTACTTTTCATAGACACAGAAAGAAACAGAGGAAGCAATACAGGGAGTTCAGGCACTGACCATGGAATGGAGCTCACAGCTAATCCTCTCTGCACTGAGAGGAGGGGAGGAAGGAGGTCAAGATGCAATTTTGTAGTCACTTGCTCTGTCATTTCAATTTGAGTGATAACCTGGAAGTTCCTGCTTTGGAAAATGTGGAAAGATCAGATTACTCCCTGTCTTGCTTTCTCTCTCCCACAGCCATGCACCTCTTTCACAGCCAGCTGGCCATTTTCTGGGCCAACAATTAGTTCAGTGAGGTCTCCATGAGGATGATCTCCCTGCTTTGTCTGTCACATATCACCACAACAGTGTCTGTATTGCCACCATAATCTCCACAGCTCATACCTGACCTTTCTCATTGTTCTGATGAGAGGGGCAGAAAAAAATAAAAAGGCAATAAAAGACATATCTTCTTGAGCCTTTCTTGCACACTGGATGCATTCTTTTCTATTCACAAGTGCTTTCCACATTAGAAATTCTGTATTGTTGTGATCTACAAAAAAAATCCATTTTCAGCACTTGTGATGTGACTCTATTTCAGTTCCTCTTCAGCTCACACATTTTGTCCTCTTTCTTTTTGCCATTTTTGCAACAAAAGGAACTCTCTGTGTTATATCAAAGAAAGATCTTCCTAGGGAACCATTCAATTGACTTACTTAAAGACGCAGGTTGTGAGTGCTGCATGTAGAGGCCCTTCGAAATACACTGACACTAATATTTTAAGAGTTTCCTCTCCTCTTCTGTCCCACTGGTTCTGATCAGGGAATCTGGACAATATAAGGTCTTTGATATTTTCCCTCTTCCCCTTGTAAATAGTTAATAGGGAACAGGGCTCAGGTGTGCAAACCTGAGTAAGCATTGAACAAAAACAAGACACAAGCCTGAATTCAAATATCACCAATATCTGGAGAGGACTGGAACAGAACCCAACTGCAATGAGAATTTTCTCTTGCATTGATTGCCAGGAAACACATGAGTTTTGGCCCTGTTCATCACTTCAGGCACTGAAGTATCCATCTTTGTTCCATTTTTCTTCCCCAACACAATAAAATTACTCTTGTGTTTGGTTCTCTGTTACTGGTGTAGAAATCAGATGGCTCATGAGGACTAAAAGAAACACAGCTTTGGGCTCAACTCAAATTGCTATTTTTATAAGTGATTGTAACTGCACTCATTCCCCTCCACTGGCAGTGGAAGGCTCTCATCAGCAGTGTGAATGTGCCCTGTCTGTTGAAGGTCTCAGTTCTGGAAGTCAGCTCTCTTGGATGCTGGGTGAATGTGCTCTCCTGAGCTCTGGCTGCCAAGCCAACAGCCCTGGCCCTTGTCCTGACAGGAAAGCCCGAGGCAGGCGAGGCAGTGCCCCTTCTCCTTCCCAAGGGGTCACCTTTGGCTGTAGTCAGCAGCAAGTAAAATAAGACTTCCTCTTGCTCTAAAGAGAGTGCAGATTCTGTATCCAGGAATGTGAGTGTGTGTGTGTCTGTGTTTTAATATCAAAAAGAAATTAAAATAATGACGCAAAACTAATTGAAAATTTGCTACAGAACAATTTGATTGTTCTGGGAAAACATCTCCCATTTTTAATCATGGTAATTAATTTCAAAGATTAAGAGGATTCATAGATGAAAATAAAGCATTAAGATTAGAAGAAGGATATGCACTTTACTGGGCATTTGGGTATTAATAGGATTTTTTTGGTATTAATTTTAAAAGCACAGATGATGAAGATATAAAAATAATACCTAATATTTTTATACTGTAGTGCTTTTCATCTTCAAAGCATTTTGCAAACATTACTTCTGTTGCAGGAGACTTGAGAAGAAATGGATTTCACTTTATAAATGAAAATGTTTCAGTTGAGTCCATATTAAACTGCAAACAAAAGACATCTCTGCCATTCATGTCAAGTTACTGGTAAGTATTAAACTGGAGACAGATGTACATCAAGGAAAGTTACTATTGAAAAAGAAAAATCTAGCTAATTGAAACTATAAAAATAAATGCTTAAAGAAAGGAAGATAAGTATTCGCATCTTCATGGGTCAGGCAAGGTGAAATTCATTCCCGTTCACAAAGGTTTGAGTGGAATGCAATTGGTGCATAGATTCTATCTGGCCTTTTGATTAATTTCACCTGAGTCTCCAAAGAAAGGGATGTCCATTACCCACTGCACAGCTCCTTGCAAAACTAACCCATGTCCCTCCTTGGCTCCTCTCAGCCCAGCCATGAATGTGCCCAACCCAAACCATTCTTCCCTGTTAAAATGGGCATCACTTCAAGAACAGCTGAGCTCAGTGTGTCCTAATGCCACAATTTGGTAACTTCCCTTTAAGAAGGTCTGCCCCAAATATTTTCATTCCTGGCTATGACTGGTCATAAAGGCAATGTCAAACTGCCTCTTGTGCTGTTCTCAAACCATCCTGCAGACCTGTCCCCATCACACCTCAGCAACACTGGGCTCACCTTCCCATTTTGTTATTATGATGTAACCCCAGATTCCTGATTTTTTGGGAATATAACGATGAAGCCAAGATGTTGTCCTCAAGCTGCCCCTTTCATGTGTTTGTGAGTTCCTTGATAGCTAAACTCCTTCTTAACCCACAAGAGGTGCTGCTGACCATAGTATCACTTTACTCATCATCTTTGACCTCAAAGTACCTCTTTCTGTAACCCAGCCTTGATCTCATTCTGGAACTCCCCACTGGAGCAGCTCCAGTTTGTCACCCTGGAAAGCTCGTGCTCAGGCTGAGGATAGCACTCCAGTGCAATAGAACAATCTGTACCCTCCAAACACAGATGGCATGCCAAGCATCCTGTGATAACTACAAAGCTCCTGGGGGCTGTAGTCTGGGCAGAGCCCAAGCCCTGAGCTCGGTCAGGCTCTGTGGTCCCTCAGAGCAGCACGGCTGGCAGGGTCACACCCCGTGCCCCTCGGGCTCCTGCAGTGCCACCTGCTTCACAGCCACCAGCCCAGGAGCACAGCTGTGGAAACAGCATCTTGCTAACTGTAGGAACACATAGATTAAATAGCCAACAGCAAAACAAAACACGCCCAAGCCCTTTAATTGCTTCAGTTTCTAATGCACAAGGAAGGAAAGGGGAGAGAGAGGCAGAACTCTGATCTGCTTACTACAGATATGGATACATTCAGCTTATTGCCTGAACTGGTCTCTGCTTTCTAAAATCTCTCCTTATTAGGAACTCCAGCAAATTACCACTGAAGAGCTCTTATCTACACTGTGCTATAAGAAGTGAGCAAAAGACTGATTCAGACTCGATGGAGAAGAAGTGCCTTGCAGCTCTGCCTGAGTGCACGAGTGGAAGGCAGGTTCAAACAGGCTGGAATAATTATAATGAGTTGTTTGCTGTTCTGCTTGGCTGGAAGGTGTTTGTTGTCATGCTTTTTTAATTACTAAGTCCTTCAGTAGCACAATTTTCTTTCACTTGATCATTACAGCCACCTATGACATTTAGAAAGAAATAATTTGTGTAAGATATGGTGACTACAGGAAGAGTTACTATCGAGTGAGCAGAATACTATGCAATGGAAAAAGAAAAATTGAAAAAGGGTTGCATCTATGAGACATGAATATAACCTTTATTTGAAACAGTTAAAGCCCTCAAGCTCCTGAAAGTTAATTACAGACACAAAGAAGTAACTCTAAATTCATCAAATTTGCCATATGCAAAGACAACACAGAACCCAAACCCAGATTCCAACTACCTGCTGCTTTAAAAGATAGTATAATAAATTGCTCTGAAAATGGTAACATGCCAAACAAGCCAGAAGGGAGCATCTGAATGGGGAGACTGTGGAAAATGGAGATCTGGAACCATTTAAAAACATTTGACAATAAAACCTAAAAGCTGCACTCCTACTATCTGAAAGTTTACTGACAAAAAATTACTTGTCTTAACAGAAAGGCGAGAGCACCTGAAAGGTATAGGAATATGCATCCCCTTAAATCATGTATAAAGACCCACTCAGAGGTAGTGTGGATTATAGATATATTGTATATACCTATGTACTTCCTGGACCAGAAAAACAGTAATAATAATAAACATGTAGTTCAGATTTATTTAAGAAAACTGCTAAGAGAAGGAAAATAACAAATTGCAGCAACAGTTTATGATGTTTACTACCCTCTTCTGTGATGCAAAGGAGTTTTTGAGGGTTTTGGTCCAATATTTCTGAAAGGTCTTAAGCTTGTCATGGGATGCTGACAAACATTTTTTGAGTATGTTAGGCTGGAGACTCAGGATGTTTGCTCTTGTGGGTGCTTCTGTCTTCAGTCTTTGCTACAGTTTCCTGAGATTGAGGGGAACCGGGCTGAAAGATCAGATTGCTCTCCTTAGCTCTGTCTATTCCAGCAAAAGGAGCCCTAACCCAAGTGTCAATTCATTATTACAGGACAACAATGTCATAAATGGTTCTGGAAGAGCAGAGCTGTTCGATGTATACATTTGCTAATGTTCAGGGCACAGAGTCAGGAACATCTTTCTAATCTAATATTAATGTTCCAGGATATTAAACAACAGCTATTTAAAGTTCAGCCTTTTCAAATCAATAAGAACTGATCACTTATACTCAAGAGTTTTAACTCTGAACAAGAAATGTACCCTAGAATGTGACAGTAAGTGCAGAACATCAAGATGCAGGAGCAGAGCCAGGAGTGATGATTCAGCCTTGGCCACAGCACAGAGACCAAATTCTGATGACCTGGAGAGGGGTCACAAGTACCACCAGTATCAGGGCAACTCCCCTGTTCTGTGAAAGACACAAGGGAGCAATGTTTCCTTCTGCAGAAAGCTCAGGCCTGACTTGATCTTTGTTGACAAGGGCAAGCTTTCCCTCTCTGCGTGCTATGTGTCTGATATTTACATCTCTCAGCCCAGCTGATCCCAGAGGCACTGCAAGCACCAGAGGCCAATTCGTGCGAGCTGCACAAGAGTCAAAGGTGATCATCCCCAGGGCTGAGACCCCCTGCTTCCAGCCAGCCCCAGGGAGCACCCGAGATGCCTGCCAGGGAGCAGGGACCTCACAGCACTTGAGTTTCCCTTGTCCTGCATAGTTCCTTCAGCATTAACCATGGATGAGCTCTTCAGACCCTCTGCTCAGCAATGTGCCTCCCTGGAGAATGGGAAAGCTTGGTATCCTCATCCCCTCTGAAATCTGGCTGAGACAAACTTAAGCAATCAGGACAGATCTGCTTTTGGAAACAAGACAAAAATGGTGTAGGAACTAAATGAGAACATAGTCTCCTTTAGAGAAGGATTTTATTTTGTTGATGACATTTTTATTCTGGGACCACAGAAGGGGATAACCTAAATCTCACACTTCCATAATGATATTTGCTATAGCGTCTGCAATGAGTCAGGATGGCATCTGCCATTACACTGAATGGGCTACAAACAAGCTTTGCTTTCCTCATACATGTTCCTTGTATAGGGAGAACAGGCAGAGAAGTTGGCTTTTTATTAGACCCATTTATTGTGCTGAAAAACAGCAAACATGCCTTGTGGGGGAGAAGGTCAAAACCTTCTCTGCTCCTCCAGTCATATCAGCTAGGTCACCAAAAGTGAAGACCTGCCTGCCCTTGCAATCCTTGTCATGGTTTCAGTATCTCCAGAAGTCTGTTACAAATATCAATATCAGCATATTGATATACCCTGTAAACCTGACAGAGATTAAAAGGGAGGCAAGTCACAAGACTAAAGTGGGCTTAAAGCAAAAGCTATACCCACATCTGTTACAAAATGTGAAAGCCGAGCTCACTGCATCCCAGCTAGAAAAAAATCTTAGCAGCACAGTGACTGCATTATTTCACTTCTACAAACACAAAATAAATAGATAGGTGAAGCTGCATTGAAAACTGAGTGACTGCAGAACAAAGCTATAAGAATCTTCAACATTAAACACAAAACCTGTTGAACTTTTAACCCCAGAAAACTCAGTCCCATCATAGTCTAAATTTTTGGAAGAAAAATAATTTTGAAATAATTGTATTTAAAGGAAAGGAAAATGTTTGGTTGGGCCAAGTCACTCTAAAACGCTGCATCTGTCTGAGGGATCAGAGCGAGCCCCATCACTTTTTCATCATTCATTTCAGGTTATTTGCCCTCATTGGACTACCAGCCCCATGAGACACTGAGATGCAGATTTGCACAATTTGAGCATAGGCTTACAGCACAAAATATGGTGCCAGCACAGGCACAGATACTACCAATAACCAAATCCCAGTGTGCCAATGCACTCAAACAAACTCTGTCAGTGGCAGTCAGAACAGTGTAGAATAAAACGTATGGAAACAATGCAACTTGACATTTAGAGATCAATAGATGTTTGTTTTCCAAAAGTTTTGGTCTTTAATTTTTCATCTCAACTTGTGATTAAAACAAGTATCTAAATATCAGAATTCCTCAAGGGAAACTCCATTTTTCAGTCTTCTTCAACAATCAGAACTCATCCACAGAAAGCTGTAGATATGTAGATGGGATCGGAATTCATTCTTGTTGCTCAGCTAGAAATCTCATTACAAACGCAGAAGACTTCACAGATTTCCAGGCAATTTCCAGACTTCTCCTTTCCAACAAAGCTTGAACCTAATCCAGGTTAAAACTAGGTTTCGGATGCAGGAGGAACAGAAGTTTCCATATTTCTTGGCTTTTTTTCCTCTTGCAAATGTCACTGCAGAGGAGCTGCTGCAGGAAGAGGAGTTGTCCTCAGGCACAGCCCAGGTGCCAAGGTCCCCAGCAAATCTGGGTATTGCACTGCAACCAAACCCATCCTGCTTTCTGCCTCCAGCTGGACTAAGGGCTGGTTTCCTCAGCAAACTCCATGTGTTAGAGGAAAGCCTTCTTTAAAACTTTAAAACCAGATTAGTTCTGCTTTACTGAACATCCAAAATTTATGATATTTAACATGCTGAAATTTTATTGCCTTTAACCATCATATTATAAGCATGTGAAGTTTCAGCAAAACTGAGGGAAAACTGTTTATTCTAAGAAATGCTTGGGTTGGCAATCCAATAAACTCTCTAACAGGTTGCAAATTTAAGCCATCACTGGACCACAACCAACAGTATAATTATCTCAGTGTGTACCTCAGCTTTTTATCACTGCACAAAGACCCTGTGACACACAGGTGGGACCAGCCATCTGAGGGGCAGGACTGCAAGGCTAGTCCTCAAAAAATGAACCTTCAGTGATGCAGTCCTCTATTGCCTTCATTTTCCATTTCTGCCCTGCTTTATTAATATTATTATTGTTAATTGTTTATGTAAGCACACAGCCTGAAACAGCCCCTGTTCCCAAGGAGCAGGAGCAAACAGATGAGGGGAGAGAAAAGCAAGGAGAGAAGCTACATCTTAGAACCCATCCTGACTAGGGGGACTGCCTTGGTGGATCCCTTCACCTTGACACTGGTGTTTTCTTGGCTCTGCAGACAGAGCCAAGAGGAGCTGAATTACTCACTCATTGCTCTGTGGTCTTCATGGTTGAGGAGCAGAGTACTTGAATTGACATGACTTTTGTGGCTGCATATTCACCATCATGACTTGCTAAGGGCAAGGTGCTGTAGAAGACATCTTGGAATTTCTCTACTGCTCATGTTATGATGTTCAAAAGTTTAGGGAGTGTGCAGTAAAATCTTGTTTTCTTCTGAACCATCTCTTAAAACAAGAATGTCAGTTTCTCACTGGGAAAAAATTCTAATTCTTATGGTGTCACAAAATGATGTAGTTGCCCTGCATACAATGTATGCGTAAGAGATGAGAACAAACCCACAACTAACTAAATCTTCCTATACACAAAATTAATTCAAGCATTCACTGGAAACTATTATTTGCTTTAGACTGCAAAGGTATCTGGATGAACTGCTTTTTATGTTTAACACCTTCCAGGGCTGTGCTAAGACATTCTTATACCATATGTACAGTGAACATAAAAGACCTTCTTTATCTTCCACCAGCTTTACACTAGATAAAATCTGTTGGCTTTAATGAAGATGCTCCTTTTTTTACATCTCTGTAAGTAAAAAGAGAACCAGATCCTCTCAGTGAAAATGTCAGGTTGCTAATGGTGTTCATTTTTACTTAGAAATAATGAGGAGATACCTGACACAGAATTTTCCTGGCATAAGGAATAGTGCATAACAATGAGATTCATCTCAAGCATTTCGACCCATCCAGAGGATGTATTCCATCACCTTACACAGTAGATACAGAAAGGGATGTCCATGAGGAATCCAATCCCCTTTAGGTGTCTGTCCTGGGATGAGATAAGTCTTCACTGGAAATATTTTTCCCTGGCTCCATTGACTGTAAAGAAAATATTTTTTAGTAGTTGAGCAGAGAAGACTAAATTGACATCAATCCCATCACTGGTCCCCACGTTTGTTAAAGACCTGCAAAGTTGCAAATGTTCAGCTCCATTATGAGACAGTGCTCCATTCGACATTCATAGTGAGCTCAGTCAGGGAGCCTGCACAGCATTCCAGCTAAAGAGACAAAGAATAAGTTCTGTTCTTCTCTTCTCTGTTCTTCTCTTCTCTGTCAGAAGCACTCTCTAAAGACCCAGCACCCACAGCTTTGTGAGCAATTTTTTTCATTAAAAATGAAAAATAAAAGCAGAATATTCCTTTGGTTGATCCCAGACATTGTTTTTCTTCACAAGCTGTCTAGTGAAGTACAATATTTTGTTTACCAAGATAACGAATAATTTGTTTCATGTTATTTGTTTTATTTTTATTAGCTTTTAAGTTAAACACAGACAGGGTTGTTTCCATCAAATTGAAATTTGTTGCCTTCTGTGCATAACAAAACAAACATTTTTGTTCCTCTTTTTTTCCAAAACAATCCTCAACCAAATAGAAATAATTTGGTTTACATGAAGATTCAGTTTTCAAAAAGAATATTATTCATCCAAAGAGACTCAAAACATAAGGATCATTAATTAATTACAGCTTGTGATATCCCCAGTGAAGTGGTAAGAGGACACTTTCCATGTTATTAAATTCTGGCCAGGATGAAATCAATGTAGTTGCAAAGGCTCATGAAGCCCCAGGTCTTTGAAACATGACCCTAAGCAACATATTCAGAGGCATCCATTTTCTGAAAAGAGTGGATGCTTTTTTTTACCTTAATTAAGACCACTGTGTGTTGCCTAATGCCTAATGTGTTAAATAATATTTCACTCTTGTGACATATGGTGAGAAAAGGGCTCTGAGTTCACTGAGATTTTGCAGTTTCATGTCACTGGCAGCAGCTACTCATTTGTCCACCAAATATTCTGTGATGTTCTTAAAGGCATCTGGTCTTGGCTGTGTCTGACATTCAGGGGCAAAGTGGTCCAGAAGAAGAGAAAAGTTACTTTTAGCTTGGAAATCGATGTGAGTGGTATTTTTCACATCAGAAGCAGCCCATCAGAAGGGCCTTTCATCATAAGGGAGAGTGGTCATCAGAAGAAAAGGGTCATGCAATGCCACCACTCATCACCCTCAACTTAGAGAAATGGGCAGCCTCACCGGGAGCCTTTTTGCTGTTCAGGGGTAGGGCAACACACAAGCCACATTTCCGGGAAGATATAAATCATAAATCACAAATAGATGTCTAGCCTGTGGTGCTTTAGGCATCAGTATCCTGTCCTTCACACTGAGCAGGTGCTCACATTTCTAAATTCTGACCAAATCTTAAAAGTCTTTAGGTTTGATCCCCCAAACTTCTGTCAGCTCATCTGTTGTCTAAATCTGCCAGCTCTTACCACTCACTAGGAAGTTTACTTCTAGAGTCAGGAAATCAAGACCTTAAATCAAATTTCTCTGAGCTGACTTTTTGCACGCTCCCTCTGTTACATGCTTGAATAATTTTATTGCTGAGGTCTGCACCATATAACTTGACCATTGAAGTGATGATGCAGAAGACAGAGGAAAAGACATACTGGGTTAATGAACCATGCCCACATCTATGCTTTCTGCAAAAAAACCCTTTCCAGTGTAAATTATTGAGGTTTCCTTTGTGTCATTCTATTTGTCAGAAGACCTCAGTCCTTCCAAATGTTTCACTACTGGGATTGGATGGTGTAATGATGTCACAGGGGAAGTTTTGGAGTACAAGATTTTGGGAGGTTCTGAGCATTGGAATAGCTCTTCTGACTTCTGTGCTGAATTAGAGATCAACATTTAATGAAAAAACATAATATAGACTAAGCAATATTATATGCAGAGACAGTTCTATCCAGCCTGTCATGATCTTCACATGTTAAATTTATCCTAAATCCTATTTTCCAACTGACTGATTTGTACTCTAGCTGTTTATAAGATTGATAAGCAAGACCAAATTATTTTGTATATCATATTGGTCAACTATTTGTATTTCTGATAATAATTGTTTTCTGTTTGTTTTTCTCCATGTACATGATCAAAGGCTATCAGAGAGATAGCTTGGGGGTAGAGGAGGCATTTCTTCATAAGTATTTTTATCTCCAGCAGAAATATATGACATTGTGTTGAATATTTTTCATTTATTTAATGAGAAATCAGAAGGCATTGCCAGCCAGATGCTTTCCATTATGAGCTGTGCTGCAAACACTTGAGTTTGCCAGCCTGAGAATTAGATCCTGCTTCTTGAAGAATCCTACTAAGAAGTACAATAGTTTCTCCTGCCACAATGAACTTCTTTCAACAACTGAATATAAAAAGGTGTTTTGTCAAAGAAGTACACCGCAGTCAGAAAACTGGAGAAGGACATAAATTCTTCTGTGAAGTGTTTTACTGAATACAAGCGTGTGCTATTGGTACCTCAAAATAATTGCTGTATGGGAGGCAGGGAGCAGCCTTGACTCTACCTACATCTCATTTCACTGCCCAAGCTGGAGAAGCAGGGGAAAAAATAATAAATATTTTTTTCCATTTATCTGGTGTTTCAAGCAATTATTTGGGCACAAAGTGGTCTCCATACAAGACTACCCACTGCCTGACAGCTCCACTACTCCTGCCAGTGAAAATGCCAATGGAGTTGGCAATTTTGCAGCACACCCATGTTAGTGCCTGTATAATAATACCAGACACATGTCTCTGCCAGCAGCTAATGGGTTTTTCAGTCATCACCATTCACATAGGTCAGTCAAACAACATTGAACCAGATGCTCAGTGCTCTTTATTGCATTGCCACTCTCAAAGCCATCTACGCTTGACTGTTTGCCAATTTTTCTTTTAATAAAAAATCTCTTTCTTTCTGTTTGTGCAGAAATCCATCACAGAAAAGAATATTATTTACAGTATACCCTAGCTACTGGCTATGGCCAAAAATATTGCTTAACAACAAGAGGAAAAGATCTGCCACTCTGCAGAAAGAGATACATCTAATGCCAGCCATATAATTACTGCTCTTTCCACCTCCAGTAAAATTTATAGGCAGTACTGTCATTTAGGGTTTCATGAGGATGGACTTTCATGCTTTATGGTGAGTACATTAATAGCTTCTAACTACTGAAATTTCTAATCATCTATATTGAAAAAAGAAATTTATTACCACACTATTACAGCAATTTTAATGTTCTACAAGCATATTATTTGCACATTTGAGTATAAGTCATCAGTAAGTCCTTTCTAAGAAGATTACTTTAATGTAACTAAGTAACATGGTGATTCTGCAGACTGTGGGTGAGCATCAGCCCTCTGGTAACAACCAGAAAAACTCCTGGAGGAGGGAGACTCTGGTGATGTTTTTGTCATGGAATCTGTTTTGGTTAATTTAGCAAGGATTGGCCTGGTGATACTTGGATTAGGGTCACTAGCGAGCTACAGATTAAACCAATGGTTTACAGGCAGTGAAGGAGGATTATGACTTCTGCAGAACAAGAACCAAAAGGTTACGTGTGGATCCTGGCCTTTCCAGACAAAGTGTATGACATTTCTTCACAAAGGTAGTTTGGAGGAGGGAAAATTATCTTGTTTAATGCAAAACTTCACCTGAACTGAGACATTTAGGAGCCTAATGCTGTTCTCCACAATGGCAGGAGAGGTCTCCAGTCCAAACCACTGCAGAGGATGGGGCCAGCTCAGGGCTATGTCTAGTCAAGGTCTGGGTATCTCTGAGCATGGAGAATTCACAGCTTCCTTGGACCCTTGTTCCCATGTTTGACCACTGTCACTGGGGGAAAAAAATCCGAGTATCTCTCTTTCTGCAACTTCTATTCCCAGTCTCTTCTCTCACTGCTGAGGAGAGTTTGTCCTTGCCTTCCCTTCTCCTGTCAGGCAGCTGAAGCCAGTAGTGAGGTCTTGCCCAAGAGTGAGTTTCTCCCTGGGGTTGGCCTGGGAAACAGTTTCCCTGCTGTTTACAGGAAGCATGTAGGAGTCCACAAGAGACTTGAGGAGAGCCATTGCTTTGGTTATCACCTCGACTACTTTTCCCAAGCTGGGTAGGAAATGAGGTTGCAGTTGCCTCCTTCCTTCAGGAGCATGAACATCAGCAGATGAAAAACCTTGAGATTCCTGCTTTTGTTCTTCATTTCCTTTGAGTAAATGCCACTTCTGTAAAAATAACATGTTGAGTCTCAGCAGTAATAGATTTCCAGGTAAGATGTCTGCATCAGCTGCTGTGCAGCACCCTGCCACTGCTGGCATCCAATTATACACCTGGGCACTTTCATCTGATTCCCATGTGTGGTGCAGCTGGAGACATCTCTGTCACTTCATGCAGCTTTAAGGGTTTCTGTGACACACTCAGAAAGTGCTGCAGCAGGACCAGTGTCCCTCAGCACGAGCAGAGGAACGTGGAGAAGGACAAGCACCCAGGGCTGGTGGATCCCCTGCACATCCCCTCCTCTCCTCCTCACTCCACCAAGCCCTGCCAGCAGCTGCTGTGGCCTGTAGCTGCATGGCAGCAGAGATGTTGACAGATGCTACCACTGACAGATGCCACCACAACCAGGATCCCCCAGAAATTTCCCTCCTCCCCACCAGCACTTGCCAATCCCGTGTGCCTCCAGCTGCAGCAGAGGCACTCTGTACTGGGACACTGTTCAAACCACCAGGTCTCTTTGCAATTGACTATCTCTCCAAGTTACCTTTTGATTATCTGTCTGAAAACAAAACTCTGTAGCTAAGCATTACTTGTTTTTTATGTCACTGCTGCTGCTGCTGTGTCAGGGCAGTGGTATTAATTTTGGACGCTTCATCAAAAAAATTTCCTTTTGTGTCTCCTTCTTGCAGCCTCAAATCAAGTAAAACAAATAATGAAACTATCAGGAGTGAAGAAAGGAACAAAGTATTAGGTTTTATATTACTTACAAAATTTATTTCAGTGCTGTTTCAGCTTGCTCCCATCCTTGCCAAAAGGCAAACATCTGGATATATTTTATGGAAACAAATTATTGGGCTTCTGTGGCCACATCACGGTGCTGCACAGCATAGGGCCCTAAAGCTCTGCAGCACCTTTACATGCATTTCAAAAGTACAAATAAGGAACAGAAGGATTTTTACACGGTGCTGATTTTATGTACAACACTGTCATTTCTAAATGTATGCTCACTTGCAGCTCAGTACACCTGGTGAATTTGTCAAAATTGCAAAAGATGCCAGGAAAAGGCCATTTGCAGCCCATCTCTGGTTCAGTGATATTTGTGAGAGTTTCACAGCCACAATTTTGCTGTGAGGTGTAAATTTTTGGGGTTTTTTTCACTTGGGAGGTGTTAAACAGCTGTTTCTTTATAAATTGTATTGCTTGTGGAGAGCAGAATTCTTTAAAAAAATCTTGAAAAATGAAATTTTCTTATTCCCTTGAGCAATCATTGATTTTTTTCACTTCACTAAAATGCTTAAGGCTTTACCTGTTTATCTGAAATTACTCTGGGAAATCATTTCCAAAATTAGCCTGGGATGGGAATGCCAGGTTTTCTGCAATCTCAAGCACATCTTGTGCTCCCCTTAACTATTATTTGAAGCAAGGTCTGAGCCAATACTTGCTGTCTGCTAATGGAGTTACTCCGTGTAAGCACAGTTTATTTGCACAGACACCTGGATTACCAGAATGTGGGGTTTAAATTTGGACTGACGGAACACACATGTGCACACAGGCTATGTTTTTCAATGTCCTAATGTATATATTGGGGTCTAAAAAAATGAAAAATATCAGACCTAAAATTCTTACATTACTCCTGAATTAGGGTTGAGTGGATTTTTATTGTCTGGGAACTTGCAATATTGCAAATGGAATAACCAGGAAAAAAAAAAAGGAAAAAAATCTCTTTAAAGGAAAGATATAAGTGGAAGCTGAAACAAAAATATTCATCTTTATTCAGAAGTTGCCCATTTCCACTTCCACACAGTAAACTTGCTTTTAAGGCAGTAATGTGCAGAAAAATACATGCAAATTTGTGAAAGATTGAATGCAGTGTTTCATTGTGCTGGCTACAGCCAAAATGGCATGATTGGACTGACCTTTAGAGCAGACTCACATCAGCATCAACATCAAATAGAAACTTTTTTTGTCTTGTGCAGGATGTTTAAGGGTAATCCATTTCCCCTACCCAAACATATTGATTCCTTCTTCTTTCCTGGTGAGCAAACAAATGTCCTCTGTCTTTGCAAAACACACATTAACCTTTCTCTTCTGTGTGTGAATGAACACAAATATAAGCATAAACACCAACTTTAGGTACATATATGTATATTGTCTGCAATATGTGTGTGTATGTCTGTGTCTGTGTGTGATTGTGTGTGTTATGTTTGCATTAGAAAAATTCCATGTCACCAAAAGGAGGTGTCTGACCCTTTGAGGAATCACAGGACTGAGTATCTCTTTAAGTGGTACTACTTTTATCTGTGGAACAAACCATGGTGGTACCCTGAGCCAGCGGTGGAAAGGGGAGCCTCAAGGGCAGAGGAATTTCACAATTTGCTTTGCTCGTCCACCCCAGCAGATCCCTGCCTTCTCCAGAGAGATGGGCAGGAGAGAGGTCATCCCAGGCCCTTGGTGACAAAGGGACATAAGCCAGGAGTGGCTGCCACCTCCCAGGAAAATCTCTGTGAAGGAAGAACTGTGATGACAAACCAGCAGTCCCAGCCAGAGCAGCTTTTCCTGCCCGTGTCCCAGGAGGGCAATCAGAGAAGTGTTTGGATCTGCAGCTCACATCATTGCGCCAGCTTGGCCAAGGGGTCCTGGCATCCACAGACATGAAACTAAACCCACCCCATGCAAACCACAGCACAGTGCTGCTCTCTGCCAGCTTGGCCAAGGGGTCCTGGCACCCACAGGCAGAAGAATGAAACTAAACCCACCCCATGCAAACCACAGCACAGTGCTGCTCTCTGCCTGATAGTTGAGTCTAAGGGTGCTAATTAACATCTCCCTATTAACTGAGCCACGCAAGAGGCCCCAGCAAAATGTAATTTGAAGACTTGAAGGGAGAATGGATGCAGTTTTATTGCTTTGAAAATTGTACTTTAGAGGAATTAAACATTGGGAAATGTCAAGAGCTCAAAATGAAGTGTTTGAAATTATCTTTTTATGTATTTATTTACGGCTTATTGGTTCAATGGAAAAAAAAAAAAACACATCAAGAGTTTGATTTTTTCATTCCGTCTTATAAGAGGGAAAAATTTCTCATCTTACAAATTCTCCAAGGATGAAATAACACTTTTTTCTAAGGTTTGGCTGAGCAAGGGTCATTGCTGATTTCCCATGTTAGTTTCCATGGATTCTTCACATTAATATATCTCACATCTATCCACTGCTATGCATAGCAAGCTCTTGAGAGTACAGGGTGCCTTAGAGCTCTCTGTGTATGCACAGTGATAATGCATCAGGCAGCACAGAGTAAGGCTTTGCAAACTGAGACAAGATATTGACACCTTAGTAAGGAATTAATTATTATATTCTAGACCAGACTTAGGAGCTTTGTCCTCACTTTCAGTGGATGATCAAAGCTGGCCACCAACTCCACCTTTGGTAGCCAGACCAAATCTATGTCACACAGAGTGTGTCAAGTATCCACCAAAGTCCTGAGGCCTCAAAGAAGAGCCAAATTCTTTGTCAAAGGACAACTATGCTGTGTGGAACCAGGTCATCCTCACTCCCCCCTTCTGAGCCTGGGAGTTTTTAAAAACTTAAGGAGTCTCATCCAAAAGCTGGAAGCTGTAAATTTTGTCATACAAGCAGAGCAGAGTAAGTCAAGGATGGTTTTAATGCCTAAGGGGGGTTTGTAGTGATGGAGTAGGGACCTCTTCAGTCAATCAATTCCTCAAAGTGCACAGAACAGATAATTTTTCCAGCACTCTTATACTTTTTATAAGCACAAAATTTCCACAAGTTTGTGGAAGCTTAAAAGCTGCTTGCCGTCACATATTCAGATATCTTCTCAGTTGCAGCAAGACTACTGCCAACCTCTCTTCCAGGGGCGCCCCATCACACCACTGAAAAGATTCTGTATAATTGGAAAATTAGTCAAGCACAAACAGGTGTCAGTGGGTGATAGTACAGCGAGATACAGTCCTCTTATCTCACTGTTTGCAAACCTGGCCTGGCCCTCAACAAAGGATTTACCAGTCTCAATGGTAAAGGAAAAAATAGCTTTGAAACGTGTCTGAACAACAGCATGCAGGGGGCTCTGGTAGTGAGCTGGGCTGAATCTACCAGCTCTTCATACTATTTAACTTTCCAAGCTAATTCAATGCAAAGCCCTGCTACAACTTAAAAAGCAAGTACCCATTTAGAGTGCTGATGGGGAAAAATTAATTTACCACTTAACATTACACTGATCAATAATCTATTAACTCTAACCTTGCTAGCAGTGGACTTTACTGTGATCTGTGGGCAATCATTTGAACTCTCATTCCTCCAGAGTTAGAGCTATGATTAAAAAAAAAAAAAAATTAAAAAATTTAAAAGGTAGATTTTCAGTAATTTAAACATTTAACCATTACACGCTGGCATAATATTAGTGGTATTTCTCTTGAATTTGTCATGGGAATGTTACAAATTCTTGAAAACATAGTCCATGCTTCCCTTTCTTTCACTACAGGAAAAAAGCTGCTTGCCTCCAGTCTGCACCAAAGGCCATCTCCTAACCTGTTCCTTGTAGTGGCTTCCTATCACACCTTTCTTAGAAATCAGGTTCACAACTTCCAGACAGTGCATATGCTGCTATCTGACCTGTCTGTTGGCAGGTGCAAAAAGAATTACTCTGGCATGCCAGAGGCTGAGCTGCAGCAAGTGTCATCAAGATTGATGACTTCATCATGGCAAGCTGGACAAATCAATCAGAGTCCTCGAAGGCAGTGAGGGAGACCAGACCCCATTATCCATCCAACCCATCTGTCACCGTGAGCTCCAGACACTGCTCAGCACTGCCCGAGGATGGACTCCACACCTCACTGCTGCCCTCAGTTCCTGAGGCACCCTGCAAATACCACTGGCCCTGCACAATTACCTGTGCCAGGTGCTTTGCATGGCTCACTGGGAACATCCCAGCCAGCAACAAGAGTGTGACCAGCTGAATTGCCCCCACTGCAATTAGACTTTCCAGGAAACCTCTGCTTTGATTCAGGTAGCTCTCAGTGTGTGCCATCTACTTTCCTTTCACTGGAAATCAGCCAGAGAAGCATATTTCTGCCTGCACTTAAAGGGTGAAAGACCTTATGTTAGCTGAGCAAGTGTTAAGGGACATTAAAAGAGAGAAGAAGAAAAAACAGAAAGAAAGCAGCCACTGGTAAAACTTTTTAATGCAAGATTAGACAGGGCTTATCTGACCTGCCAGAGAGACTAAGAAAGAGGCAGGCTATAAAGCAAAGTCAATGTATTGTCTCTTCTCCATTCCTCTAATATTCTGCCTGTGATGATGTGAGAGTCTCCAGGCAAGAAAAGAACCCCCCACCTCCACAGGGCACCGTGTCCTTGAAAGAAATGCGAGTGTGCAGGTGTATGATTCATTCCATTGGTTAGGCATAGACTGAAGAACTCTTTTGCTCTTCAAAGCAGCCCACTCCACAGAGAGACATCTGGTAAATCCTACATGAGTTAATCTCCTGCCACAGTCTCGAAAATGCACACAAATGAAACCAGGTTCCTCCTGCTGGCAGCTTCTCTGCATGGGAGGAAATGACGAGCCTTGTCCTTGAGAGGTGATTGCTCCACGGGATGTGGAATGGAGCTCCCTGTAGGACAGGGTCTCGCCCCCATGTTGAGAGCTGGTGCAATGACTGTGAATGAGCCTTTTAATGATGGACAAAATAAAGCTGCTCTGGTGTGTTTGTACCTGATGGAAATTGCAGAAATCTGGGCCAAAGCAAGGACGATTGCTGGAGGTGGAAGGTGATCCAAAAAGTTGCTGTCCTTTTGCTCCGCCCTCTGCCAGAGACCTTTGGAGGGGTTGGAGCTCCACATTACCCCCTCTGCCTGCTCGCAGCTGCTTTCTAGTTTTTTCTCCCAGGGAAAACACAACCCCACATACCCAGTGAGACACTGTTAATACACCTGTGGCTCTGTGTTTCACCTCCTTAAAGAAAAATTAAAAGAATAATATCACAGCTCATCCTGAATAAAATATCTTGCACTTAAGGATCAACAGACCTGGGCTTGTCACTGCAGAAATGACAGACACTTAAAGGCACTTCAGTTTCTACCCACAAGGTGCCAGCCTGTGTCATGACCTATCAAAATATCTTTGGAGATCTAAGCTTTCTGTGGAGCTTCTTGCTTGTGATTTAACAGGGGACACATCTAATCCTATGGGGTGTCCCAGGGCAAATTCACAGCAATTCAACATTTTAACAGATTGAACAGATTAAGACATTTTCCTGCCATTCACATCTCAAACTTGGTACAGTGGGATGTACAACTTTGCTAAATGATGGTGAAAGTCAGATGTGGAGAAAAGTTTGGGCACTATGCTCTGACATAGACCATCATTTATACCCATGAGGCTTTTTCTGCAGAGGGAGAGGGGCCTGAATTCAGCCATTTCCTGCAGCCCAGCAAGAAAAAAGACTGGATTTTGTGGGTTGCCTCCACACAGGTCAGGGTTAAACTGATGGCACTGATG
The DNA here is from genome assembly GCF_014805655.1 of Passer montanus. Lineage (NCBI taxonomy): Eukaryota > Metazoa > Chordata > Aves > Passeriformes > Passeridae > Passer > Passer montanus. The sequence goes on from NW_024366703.1 coordinate 9,422,548, forward strand.
AAATGTAAATGGAAGCTATTACGTAAAAAGAATTGCATAATGTTCCCAGATGTTTTCAATTTTCTGAGTACTTCTAAAAATAAAATGAACTTTTAATACTTAATCAACATAGTTATTCATTCTCTTTTACCCAAGATGAAACTTCCCATGAATTTTTTATGGATACACGTTAGTTATTATTGCCTTTGGCTTCCTGGTTCAGACACAGTTCTGCCCTCTGTTCCACTGATTGTACAAATTATCCCCCACTGCACAGACTGGGTACACTCTTAAAGCCTTGAAAGCTCTTCAATTGATTTGGTTTAGCTAGACTTACTTCAGGAGAGGAACATTTTCCAGGAATGCATTAGCTACCTAATGGTAACATAGCTCACTCCTTAGTGGAATCTGGTCACAGACCCATGTAATTCCCTACCCTGGGCTGGCACCCATCTCCTACAGAGCCTGGAGCAGCCTGGCAGGATGGGCAGGGTGGGAGTGTCTTTTTGTGGGTGCCTGTCTACTATTTATTTATTTTCATATCATCCTGCACTAGTAGGTGCTGGTGGTAAGCATGCTTCAAGCATGGCAAGATGAAGACTTAATCTGATGGTGCCAGACTGGATTTCTCTTTTCAATTTCTCTTTGCATACAGTACTGATAAAAACATCCACTGCAGGGAGAGGAAGCCTTTAGGCACAGTAAATCAGCGGTATTTTTTTTTCACTCTGGACTTAAATGACTCTGTGATTTTTATTCCTATGTTTATTGCATAGCACTCTACAACACATGTCCTTAAAGACGAGAATGTGTTTTCTTGATATATCAGAGATGAAATCCCAACTGATTTGTGCCTAAGGTCCTTGTGCAAATGCACAGGATGCATCTTGGTGAACAGATGATTCAAAAGGAAAAGGAGCACAGAGAAAGCTTGAGCAGCCACTGAGAGGCTGATGGGATTGTCTGAACAAATCTGAGTTCTTGCATGACCACCTCCTGAAAGCAGAGTGCTGCTAACAACAACCACAGCAAATGACCAGGGCGATATTGAGCTGTCAGCCAGAGACAACAGGGAGGACACTCAAGTGGCATGTCAGATCCATGTAAAAATAAAAGCCTGCAGCTTCCAAATGTTTCTGTGAGTGCTTTAGCTTGTCATGCCACCTCCCATCTCTAAGGAAATCATGAACCATCAGCAGGGAGGACCTTGCGTCAGGGGCAGGTGAAAAGCAGGAAAGAGCAGGATTGGTATCAATCCAAGCACAGCTACTGCTTGGCCCAGTATCAGCACCAGCCTCTGCTCAGCACGTGCCACACATAAAGCAGGAGATTGCCCAGCAGCACCATGCAGCCACAATTGCAGAGCTGAAAGGCAATAGCCCATTATGTTGTTTTCAGCAGCGCTGCTCTACACTCAAACAGTGTTTAGCAAAGTGCCTTGTACATCTTTTTTCTGCCAGCGTTGGGAATCCATTTAGAACAAGCCATTGAGCTTTATTTTATTTTAGTTAAATTTTTTTTCCAAATGCATTAAGATAAATATGTATATTAGCAGTCGCTAGGGCAAACAGAAAATATTCATTTGCATTTATCACAAGCAGTTAGAACCCTACTACACTTTACCTCTCATAGAAGGAATTTCTTCTGTGATGAATTAATCTTTAGGAGCTAGTTCTTATTTCCTTCATTTCTTTCCAGCAACTGCAGCTTTTTTAAAAAAGGAAAAGGAGTGTTAATTTTTTTGATATGTGAATTGTATTTTCTGCTAACCAATATTTATAAAAGATATGACTGAAACTCAGCTGAAGTACTACCACTCAAAAATCTAAAAAGACCAGAATATTTACTTCTGTCTTCAGCTCTAAATATTTCCACTGAATTTCCAGGGGCCCTTGAAGGGGAAATATTTTCATAATGACCCAGTGCAGTCACCAGGAGCTGTTACATTCTGAAATTAGCAACATGCTCCCCACAGGTTATTCAATTTGGTCTCAGTTCATGGAAACCACTGAACAGATTGATCTGGTCTACCACCAAGCTCGTTATAAGGAATTGTGGGAAGAGCAGGAGAGTGAGGGCAGGTCCACGAGGCTTCAGTGGGGTGTGCAGCTGTATTAGCACAAATTAACAATATTGTCAATGTGCTTCAAGAACTGCAGTCACCAAACACCCATCCCAAAAGTGCACTGAACCCCACAACCTCCCTCCTTTCTCTTATCCTCTGCCCATTATCATGCAGAGAGTTTTTAATTTCCAAACCTTACACTTTTTCCCTTTTCTGGCTTTTAGAGGAGTTCCTCTGTCTCCCTGCCACCATTCATGCTTTGAACATGGTGAGACAAAGACTTAATCTGATGGTGCCAGGCTGGATTTCTCTTTTCAATTTCTCCTGGTGGCCAAGGCCACCTGGATAAGCTGCAGAGACCCCTGGGGACAGCACAAGGCCAGGCCATTCCATGATTTTGTGGCTCTGAGGACCACCACGGGGACAATGCAGCTTGACCCTTTGGAGGGCACTGAGTGGAAGAGCTCTGACTTCCACGCCTCTGCTGCCTATCAGTTGAAAAGTCCATGGTATGAAAAGCCAATTAATTGATATTATTTAAAGGCTGCTTTTCAGAGGAGTCCTTTGTTGGAGGGACTGAATCTCAACTCTGTGCTAAATTATGCACAGGAGTTAAGGGAGGTGAGAGTAAGAAATCCACTGGGTAATCATAATCACTGTGCAATTAGGTTTGATATCATAATAGAAGGTTACTCTCCTAGGGGTAATGCAGAGAGGGTGAACTCTAAAAGGCCAGATTTTAAAACTGAAAAAAAATTATTAACAGAAGGCTCAAGGGCATAGTGAAACTCTTTAACAACTTAGAACAAATTTGTTCCTAGAGTAACTCCTCTAGCAGCCCCAGGAGTTGTACCAAGGGTGAGTTTGGCTAATGTAATCAGTCTAGAGGCTATTTAAGAATCTGTGCTAGAGAGGCAGATGGTGGTTGGACCTTTGATCTGAAAATAAGAATAGGAAGAATGAAATTTGCACGGCTGAGCAGGGTTTATTGAAAATAAACATTCTTTTAAAAAGTAAAAAGAGATCTGACTAAAGAGAAGAAGAGAGAGTAGAGTAAATGCAGACAAGCTACAAAGGAGAGGGATGTAGAGATACAGGTCTATAAAAAAAATCAAGGTATTTCTGATGCAGTAGAGGAGAAAAAAATTAAACCCCCAACCAGGCATATAATGAGTGAAACTTAGAAAGCGCTGTTGTTATGTGACAGCTTTATTGTACCTAATTAACTCAAATATATGTATCTGCTGGAAGACACCACTCTCCATGGTTACTTGCTGTCAGATGTGCTAAAGCAGGCATTTCTTCTGCACAGCCCTCTATCTTTGTGGGGAGAGGGGGAGGCTGAAAATCAGAGGATGCTGAAGCAGGAATAAAACCTTGGCCTGAGTTATTTGTATGGATGTAACTAAAGAGATTCCTTGTCTCTGTCACTTTCTGTGGGAAATTAGAGAGTGACTCCAGCAGTGATTTACTTTAGCACTGTGGAAGGTGAACAGGACCTGAGGAAGGAGTTATGTGGTGGGGAGCTCATTGGGGCAGTAAATCACCCAGGGCAGCTGTTCCCAGCCCAGGCTGTAGAGAAAACACACCACACAATAGTGAACCTGTCAAATGAGGTGCCCTGCTTGCCTTGCAGGGTGAAACTCCCCTTGAAAACAAATGGAAGATTCAGTGATGGCTCCTATTGTGCTACAGCAGTGAGGGAAACCTCGCTGGGAGCTGCTGCAGGAGCAGAGCCCTGCAGAGCCCATGGAAATGCTGCCATCCAGGCCTGCTCCCAGCACAGCCAGTGCCACTGCCTGGGCTGGCTCACACCCCCAGAGTGGCAGACACACCCTGAGATGATGCCACACACCTTGCAGCCACCATCCAGCTGCTGCCACACAGGACACAAGCAACTCAGCACGGACAAAACCAGAAAGCTTATTTAGATGTTTTATTAATTTTTTTCTCAAGGTTCCTAAAGTGTCACCATTCTTTCCTTTCATGTTTGTGCAACCTTAAGCACAACAGGCCCTTGACCTCAGCTGTACTCCTTAATGAAGGCAAATAAATGACAATAGGGAGAAAACCCACTTCAGTCACTGCAAGGAAATATTGTTCCTTCAAAGCAATTCCTCACCTGAAAAGTTAATAAAATAGTACATAAAGGTGACCTGGTAGATATAATTTACTTGGCTTTTCAAAATGCTTTTGATAAGGTCCCTCATAAAAGAATATTAATGATAATGAAAATGATCTTACATTTATGGTCATGCCTTTCATTCAGATGAATCCCAAAGTGCTTTACAAAGTTTATACTAACTGGTTGTACAAATCATGCATCATATATATCCCCAAAGCATTGTTAGACCTGGGAAAAGGCATGACAGATATTTAATTACCTAGCACGCTGCTATTCAATATTTTAGGGCAGAGTATAAAAGCAAAAGCTACAACCATGTGCAATTAGATTTCATTTGGGCAGGTAAAAGCTACTTTCCAAAGCTGAGATTTGGCTGAAAATCAAGCTCATCTTCTCCCTTTGCCCTTACCCAAATGTTGAGGGATGCCTTAGGCTGAACAGATGAATGGCTCAGCTGGAAAAAAAGCATCTTTCTGGGATTGCTCCCAAATGGACAGTGACTCTCAGGTTGCCCCTGAACATTCAGTCAGGTGTTCATGGGCATTTATGCTTGGCTATCTAACTACAGAGAAGCACTGTCATTTACATTTTCTTGTCCAAATTTTCCATAGCTTTTTCACCTGTGTCCTTCAGCTTCCTAAGCAGCTGCCAATGCTGACAGCCAGAAGCAGAGCATCTTCAGCTCTCATTAGCCTTGGGAAGCAAAATCTCAGCTTTGCTTTGAGGTGCACATCTGAAACACTTCTAATCCAGACCATTATAATCTTGAAGACAGTTCCAGCCATATTCTGCTTAGACAGTATTGGAACACTTAATTTAAAGGCACAAAATGTCCCATTTAATTGCCAGAAATCAAAGGTTTCATATTTTAATTAAGCTTTTAAGAGAACTTATTTCATTGCTCTGATTTTTTTCTAAAATTTTTCCTCTCAGATGTGAAGGTCATTAAAAATATCTTTCCTGATTAAGCAATAGTAAGAATAACTTCACCAAAGTGGTGTGTACAGTGCAGATACTACCCCAGACCTGACCTTCACACACTATCAGTGATCACTAAATGAGCACCACACGTTTACTGTGCCTGGCTAAGTGCAAAGGGCTGCCTGAACTTCCATGTCCTCTATTTCTTGCTACTTGCAAAAAAAGAAGATGCCGAGAAAGCTGAATCACAGCTTCTCCCTAGATACATTTTCCTCCATGGTGAGGATGCTCTGGCAGCTTTTCTACTTTCCCAAATGAGCAGTCTAAAACCAGATACCTGAGCAGTGCAGAAACAAAGCCAGAACTTAACAGGTGGGGGCTGAAGAGGACCTTGGAGGGACCAAGGTGTCCCAGTTGTGCAGGAAGAAAGATTTCACCTCATCTGTAACAGCCTTGGGCACACCTTTGAAATGCTCTGCCTAGCTTCTTCCCAAGGCAGCACACATCTTGTGTTTGTCACCACCCTGCTGTATTTTTCTCTGAGCTGAACAAAGGACAGGGTCCCTTCCTCCATTGTGACAGCTTGTCAGACTTTGCAGTACAATACATATTTCATATCAAAAGAGTCCCCCTCAAATTCAAGTTATATAAATTATATATTGCTAGGTAAACATGACCTTCCTCTGCCAATTCTTTCAGGCCAGAGAGAGATGCCAAAAGAACAAAAATCTTGTGGGAACTGGCATCCAGGGCCAAACTGTCAAAAACCTTTAACAGGGAGCTGATTTGTCAACAGAAGTCATCATTTCACAGGCAGCTCGATTCCTGCTTCAGTGTTTCCCTGACCAAATTGCTGACAGACTTTTGCTGAATGATCCTGTTCCTTCACATTATCTTTTATTTCCCACATAACTGTCCTCAGAGGATATGAAAGTTTCATTTTTAGAACAATCTTTTGGAAGAAAGAGGGAAGAGCATTGCATATGTGAAAACAGTCTGCCCCACACTGCATCAGGAGCCTCCCCTGCCCCCCAGCAGCACATTCACATTCCTGTGGAGAAGCTCTGTCTCACCCTGTACTTCTCACAGGCTCTGGAAAGCAAAACCCTTGCTGCTAGGCAAGGCTGTTAGGCTGTTAATTTCAGCTATGAATAAGCAGTCATGTACTTGTGGCCTATTCAAGGAGGCTCTTTAGGCAAAATAATGGTTTAAAACTTCTTTCTGCTGCCAGGGTGACATAAAGAGGCCTCAGCACGGCACAGGACTGCTGTATCTGCAACTTAGCAATTTAAACTTTATCTCCAGTAGGGCCCTTTGCATGTGGTGCACACCTGGCCACTGTAACCTGATCAGCATTTATGGCTTTGTGTCTTTACGATGGGTTTGAGTGCCCTCAGTGAAGACATTTGTAATGCAGTGAGCCTGCAAGAGCCTTTCAAAACCATGGGAATAGGGACAGGAATTATTCCAAGCACACCCAAAGCCCTACACTGTCCCACATCTTAACACCCAGGGAGACAGGTGCAGGCTGCTGGAAATGGGAAAATGGGAAGGGAATAGATGGGATATTGGTCCCCAATTCCCTACATTGTTGGGATATTGGTCCCCAGTTCCCTACATTGTGCAAGGCACACTGACACCTCAGGTTTCAGGGTGCAGATCTCATCCCAGACACTCTCTCACTTTTGGCACCTCAGGCAAGAGGGGAACTTTTCCTTGGGCAAACAATTTCTTGAAACATCTCTATCCAGATGCTGATTGCTCCTGGCATTTGTCCTTCAGCAGCTGTCACAGCAGGTTCCTGGGGAGGTGTGGGAAATGCCTTGCAATTATGTGCTTTGTGATGCACCCCAGAGAAATATTTGGCCATATGTATTTGCACGAGGGTGCACATATTCCCTGCCCAAGAGGGTCCATGCTGGGTGCTATCTGCATAACAAAATTGCTCTCCCTTTAAAGCCTGTCTCTGGGGTATCTGATGGCTCCCTTACACTGCTGGAAATGCCAGTCCTCAGCAAGATCTCAATGTGATTTTGCCTTGCTGTTTCCTGCCTTTTGTTATTCCTACAGCCAGCTGAGTCCCCCTTTGCTAGGGGCTGTATGTCAACTGTTCTCAGAATTTCTGAGCAGGAACTGGGCTCCCTGCCACATCCTGTACCTGCAGCTGATCCTGGACATTAAGGGAAGAGTGTCAGATGCAGTGTTAAATCACTTGCTGTCCTGGAAACTCACTCTGCTCTGGAGTCCATGGGACAGTCCACAGGGAAGACTTAATTTGTTTTGTCACTGTGTCCCCCTTTCCTGAGCATCAGCAGAAGGGCTGTGGGGATAGCAGCTTTGAGTATTCATTTTAAAAAGTTTGATTTGAGTTGGTTTTTTTGCCTTTTTTGTTTGTTTGTTTGCTTGTTGGTTTGGTTTTGTTTTTTGGGTTTGAGCAGCTTCCAGTGTTCCTTTTAAAAAGTGCGATTTGAGTTGGTTTTTGCCTTTTTTTTGTTGTTTGTTTGCTTGTTAGTTTGGTTTGGTTTTTTGGGTTTTGTTTTGTCTTTTTGTTTTTTGGATTTTGTGGGCTTGTTGGTTTGGTTTTGTTTTTTGGGTTTTGTTTTGTCTTTTTGTTTTTTTGTTTTTGTGGGTTTTGAATTGTATTTTTTTTTCATTTGAGGAGGACTTGTATTTAACAAGGATTCAAAATATTTTTCAGATTTTGTTCTTAATGATAGATTCTGACCACATGGAAACCTTGTTTGAGCTGTTACCAAGCAGGGCTGACAGAAAGACCAACAGGACAGGAGCTAACACCATACCCTCTGCACACATGCCGGCACTGTTTCTGCTTAATCATTTGGCTTTTTCTTTCATGAGCCTGTTGGAAGGAGTAAACCCCACTTTGTAACACTCAGAGTTCCCTGATCATGTGCATTATCAGATGGTAAAAAACTGGGCTGAGCAAACCAACCAGAATTGCTTTGTCTTGATCCCCTAAATGTGTGAATTTACCATAAAACATGATTTTTTTTTCTTCTTCCTTTTTTTTTAACATCCCCAGGGAAAGTACCACAAGAACTGTTAAATTCCTGGACTCCTCACACAAGCCTGACTCCTTCTGGACCAGTGGTACAGCCTACAATGATCCTGCAGAAAACCTTGATGGATGGAAAGGGAATGTCAGTAGAGTTCAGTCCTCTCATGAAAGCCAAACAAATTACTTCCCCACTTCCAGTGTGCTGTGGTATTCTCTCTGCATCAATCTGAGTTAATTTCTTATTTTCATGTGGGTTTTTTGTTCCTTTTCCTCCCTTTTAAGGTCCTAGAAGGACCTCCTGTGGCTTTCATGACGTGGCTCAGAGAGGCACTGTGGGTCCTGAATGGATTCTACTGGAATCCCCCAATTAAAATGGCAAGCAGCTGCAGAGGATTGTTGCAAAGACCAAGCTGGCTGGCATGTACAAAGCCTCTAGTTTTGGGAACCAAAAGAAAACAGTTTTAAGTTTTAAAACTCTCCACCCACCTTCCCAACCAGCTGGAGCTAAGTGCTGTATGCCTTGTTTTACAAAAAATCCAGGAAAACTGTTTCACTTCAAAAGTCTCCTTTCAGACTTACTTAAGTAACCTCTGTTACTCATTTTCAGAGTTTTATAGCAGCTCAGATCCTGGAGAATAACAATGTTTAACTGAGCTTACCAATACATTATTTGTACCACTAATTCCACAGCAGTTGCTTTTTCTTCAGGACAAGGGAGGTAATTTCCCTAAAATTACATTGTTTTCTAAAACAGCTCTATTCAGTGCTATACATCTACCTTCTGGCAGCATAGTTTAATTTGCATTTAAATAATTTCCTGATATAGCTGGAAAAGTAATTATACATAACACTAAACAATTTTCAGGCTTCAGCCTTTAATTGGTCCATGACCAAATCTCTCTCCTAGGTTATGAAACAACCTTCCCATATTGTAAAATTCTCAAATACCAGAACCTTGCTTTTTTTTTTTTTTTAAGATCCCTCCATTTGTTCATTCATCTCCTCTGCTGAATTCAGATGAGTAGCAAACCGTGTTGTTTTTTCTGTCCTTAGTTTCTCTTTAGGGCTGTGCCATTTTGGTCTGCTGACTTTCTCCTGGTAGAAAAGTTTGACTCTGCCATCTAAGCAGAAGATCTTATGGAGATCTCATGCTCAAGACATTAAAAGCATCACAATATACAATTTTGTAGTAGTTACAGATGTTAAATAATGTCCTAATTCTGATATTTTTATCTCAGATGAGAGAGGGAATTGATGTAGCTTGAGCCAAGGTAGTGGCAGGACATCCATTTTTGGTCTGGATGTACTGAACCTCAGCTTTTAGTTTGATACTAGAGGCTATTTGCCACATGTAGGTCCATACACACTTGCTCCTCAATTTTAAAGGCTTTTTATTCAGGTGAATCATGCAACCAAAAAAAAACAGGCCTGTGGTTGTGTAGATCACTCTTAGAAAGACTTCATACCACATTACTAGAAATTATCCCTAAAAGCTGTTTAACATGCCACAGTCTTTTTCCCTCAGAAAGGTCATGCCTACAGAACATGAGCTCTATTATTCAGTGCTCTGATTATCTGTTCATGAGCCATGTGAAAGGAAATGCAGTCACCTCTGCTAAAGTGCCAACTCAAAAGCCTTAAGCCATTAACTGTAGAACAAGTCCAATGTGAAAGAGAGAATAATGCATCACAGGAGCCATCATATGGCCCATAAACTCAATATTGAAGCCATGAAATTCAGACATGAGTGCTGCTTACCTCAAGGTTTAGGATCAGCCTTGACCTAACCTGTTAGCCAAGTCCCCTTGCATCATTAAAAGAGATTCAACCATTCATTCAGGACTTAAATAACTAATGGCATGTTGTGGGTCTGCCTTACAATCAATTCTCATCAGGTGGTAGAAGAATGCTTTCTACAGGTAAGGAATATTAAGGATTTTAGTGCCCAAAAAGCCTGTCTAAAGAGGTAGTGTAGTGTGCAGTTCATGCTAGGCAATCAGTGATTTTGCAAGGCTGTACACTGAGCCCAAAATTGCATTAAAGAGGATTACTTGTCACCAGCACTTCAGTATCATACACCAGATTTCATCAGGAAGGTGATACTGAGCCAATAGGACGATTTTCAGACAAAACTTCCACAGCTAGTCAGACTTCAAGCTGAGTGACAGTGATCAGTGTTTTCACCTGCCATCATGTTTTTTATTTTGTTCTCAAGCTTGCAGCAATTCCACAAATACCTGCAGCAAATCACTCTGGGATGACTCCTCATCCTGATGATTGTGGCAAGTGAAAGGTCCCCACTGCCAGCCCATGAAAATGATAAATAGCCAATTTTCACTGAGATCTTAACTAGAGCAACCTCAGTTAGTGGAAGGTGTCCCTGCCTGTGGCGGTGTGGAGTGAAAAATAGATGATCTTTAAGGTGCCATCCAAACAAAACCATTCTGGGATTCTAGGAAAGTAGATACAAATGAGCAGATCAGCATGTTCAAGTGCACAAAGGATTTGTCAGCCTAGGAAGATTGTCAGTAAAAGAACTCCAGAGGACTGTTTAAAAGCAATAGATCTGGATTGTGGAGTTAGGAAGCATTAGATCTACAGCCCAAGATTAAACAGTTTGCTTAAACCACACTCTGAGCTCATGAAAGGCATTGCTACAACAGTGTCTTGGTACAATATTCCCCTAAAGATTTTCTGTCCTCAGTATTTTAATTTGGATCATGATGAAAAATTTTCTGGGAAGAAAAGTGTTCCAACATCTCTCTCACACTTGGGTCTACAGCTTTGGGTCTACCCTCTCACCGCCAGATCCAGCACACTCACAATCAAGTAATTCTCTGCAAAATGGCTGAAAAGTCCTTTGATTACTTCTTCTTTTTTTTTTTTTTCTTTTCTTTTTAAACAGTAAAACCAGTGGAAAACAACAACATGAGCAACCACATAAGAAAAAAAGGCACTGCCTGGCACTAAAGATAGGCCTGTTTATAAGAATAGTTCCATCACAACAGGTGTCAGCTCTGTAACGGTGCTGCACAAAGCACCCAAGCAGCAGCCAGGGAATGATGATAATAAAAAGAGAGGAAAGGAGTTGTTTTGAGATAGAAATTGCTATAGAAGGGAGAATATTTTGCAATTCTGATTTATTTTCATATATTTGTGAGCAGATATATATATATATTACTATTTTTTTCTCTTTTTGGGCAATATAAAGATTTAACAGCAAGCCAAAGCCTTAATAAGATTATCACTGTATAGAATCAATCAAATTTCTTAATTTCCATTATTGCAATAATTTATCTTCATTGCATTCTTCCATGTCCTCTCCAGTTGCTGACAGTTATTTTTGTTGGAGTCAGTTTTTTCTCCAGAGAAAGAGGGGCCAATCTTAAAAGAGCAGATTCCAATTCCCAACACTTGGAGATAATTCATGGGCATCCTACAGACTCTCTGTCTAACTTCTAATAAGTCACTTCATCCTAATCATGTTTCCTAGTTTGAAAAAATATGAGAAAAATCCCTCTTCTTCTGCTCAAAAACTATGAAGTCTTTAGGACAGGACTCATGCTTCATCCTATTTTTGCACAGCATTTAGGTTTTAGATACTCCCATTTCTTGCTCCTGGTTCCTCTACTTCCATACTACGAAATATTGCTGTTAATAGTCCTGTACTATTGTTTTATTTCTGGTTATGGCTTTGGTCTATACACTTATTTAATTAATAAAGGTAATTTTTTTTAATTTCTTTTTTCTCTTGTTTTAATGGAGGTCCAAAATTCAGCACATATTTATTGCTTTTCTATAGGTAGGGCTGGACTCCAGCCCTCCTTTGGTCTTTTCACAAGCTGCAGAAGAATTATACTGGCGTGAGTCTGACCTGATGTTTTATAGAGTTTTAATTTTTTTACTATACCCTTTGTGAAAGCAGTGAACACACACATACTTCCAAACAGCTCTGGCCCTTGCTGGATTGATGGAAAGAAGGTTAATAACATATCTGGGAAAAACAAATAGTTCAATGGATAGCACACATTGATTAATATCTGCTGCAGCGCCAGCAATGCTGGGCGAGCTACACGTCGTAACTCTGCTGTACTGGAGATGTGCTGCCAACAGAAAGAGAAAGGAGATTATCACACTGCTGGGTCAGGCAGCTCGGTGTAGTGCACAGATACAGGGTTCATGTCTCCTCTCTGCTCCTGCTTTCAGGGACAGTGAAGATCTGGACCACAGCGCTGCGGAGCTCTGCAAGCCCCAGACGTGCGCTCCATCTGAACGTGCATGGCCAGAAAATCCCTCCTAGGACGTGCCTGGAGAGGGCTGGGGGCAGCTTGCAGGCAGGACAATAAGTCTGAAGGGTATTAAGCCAATATCTCCCAGAGGAGCAGGAGGATGCCTGCCCAGAGCCCCCCACAGCACCCCACAAGCCCAGCGGGAAGGGCAGCAATGCACAGGAGAGGCTGAGTTCTCTCACTCACACCATCAGGGTGTCGTGGCTCAACGCCCCCACTTTTTGCTCAGCAGTAAATAATTCATGTTCCTGAGCTGGAGGTGGGATACATTTCAGGCAGAAAGGGAGGAGGCCGATAAGCAGCTCTTTAAATATACATCGCCTCCTGTTTGCAGGCACAATGTGTGGGAGCAACTGTAAACTGAAATGGTCTTGTGTTCGCTGGCACCTCTGAATACAAAATTACCACCCTGGCTATTTATGGGGTGGAGGAGGAGGGAGGCTTCAAAAAGAAAAATCAGGCTTTTTAAACCTGGTACCTTTTTTTAAGCTGAAACGCTTGGCATTTCTGTGGCAGCATTGTATCCCCACTGGGGGAAAGAGTTACAGGTATTTTAATTATATATTAGTACAGCATTAAACTAGTTTTATTTGCTGAACATTCTGTCAATTACTGTTGTTACTTGAGAAGCATGACTGCTCCCAGGTTGATCATGTATTTAACTAGCCAGTCAATGCTATTAATCACTAAGCATTTTCAGCCAAGGATATTAACATTGAAACCTATCCAGGAGGGCTTATAAATGGGTACTGCAGAGGGAAACACTGTTTTCCAATGCAAGAGAGGTTCTCTTAAGTCTCTTTTTTTTCTTTATTTTTTCCTTTTTTTATTGCAATCTAAATTCAAAAGGGGAATGAATAATTGCCCTTAATGAAATAACTGCCATCCCAAAAAATTAGCAAATATGTGATCATCTCATTACCATATGAACGGAGGGCAGGATGTCTGTTTCTGTGGTGCAGCTGCTGTAAAAGCAGTGAAGTATAGGAAAGCAGACATGAAAACTAAGCAGGGACACCCTCCTTTCTGGGGACTGGAGCAGGGAGAGAAATGACCCAGGTAAGGCTGAAAAATGGTTAACAGTTAAGGACTGGAAATGAGAGTCTTCAGTCTTGTTCTTGTTCATGGCACCCTGGTATTTTGAGCTGAAAAGATGATGGCCTTTCCCTGCCTCCTGTCCATTGAAACATGGGACATGAACATGACCTGAAGCCAGAGACTTTGACACAACACACACCATTTGGTGCAATCAAATGCTCCAGATACATGCTTTGCATTTTGCATTGCACTTAGTTGACACAGAGAATGTATTTATTTCTGCATTGTGAATAATCAGCTGAAAACTCACTTTCATTAGCTTCATCTCCCCATTGTTGGCTCACATCCTGAAGTTTTCATACAACATCTGCAAAAGTATTAAACTAATTATAGAAGCCATCTGGAACAAGAACAGAGTGGAATAATTATTTTCTTTTTTTTTTTTTTTAAAAAAACACTCACTAAATAAATGGCGCCATAATAGATGGGATGTCAGAAGAACAATGATCATAACAAACTCACTATCATTAAGGAGGGATGCAAGGAGATTTACATCAAGAAACTCATGATTGCTCATTAGCAGAGGCACAGCAGAGAGGCATTGTGATCCATCGATGACAGCGTGCACATGGAGAGGGAAATCCTGCCAGGGACCAGGGGCTCACACACGGGCAGCCCAGCTGCCAAGGGTCAGGAGGAGCTGTTGTTGCTGTGTTCTTGTGTTCTCCATTCAAGACCAGGTGGCAGACCCTGAGGAAGGAAGGGTACATGGGTCATGGGCAGTCGCCTTCCACTGATGCTGCTGTTTAACAGTGCCACGAGGTGCTGACAGGCTCCTGAGTGAGAGAGCAGTGAGATTCAGCAGAAAACACAGGAAATCCTGACTCCCATACTGCTGTGAGGTATCCCTCTCTTTAACTTTGTACTTAGTGATGAGCTGTAGGTCAGCTTGTGGTAAAATGAGGGTTTGTATTTATAACAACCACTTTTTACTGATTATTGGCAATTACTTCGACATATAACATCTTGGAAGTTATTTGCTTAATGCATGGATTCTGTTAGCAGCACTTTCAAGGTAACCCGTGTTTCAGTGTATTAGGAGGATGATGACATTGTGGTAAAATACCTAAATATTTTGTGCATGATACATGTGTACACACCTGGAAAAGTGACACATGTATCAGCATTTTCTCATGGTTCTAGTGGCAAATAATGTGTTCACATGTCCATTCTGACACTAAGTAATAAATAGATAATAGATAAAAAATAGATAGATAGATAGATAGATAGATAGATAGATAGATAGATAGATGATATCTATCATCTATCTATCCCTTTGGGATTTTTCTCCCAAAGGAAAGTGTAACTTTTTATAATTTCCTTGTCAGTATTCTAACTAATTACCTTTGGCCTGAATGTACTTAGAGAAAAATCTGAGATTCTGTTAGATACACAGCTGCTGAATCAATGGCAGCCTGCTACAATATATTTCAACACACGTCATTAATTCTGATTAAAAAGCATCACCCAGTTGTGATTCTTATTAGAACTCTATTAGTGTCTCTGCTAATAGATGCAATCTCCGTTATTATCATAATTATTGTTATTTACCACTTATGTTACTGCAGCAGTGCCTCAAGGGCTCATTCATAAGCCATGCCCTTATTGGATCATTTGCAAATGCAGATTAGAAATATGTTCCTTGCCCTCAGCGCTTTCTTTGGTAAGACAACAGATAAAAGAGGAAGGAATATAAAGAGGCAAAGTGACCATCTGGGTCAGCACTGAGGCATTGCTTTCAGCACATCTGAAGCCTGAGTATTGCCCTTCTTCCACAAAATGAAACCGAGAATAGCACCCAAAGTTCAGTAATTCCACCTCAACTTTGTCATTGTCTGTGTCTTCAAATGCTGAGGGTGCTGGTCACTGCTTTCTAGTAGACACAGGCATAGGAATTCAGAACACATAAATCATAAAGCACTGCAGCCAACCACTAGTTGGGTGTGTGTGTCCAAGTGAAGTAGCTCCTGCATATCTGGCACTCACAGAATACATTCAAGCCATGCCTAAGACAATGAAACTAATTTACAGCAGTGTTAATATAAGCAACGTGCTTCTACTTTTGGTCTTATAAATAAGCAATCTGGTTTTCAGAATGCCACATCCTGAAGTCTCCACATCCTGAAATCCCCACTTCCTGAGCAGCAAACTTTATATTTGATGTCCCAGCTGTGGGCAAGGTGTCCCAGTTGTGTCCCACTCAGGGGCTGTGTCCCTGAATACCCTCTGCAAAGTCAACTGAATAGGTGTCCAGAAAGTCCCACAAGCGGAAGGGATGAAGAACAGGTTGGGGTGAAATGAGGGAGCAGGCACGTTTTCAAGTAATAAATAGAGAAAGGAATGCAAGAAAAGTGAGTTTGATGGACAAGGAGCGCAGATTTGACTTGGTCTAACTGCTCTGATCCTCCCAGCCATCTGGAATCAATCATTTGTCTCTATGTGGCCTTGTAAGATTAAGGAGAACATGAGCAGTGATTTGAGGCTTGTGAGATGCTTTGTAACCCCCAGAAAACAGGTATCAAATAACTGCAGCATGCTTATTGTTAAAAATATTTCCTCTCTGAATTACAGCACCATTGCAAAGAGATTTTGCATTCCTGCATCCCTGTAACTCTGGACAGTCTTCTTTTCACATTCTTTCACAATTTAGCTTGTAAGTTTAATATTTTAAGAGCAGCTAATGTTGCTAATTGAATAGGGAAACAGACATGTCAACTTTTGTTTACCACAGGATTCACTTCAGAAGCATGAATGATAAATGCACCCCAAGAGATATTATCATAATCATTGTTGCAAATAAATTTTTTAGACAATGGAGTGCATGGCAAATAACTTTCAGTGAGATGCATAAAACACTCAATGCTAAGCTTTTTCCTAAACATATGAATATGTAATTTTGTCCTGCTGTAATGAAGTGATATTGTTCAGATGAGAAGGACTGTGACCAGGTAAAGGCAACACGAAGGAAGCTCAAAACCAGCAGAGATACTGAATTAGCAGTCACATTTATCCTGTGCACTCACTGTGGAGCTCCACATTTAGCAACTTGATAAGACCCTACAGTCAACAGTTCCTGCAGCAGTTTTTGGCAGTGAAACAGAAGAGTGACCCTGTTATCAAAGAACAGCAGATATTTGTTGGTGTGAGATGGAGAGTTTTAATTTCCAGTAAAAAATGATCTACTGGAGCTGAGAAGTCCTTTAAACCAATAGCTGGTTTTTCTGTCATTAGACACCAATGACATAAGGTGACTCCTCAGACACTCTTCCTCAGTTCTATAATTAATCAAGTATTGTGGGAGGTGTTTCTCAGGGCTGTGTTTTACCAGAGGGAAGCACTGCTCCAAGCCAAGTGTCACATCCCCATCACAGATGTGTGAGGATCTCTTATGAGTGGCTGGAAGGTTGCTAAGTGTTCAGGAGGGATCCAAATCCTGTCCGAAGCCCCCAGGACATTACAGCTTGTCTGGAGGTTCACCAACTGGAGGTTGGGTCCCCTCTGCCTTGGTGCAACAGCTCCCTCCCCAGCCTTTGAAAATGAATTGTTTGGTTTTGCTTCCCAGTCCTCTGTCTCTGATGCTTTTTCAAAAAAATAAATAAAATAACAATTCATTAAAGCTTTTTGCTTGAATGAAAGAAAAACAGAAAACATGTTTCATTTCCCTGATTTTTGATAAGGACACTTTCTTCTGAAATTATTTTCTGACAACTTTTCCATCAATCCTGCTCAAAGGCTCTCTGTGTTGGGAGGCACAAAGCTGTTTTCCCAATTATGCTGCATTTCTTTGTAGATTCAGCTGAAGGAAAATGTGTTAAATAAATGATTTGTTTCCAATTACTCAGTCAACTCTAAATACAAATATGCACACATGTCTTTACATAGGGACTTAGCAGGCAGACCAAAATATTTGCAATTTTATGAGTTCATTGGGAAATAAAGGAGACAAATGTCTCTTCTGATCATGAGCAGGTAAGTCTTATGAACTCCTTGTGCATAACATGGAGGGTACAGGTTTTTTCTGTACTGCTGGTAACTGAAATAAGATAAAATTGCAAGCCTATAAATATTACTCCATAAATGTTTTATTTATTTTAAAGATAAAAATGAAGGCATAGCTGTCATAGTATATCTTTGCCTTCAGAACAGCAATATATCACAGTGAAGATATTTTGATGGTGACTTTCAACAGGTGTGTGATCCTCTTTCCTGATAAGCTCATGTGTCATCATCTAAGTAGCAGAGGTGAGGCTGCAGGAAAAATGAGCACTCAAGGGAACATCCTGGAATATATGCACAAACATATTTGCTGTTTTGTTTTGTTATGAGACTGTTTCGCTCTGTTTTGGTAAACAACTTCTGTTGTCTCTGTTGCTTACTTTAGTAACAATTCTTTTTGCATACTTTCTGTTTGTTTGGTTGTGTTGGTTTGGTTTGAGCAGTCCCAGAAGTCAGGTGCAATCCAGTGTTTTCAGGAGTCTCGTGTTGAGTCCAGCTGAACCTGTTGACCTTCCCAGTGGTCTGTCCATAGTGATCCTTTCCAGCTTTATCATCATCCAGTGAATGCCTCATTTGCTGCTGGCCTGAAAACAAGCTGCTTTTTTACAGCCCACTCTGGGACTGGTCCAGGCAGGCAGGGCTGTGGTGTTTGACTCATCCCCCAGAACCACAGCAGCAGGCAGAACTACCCACATGTGAAGTATCCTGGACAACAATGCCCTGATCCAGGCACTGACAGTCAGATGAGGATATACCTCCCAGGAAAAGGAGGAAAAGCATGGGATTACTGCACTGCCTACAACCTCATACTAACAGCTGGCACAGGCACCAAATTACCGAGTTCCCAACCCACTGCTCTGTGTCTGCTCATAACTGCAGGTCTCACCCACCCCTGTCTGCTTTTCCTGTTTGTTGAGGAAAGGGATAGAAGAGGATTACAGGGATCTTGGATTTGTATTAGGTGAAATAATAATACAATAATGTTGGGACTTCAGTCATCTCTGAACTAATCATATTTCCTCCATCTGCAAAATTATAGTGGAAATTGAAAACCTTTGAGCCTGTCATTAGCTCTATGATGTCCTCAAAAGACTTTTTGAAAATCCTGACTGTGGATTTTTTGTCTTTTTGTTCATATACTTTGCTTCAAAAGTCAAAGTTTTACTTCCATGTTGAGCCTCTGAGGTGTGAGAAATATAAACTGAAAAGTCCTGAAATGTCTTGCTCTTTTTCATGTCAAGAAATAGTATGATTGATACAACTAAGCAATAAATGAACTTTAATAACATTGTCTGCTTGGTATCTTCACAGTCATCTTTGTTCCAAAGAGAGACAGAGTGCTTGTGCAGCCCTAGATTTTATGTAATTTAACAAGTCCCTTAAGCTTATCATGCCTAAACTCATGCTTAAGCATTTTTGTTCCATGTTAATGAGCGCAGATTCAGCAGTTTATCTAAGTACTCTCTTAACACTGGTTTTAGCTTTGCACATTTCCCAGCAGGCTTCCAGCCTCCTCCAACTAATTGACCTGGCTTCTGCTTCGTGCAAAAGGGAGAGCAATAAACAGGGAGACATTCTTTTCCTGCACCAAAAAAGCCCACTGTCATCTAGCAATTCTTTCTGACTTGAATGAGCAGGAGCTGGTAACTGCCCTGGCAAGAAAGTCCCTGGAACTCCTCACCTTTACAGAGGTCAAACCTGTCTCTGCTAAATCCTCTCAGCCTCCCACACATGTGTGCATGTTTTTTCTTGGCCTTTCAGCTCAGAGAGGTGCTGCAAGCCCTAGGCAGCACTTTCTATGCATGTGATTTCTGACCCTGCAGGATGTGGAAGTTTATTTCACCAAGAGAAATCAAATCCTAAGCCCTTCCCACCAGGTGTCCTGTCCTGAAGCCAATCAACTCGGAAGTGGTACAAAATTATTTAATAATAAAACCTGGGAGCATCACTGTCAAATGATGAGTAAAATAGACCTTACATCATCAGTTAATTCCCACTTGGGTTGAGTTTGGAGGAGCTCAGAAGAAGATTAGCCACATCTCACAACCCTGCTTGAAAAGCTACAGCTGCTCTGAGTCCCAAAAATGTTCTCCCTGAGGCTTCCCCATCCTCTTGCTCATCTCCCATGGCTGCTGCAGGGGATGGCAAAAGGAACAAAGGTGACAGAGGAGCCTTTTACTGCACCCAGTAGTGGTCATTTCAGAATGTGAGGTGGGCAATTACAGGTAACCTAAGAAGTCTCTTCTGGCCCAGGTTTCACTGATGGCATTTCAGCACAAGAACAATACCTTGGTCTAAAGCAGGAGTAAGTACTTTTTTACTGAGAAGTACAGGTACTTTGGTACAGGGAAGATGCAGTTGCAGCAGGTGAAACTTCATCAATTTATAAGGACTCAGCACTGCTGGGGTTTTAATCCTTATAATGGAGAGGCAAGCCTCACAGTGTTGGGAGAACTTTCCATTTCCTGCATGGAAAATTCAGGGAGAATGATACAAAAAATCCTAGGCTGAGATTCCTCTTCCCATCCAAACCACTATCTCCCTACACAAGGGAAGCCCCTGAGTGTAAATACTTTCCTTTATGGAGTGACAGGGGCAAAATTGCCCTGAGGTGTCTAAATGCACTGGCAAATT
This sequence comes from Passer montanus, assembly GCF_014805655.1. Classification (NCBI taxonomy): domain Eukaryota; kingdom Metazoa; phylum Chordata; class Aves; order Passeriformes; family Passeridae; genus Passer; species Passer montanus. Next base: position 9,442,674 of record NW_024366703.1, read on the forward strand.
TCTTACTTCTGGGGAGCAACTAGACTAGGAAAGATAATCTTGTGATTAAAATTCCAGCCTGAGAACCTGGATATCTCAGTTTACTCCATGCTCATTATTCACTTTTTACCTGATACTGGAAAGGCCACTTAAACTTGCTATGAGTAGGTTCATCATCTTAAAGTATGCATAACCACATTTCCTTTCTCTCTGTTTTCCTTTCCCTCTCATGACCCTGTTTGGGTCATCTCCCAGTACTGGAGGGTATTTAGTCATTGCTGCAATAAAAATACATAAAAGCAATAAAACAACACTCTGAAAGACAAAAAATACATGCTAGAAATGCATAATGTCTCCTATTATCAGTGTGGCTCTAAGTCCACTGAAAATGAACAATTTCATGGTGGCTCCTGGCTCCAAGGACTGCTCTGACCTGTGGATTCAAGTGGGTCTGAAATAAGAGGACAACACTGTTGATTTTTCAGGCTCCAGCAATGATCTCACAGGTTGCTGGACAGGTGTGGTGAACTGTTTGCACATGTGGAGCTAAATGCAGTATTTGTGATGCCTGCAAAGAATGTAAATTTTCAAAGGACATTGTATAAGGCTGTGTATCAATCAGATATCAGTGCCAGATATTTGAGGAATTGGGATTTCCACCTTAACCTGGCTTTTTCTCCAGGCACTTTGAAACACTTAAGTGTAGAAAACTTGTGTATAAATGCATACATATGTGTGTGTGTTTGTACACACCAGCATTCCCCCTTCTGCAAATAAACCACACATTAAGGAAAGTCTTGGGAAAGTCTTGGGGAAAAAAACTGTATGAACTCCTAACATCAAAGAACAACAGGAATTTCTCAAAGTCAGTTGAGTTGGATGCAAAGTTAGGAACAGATCCAAAAGCTCTGTGAGCTCAGCAGAAATGTATTGATGGTGCCTTCACTCATTCACTGCACAGCTCTCCCAGAATGACCCTGCACAAGGCATTTCATTACATATATTACATAAGAATTGCATATATTACATAAGAATTATCAAAATAAATTTAGTGAAATGAGAAAAAGTTCTTCCGTATTAAACATTGACAAGAGTGTTATTCGTTACAAGTAGGGGATGAAAATAAATTGGAGTAAAAATTTTACTCTATATATGACTGAGGATTTCTCTGGACAGAGAGACTTCATGAAACCAAGGGTGAAATATTTGACAGCTGGGGGCAAAACCTCATCTGCTAATAAGATATGGCTTGAAAAGCATCTTACACTCTTACAGGGAGGGTTAACTTAAACAACAGCACTACCACCTTTAGGAAATATTGCCAGGTTACAGTTTGAGCTCTGTAATAGAGTAACAGTACAGTAATAGAACAGTAATTGACAAAAAATAAAAGATTCCAGAAAAATCTCTGACTTTTCATTACAGTTCTGAAAATTCATCCATAGAAATACATTATTATGTAAATTCATGTTAGCTTAGCCCAATGTATTGCTTAGGGCAAGGCACACACAAATAGTCTTTATCTTCCAGCTGATACATGGTAAATTGCTGAAGTGAAGTAAATTAATCACATGCATGAACCCTTTTTGACAAATGACCTCTCATAATTACTCCTTTTCCTAAGGAGACTTCAAGACTAGAAATTTAATCATAAGGAAAGAAATTCCAGCAAATGATTTCTTCTAGTCCCAGATGTAAAATTTTGTATCTGTGGCTATACTGAATGTAGAAAATGACTTATTGCATTAATTAGCAGAAGCGTTTTGGCCGATTCACTCTCTTGGCAACCCACGACATGGATGGTGCCACAGGTGTGAGACACGAGGTGTGTATCAAAGCATCCTCTGTGAATGGCTTCTGCTGCTGCTCAGCAGTGCCATTGACCCACAGGATGGAATGTGCCTGTATCCGAGCCCCTGCCAGCACAGGTCAGCCCTTTCAAAGGTAACCTCGGACAGCAAGGCACTCGCTCCTTCCCACAGCAGGAAGGAGCTCCCTCCTTTTAAACCCAACCTGGAGCAATTTCCCTGCACCGCCAGCAGAGCCATCATTTCAGCAGGAGCAGTTTGACCCCATTTAGTACCTGCAGACCCAGACCTGTGTGATTTTGTCCCTGCCCACACTGGGTCAGCAGCCCAGAGCACTCCTTGCTGCTGCCATTCTCATCTCCCTGCACTGTGAGGCTGCCCCAGTGCCAGCAGGGAGCTACTGGCCAAGCCTCTCTGCCTGGGAGTGCTGCAAGCAAGAGATAAAATAGTTCTCCAGCCGAAACTGAGAGCAAGAGGAAGCTTATTCTCATCCAAGGCATGAGAAAGCTGTAAAACAGCACAATATGTGTGGGAAGGAAATGGAGCCTGACGGGTTCATATCATGAAAGCACAGAGCGTAACCCATTAAAAGGTTTTCCTATTACTTAGTGCTGTTGCAGCATGAAGATACTGCAGGGTGGGAATCCTGGGTCTGACCACAGCACAGCACAGGAGAGAGCCAGACCTGCCCCGCTGCAGGCCTGTGTGTCAGGCTGCGTGTGATGTAGGTCAGGGCTCAGTCAGAATACACCCCTGTTTGTTCAGCATTCCTCTCCTCCCCTCCTCTCAGAAAGAGAGGAAAAAAAGAGAATGAGAAATTTATTTGTCCATGAGGCCTTTTTAAACAGACAAGGTAATTACCTGAGTACATCTATTATATGCAGAGCTGCTCCAATCATCACAGAGCACGATTGCTTAACTATAATTAACTGCCAAACACCCAACCCTGTTTAAGTCACCTTAATGCAGGCACACGGAACAAAAATTTCTATTGTCAATCCCATTGCGCAGTGTCAATGAGAGAGCAGGAGGCCAAGAGCAGGGCTTCACCCTGAAATACATATCTTCAGCTCACTGTGTCAGAAATTCTTAGCACTGTATTTTATTTTTTTTCAGAACAAGTCTACTAAAGAGAGTTACTAAACATCCATCAGCAGCCCAACGCAGCACGAACGGGAGCATGCGGCAATCAACCAAACGGACCGAGAGAGAGCCGGGAGGAAGAAGTGTGGGAGAATTGCAAGTGAATTGGTGTGTTCATAAAAAATGACAAATGGCCCAAAAGGCTCAAGGTTCCTTTTCAAGGAAAGATGGAGAAGCAGTGCAAGCCCCAGGAGGGGGGGTTAAAGTCAGCTGGGGCTGCAGAGCTTGTGGAGCTACCAGGGCACAAACCCCACTCCTTCATCCCCACTTCTGTGTAGCAGCAAAGCCAGGTCACTACAGCTGGTGCCTTAACTCATATCCAAGAATGCAGTGACTGGGAAGAATTACAGAATACCAGAGCAGGAAAAAAAGAAACATCTCATTTCACCACCCCCATTCCCATGTAATTCCACAGTGCTCAAAATCAATTTGTCCTGACTACCACAAGCATGGAGGGAGAATCAGGAGCTGCATATTTTTTGTCAGGGTGCTAAAAGGAAAAAATAAAGCAGAGGGCAAAGCAATATTGGGGTTGGTTTTTTTTGCTTTTTCCAGTCCTAAACTTACTGGAAGTAAGGGGCATGCATTCAGGGCAACCCCCAGAGACACCCCTGTCCTGCAGTTGACTTTGCCCATTGAGCAGATTGCTTAGTTGCATTTACACTACCTGACCCACTTTTCATCTCCCTGTTTGTAGAAAAAACAAAATCATACAGAAAAGGAAGCACAGTCCAGATGCTCTAGAGAGGGGCTTTGAACTGTGAATCACATAGAAAGGAAACTTGAGGAAAAGAGAGGTCTCATTTTACCCAGAGAACAAAAGGCACCAGTGTCATAACCTAAACTAGATTTAGTCCCCAGTCCTGCCCCACATTACACATCATGATTGGTCTGATAGTAGACTGAAATACTGTTCTCAAAGTTCTGCCTAATGAATGTTATAATTTGGCCTCACAAATTATTTTCATCCAAATGAGAATGAATGGGCTTGGTCTTCAAATGAGAGACAACTTACAGTTGTCTGAGGAGGAAAAATCACGTCTACATGATTCTCTATGCACATGTACTCACACATGCAATGAACAAATTTTGTCTATTTGTTACCAGACCAGACAAATTTCAGGCAGTCCACTCCAGCAAAGTTTCTCCTTCTGTCTTGCATTTGTTAACATAACACATCATGGTGTCCTATTTTCTCTTGCATTTTTAAAAGTGAGAGCTCTAGAGTAATTTAATGTCCTCATTTACCACGGGTTTTATTGAATATAGAAATCAATAACAAACTGCTGGTCAATAAAGAGCTGCTTATGGAAGGGAAAAGCTTCTTGCAGGTGCTAAAAAGAAAAAAATAGAGAAATAATTAGTATGTGTTTGACAGTGGCCACCGGGCGGTAACTAATAAGGGGAATGTATCATCTGCTAGGAGAAAGTTTCCATTTCATGGCTGCCTTGAAGACCTGGGGACATTTCTCTGGCTGTCTGCAAGAGCCAGGCATAGGTAGTTACCATCTCAGATGGATGTTTCTGCCAAGCAAGGAAAACTTATTTCATCTCTTTCAGAGCATTTACTGTTGGCACAGAATAGTTTCCTCCAGTCCCCAGCAAGTCAAAAACCACTCTTATGTTCCTGTGAAGCAGGACACAGATCCTAATACCCTCATTATCACCACCATCACCATCTGGCTGTATCTGTTGTCTCATCATGGTGCAGACCCTGCTCCCTCACTGACACAGATCTAGAATTTTTCTGCATGGCTGAAGCTGCTAACTGCAGCCTGCCACCCTATCAGCCTGCCATGGTTCAGTGATCTTGGTTTCATCCAGCAGAGAGGCTGACATAGGCCCAGCCCAATGCACTGCAGAAGTGATGATATTCCATCCCTATTGAACTGGAGAGGAGCCTGGTCACCAGAACAGGGACAGGAAGAAAAACAATTGGTACTCTGTAAAATAAAGGTGCCCATAAGAAACAAGCTCTCAAAATGATGGAGGACCAAACACATCAACAGAAATTCAAAAATTAGTTATTAGACATTTTTAGGACCTTTGTCTATTCCCTTTGGTTTACAAATCCTGCAGTGAGCTGCTTCAGATAGTCAGGGTGCCATGATCAGCTCTGCTCAGCCTCACTCCTCTGACCCAGGGATCCACATGGCACTGACTTCATGCAGACCAGGTGCACAACCTCTGTGTGTCAGATTGCAGCCTCATTTCTTCCTTTCCAGATGAAGACAGAAAGATGGAAGAAGGGGATTTCAGTAGAAAATAGTGAGTCTACAAGGCAGATTTCAAACCCTTTTCCTTGACAGCAAGGCTCTGTCACCAAGGTTTTGTGGGCATATTCCTGCTGTTATATCACCCTACAAACAACTCAAATGCACTTTTTACCTTCTTTTGCTCCATAAGGTTTTATTTTCTCCTTCAGTGCTATCACATTTTAGTTAGAAGTGATCACTCTAAATTATCCCACAGCTGTGACCCCTCAGGTGCCTCAGCTATTAGATTAGACTGCCCCATCCGTGAAGGCAAGGATATCGATATCATCTGTACATCCATCCTGATGAACCGCTAACCACTACAAGATCACCTTGAGGGAAGAGACATTTAAACTGCCCAAGAAATGAAATTTAGAGGGGAAAAGGACAAAGAAAAAGAAGAAAGAAAAAAAAGACACTTGCCTGCATGGGGTACAAGTCCATGGAATAACTGCTTCCAGCAAAAGATATCTCCTTCTGATGAAGAGAAGTTGCTAAGTTGCTGCTGCTGTTGTTTTTATAGGAATAAGAACAAAGGACTGACCTGTTCAGGTAGGAGAAATAATTGAGCCTGTAATCAGTTATAAGTCTCCAGATGGAGGCTCATTAGCTTTCCAGGCAACATACATTAAAATTCTGACACATTCATACAAAAGTCCCAGCAACTCAAAGCTCTCCCAAGCATGTCTGTGACCTGTAAGGATCCCTTGTAACCCTCACTGCTGCAATATTTTAGTTAGAGAGGCAATGAGGAGAATGCTCCAGCTCTGAATGCAATCCATTCACAGCAGCAACACAAAGGCATCAGGATGTAAACAGACTGACATTTGGTATATTTAGGGTTTAATCTATATGCAAATCTCTTGAACATACTTCAATAAAAAAATAATTCACAGAAATTTATGTTTACAATTTTGGGCGTGATTCTTTATGTCTTTAACTAATGGTCTCAGATCTGTACTGTTGTATTTTATAACACAGAGCTGATAGATTGTTTGAACAGGAGCAGAACTGAATATTTCCCTTTGTAAATACAGAAGAGACCTGAGAGTTTTTTCAGATGAGTAGCACACAGTGGTTACTTGTGGTAAGACACACAAGACCTCTAGCAAGTTTAAAGTTCCACTTTCCTCTCCCTGTCCCCAGCCCACTTGTCTTTTGAATAGGCACACAGAGCAGCACAGATACTCCAGCTGGATCCTCAGGTTGGAGAATCAGTGTTAAGGACTCTGGACACCTCTGTGTAGGTCATGTGCCCCACAGTCTAAACACAGAATGCAGCCACTTGAAGATTTGCTGAAAGTGAGAAACAAAAATATCATGGAGGAGACCCATAGCATTGTCCTACGTGAGCTCCAACCAAACCAGTGTCAGGTCAAGTGCATTCCTAAGGACACACACAACACTGTCAGCAGGAGCTGAGGCGTCCAGGGGATCTGGCTAGACTGAGTGTGAAAAAAGAAATTTGCATCAGAGACATCATTTTAGGGCCAGAAAAGGGCCTTAAAGAAAGACATAGGTCACCACCTCCTTTGGTTTCTCCTATACTGAGAACCATAACTCTTCAAGACAGCCAGCCTTGATTGAAAGTCTTCAAGCAATGGAGATTCATCATTCCATTAATTCTCACAATTTCTCATTTCTATGGCAGCAAACCGTAGTTTTCATGCAAAATGAGAAGCAGGCATTTTGAAAGGAAATGTTCATACATACAGAAGAAATGAATCACAAATGCTCATACTTAATATCCACCTAAATCTCTCACAGCAACATGGAGGTTATAAACAAGAGACCCAACAGTTTTCAGATCTTTATCTAGATGCAATGTTCTTTTTAATCTTAACTCCTGTATAATGCAGGAAATGCTAAAACATATACTTCTGCATATCACCAAGCAATTCATATGGAGATGTTTTAATTGCCTATTTCAGTAGAAGCCACATTAGTTATCTGTATGTAATTTCCAGAATATTTTATTCATATCATGTTTGTAAAAAGACTGAAAAAAAAGAGGACTGTATACACTTTGAAGTAGGAATATTTACATGCCATATCTGATTTAAAATGTACCAGTTAGTAATATTGAATTGGGAAAATTTAAATATAGTTTCAAGGCAAAATACATGAGGAATATATAGAGGTAAGTTAAGAGCAAACCTGTTGCAAGCAAAATCAATAAAAATATTCATTAAAAGCCTTGGCTGCTCAGAGTTAATGGTTCTCTTAGAAGGCTCTCAAACACCTTAAGGGGAAGACAATGCACAATGAAGACATTTAATTAACCTTAACTCTGACCCCCATAGCAATAGTATTCACATATCTTGCAATCATTATTTCTTCCCTACCTGATATGTACCCCTGAGAGCACACTTTCTCATCACCTTCTCATCACATGGATCTTTCCGTGCTCTGCTAAATTTCTCCAAGATAAGCATAAGGGACACTTATTGAAATCACAAAAGGAATCATAGGCAATGGAATGAGATTAAATATAAGCATAGTGGAGATCATCTCTTCTGCTGGGAAGGGAAAACCTTCAAGATATGAGAAGATGATCTGTATGGATGCAAATGCAGCTGTTCCTCTCCCCTGGCTGCACCACAACAGGAGATCAATGAAGAAAGGGGAGGACTTACAGAGAGAGACAATCTTCTTTTTGATAAAAAAGAGAAACTACATGATTCTGGGAATGAGGAATGCTGCCAAACCACCCTGTTATCTTGATTCCCTGTTTGTAACAAATAATAATCATAGCTTTCTCATAGGCACCAAAGTAGCAAGCCCTTTGGAGGTAAGATGAAGGATGGGAGGAAGAGACTGGTCCAAGTTCCTTCTCAGAAAATTTGCTCAGAAAACTTCCCAGGTTTCTGCTAACACTCAACACTGTAACCAAGATTAGAACGTCAGACTGCAAATTGTTAAAGACTTACTCTTGATAAGCTTTTTAACTCAAGTTCCAAATGCACAGCTAATTCACACAAGATTGCAAAGAACTCCTGAAAAATACCATTTGGAAAAAAGACTGGGGATTTTAAAGATGTGATTAAGAAACACCTGATTTACACACAGACGCCCTCAGCATTCACAGAGGTCCGAGGGCATACCAGTTTAATGGAAAGGGAAAGAAACCCCATACTTCACAGCAAGTGAAAAGAAATCCCTACTATGGAAGGTGATATAAGAAAAGTGTCATTTCCTTGCCCTACAAAGAATAGTCACAAAGGAAGTCAAGCAGGTCTTAAAAAGGCAGATCTGCTAAAGGTCGAGGTGCATTAAGCCTTCAGCTGTGCTGGATGAAAAGCAAAAGAGCAAAAAACACAACTGAAAGATGCATTTGAAAGTTATTTGGAGAAGAAAAGAACTATCTGTTCTGCACAATTACAAAATAGACATCCTAATATAGCAGTTATGTGAAACAGTGCCAAAAAAACAAGAATGCAGACTATTTAAGAAAGTAAAATTTAGTCTAATATGGGTTATTTTTCCTTGACTTGTAATGGCAGTATACTTTTACTGTATCAAGTCTTAACTGTGAACCCAAAAATCCTCTTAAGTCAACAAAGAGACTGCCATTTACTTTATCAGACTATAAATCCGGTCCCAAAGAAGATAAGTGCAATGTGTCATTGATAAATGATGGAACTGAGGAGAGCTATTTTCCAGCCATAAGCGGTTCCTCCAATCCTGAGAGCATTGTCCTCTGAAGCACAGCCTCTGCCAGGGCAGCACTGGGCCTTTTAAACACAGCAGGACTGCAGCATGACCTGCTGTGGAGAGGAAAGCAGCTCAAGCACTCACACATGGGCCAGGAGCAGGTGCCATGCTCTAGGAACCCTGGTGGATCCCCCAGCTTGCCCATGGTTGCCCAGAAGTGTGTGGGTATGTTTAAACAGCTGGAAATATAAGAACAAATGTGCTGTCTCAGGCTCTCAGTGCCAAGAATTCAGTCTCAGGAGAGATTCTATGGTTCCTGCAATCACCAGCTCCACTCCCTTGGAAGATGCTAAGATTAAGTCAGCGCAAAAGTGCTGTCTCAGGCTCTCGGTGCCAGGAATTCAGTCTCAGCAGAGATTCTATGGTTCCTGCAATCACCAGCTCCACTCCCTTGGAAGATGCTAAGATTAAGTCAGCCTAGAGGGATCTGGACAGGCTGGATTGATGGGGCAAGGCCACCTGTATGAGGTTCAACAAAGGGAAGTGAAAGATCCTGAGCCTGGGTCACACAATCCTACACATCACTATAGGCTGGGGCAGAGTGGCTGGAAATCTGCCCAGGGGAAAAGGACCTGGAGGTGCTGGTCAACAGCAGGTGAAAACGAGCCAGGTGTGCCCAGATAGCCAAGGAGACCAATGGCACCTGGTCTGTATCAGAAATGGTGTGTCCAGCAGGAGCAGGGCAGTGGCTGGCCCCTCTGCAGCACTGCTGAGGCCACACCTGGAATACTGGGCTCAGTTTTGGGCCCCTCACGACCAGAAAGACACTGAGGGGCTGGAGCATGTCCAGAGAAGGGCAGCAGAGCTGTGTAGGGTCTGGAGCACAAGTCCTGTGAGGAGTATCTCAGGCAGCTGGGAGTGTTTAGCCTGCAGAAAAGACTCAGTGGTGACCTTATAACTCTCAAAGGAGGGTGTAGTGAAATCTAGTTCAGTCCCTTCTCCCAACTAACAAGCAATAGGACAAGGTCTTAAGATTATCAGAGTAGGTTTAGATTGGATATTAGGGGAAAGTTCTTCAACGAAAGGGTTGTCAGGCACTGGAACAGGCTGCCAAGGGAAATGCTGAAGTCAGCAGCCCTGGAGGTATTTAAAAGACATGTACATGTGGCACTTAGGGACAAGTTAGTTGTGGACCTGGCAGTGCTGGGGTAATGGTTGGACATGACCATCTTAGAGGTCTTCTTCAGTCCAAATAATTGATGATTCTGTGATTCAATCCTGTTTAATTTATGAGATTTGATGTGATGATAGGCCAACCTATCCAACCTGAGGGCAATGGCCTTTTGCACCCATATGCAAAGCAAAATGTCTGAAGTCATTACTTGCTGGAGCAGATAGCCTGTGCTACATCATGCCATCATGCAGACTGTAAAAATAAATGGCTTTGAAAGATCTGGTAAAAGATACCAGAGGAGAGGCAGACAGATGGCTCAAATGTGAAAAGACAAACTTCATCAGAGCTCTGATCTGAGCTCACAGTGTCTTCATTGTTTCCTTGGACCTTTCTTTTCCAGGCCTTGCAAACCCTGCATAGACAGACTGACTTGCCTGCAGGTGAGCTAACACAAAGAGAGAGTCCAGACCCTGTCTGAGAGAGCTGCTACCTACGTGTAGCTCCAGCACCCAGGCTTTGACTGTGCTTGCTAAGAGTGACTCCAGGGGCACCTTGCAGCAGAAGCTTGGTCCCTTTCTTTGAATCAGACATGGAAGGGCCAGGCAACACCACTGGCCTGGATTGTCCCCACCTGAGCACCATCCCTGTGTCCTGGGTGTTAGATTCAAACTCAGGGACTCTTTGATTGAACTGCAGAAGAATCTCTCTGGCAGCAGATATGAATGACTTTGTGATAAATAATTCCTTCCCTGCCCTTTGAAATCCACATGCTGATGATAACTCAGCTATTGAGTCATATTGGAAAAGAGTGGAGGCCTTTTGCTCTGCCAGCTCTTGTTTTAAGCCTAACTGCTAGTTCAATGCAGCCATGAATTTTTGCCTCCTTGCATATAATATTTTGCTATCTAAAGCAGGAAAAGCATGAGGGAAAAAAAAAAAAAAACCCTCATCCTAGAAGGAAATTAGCATCCTGCAGCCTAATAACCCATTCTCTGCATCACATGCAGGGTGGTGTAATTAAAGCCATAAAATATTCAGAATTGATCTCCCCATTTGGAAGATACACTTGCAACAAAACTAATGATGGCTGCTGCTGTGTGCCTAGGAGAGGATATCTCCCCCAAAAGGCTTCTCTCCCTAGGAATCCTGCTGCTTCTATCCTGCCTTCTCCGGGGAGATGAAGGTCAGATAATCCAGGTAGCAAATACATTCAGTTCCTGCCCAGCCCCAGCTCATGGGGTCACAACTCAACGCTTCAAAATTTGAGGTGGGCTGTTCTCCTGCACAAAGTTCCTGGAGCACAAAGCTCCCCAGGGCACATCCAAGTCCAGCAGCACGTCCTGCTCAGCACAAAGCTCTCCAGAGCACACCCAGGCCCAGCAGCACATCCTGCTCAGCAGCCACCAGCCCCTGCTCACTCCTCAGCAGTGACAGAACTCGTCACCTAAGCAAGGGGCACCCAGGCCTGGCAGATTAGTGACTCCTGCCCACAGACTCTCAGTGCTTGTGGGATTTGCCCCAGTTCCCCCGAGGCTGATGGTTTACAAATGCACCCCATGGCACAGTGGTGTTTGCAGGTCTCCTCTCACCCAGGACTGTATTAAATTTCCTGCCTGTGACTTCTGCTAGACAAAAAACACTGCCCCAAACAAGGATTTTGTTTTGATGGTCTTGGTTTCAATCTGTAAGTGTGAAAGTCTCTTCAAGTCTGTTAGCTCCCTTTAGAAGCAGGATAAATTCTCTAGTTTAGAAAGTTTTAAAAGGATGAAAAGTCAAAACAAAAAAACCTTTTAAGCAGAGTTGATTGACAGTAGTGTTTTAAACTGTACAGTAAACAGAAAGTATCTGATCTGCTTTAAGAAGGTATCTTTAAAGTCTTTGTATTGTATTTTTGTTCTCTGCTTTCTACCCCTACTTCAGCCAGTGCAGTGACAGCTTTGCCATGTCTCTTCTTGTTTCAGGGCAGGGCTCTGAAGCCAGTGCTCTCCTTGTACAACCAAGTGTCTCAGAAACATTTGGCAGGACAGCACCAGACCTGGCCTCCTGCCAAGTCTCCATCCACATCATCCCAAGAGAGAAAATGAGGAGCCCTGTATCCAGGTCTAGCTGCACTAGACCTGCTGCAAAATACCACTTATCCCAACCTATTACATGGAACAAAACTCATCACTAAAACCCTGGACACCAGAGCCAGTAACTACAAGAATTTACATTATAACCCAGCAGCTTCTCCCACTATATTCCATTCTGAGAACTAGATATTCTTCTGGTATGTGTAGCTAAGAAAGCAAATGCAGCCTGAGATCCACCCTGCAGCCAGCTCTGAGCTAGAAGAAAACTATTCCTACAATTCAGTTTAATTTTGCTTCCTGTCTGTTTCAAAAAAATTAAAAAGCTCTCTTGTAGAAAACATCAGATGACTCCCCTTGATTTACAGCTGGAGCCTTTAGGAGATGTAAGTAAGAACTAATTATGACCTCCTTCTTAAATGTCTTGCCTCTGAAAGCCAAAAACAATCTGAATAAAAAATTAATTGATCAATATTCTCCCACCATTTTTCGCCAATTAGGCCTGTAAGTTAGTGCACCTTAAATAATGTGCCAGAGCAAAGGTTTCATGGGCTCAGCCTTGGCTGTTCACCTGTGAAAATTAATATGCTTAATTTTTATGTGATAACAATTATGTAACTTATTTTTGTAAGTAAATAATTCAGCACAGACAAGAGCCACAACACAGAAGAATGGACTGTACCTGTGTTTTGCCTACTGATAAGGGGCAGTTTTGCTGTCTCTTTGAATCCCTGCATGACCAGCATTAAACTCTGCAAGCATCTTGAGAGAGAAATATAAAATAGCCCTCCCAGCAAAGCTAAATTCCAGTGCTGGCTGACATTTGTTTCTTTTTATCTGTACATTTGTCTAATTAAGAAGATACAGTGCCGTTTTAATTTTCATATAAACTCTTAACTTCAATGGGGATGCATTCTGCAAACCAAACAAGAATTTATTAAGATAATAAAGCAAGCACTTCATAAAAATTTAAATGCCTGCTCTGAGCATCTTTTTTTGTGGAACCAAGAGGCCAAACTGGGGGAAGGATCTGCAGCAAACCTCTTCAGCAAGCTCATGCCCAGGCGCATGTGTGAAGTCTGTATGTGCAGGGGGGGCTTCCCATACCTGAGGCCACTTGTCCCCACAACACCAGCAGGATTTTAGCTGTGTGCCAGCTTTGCACCTTTTCAAGCACAGGGGTGCCCTGGTTCAAATTAATGGATTCATTTACAAGGACCTTGGCTGGGGGAAGGCATATTAGTTTCCCTTGCTTGTGCTGCATCGTCTGTTTATAACAACACAGTTAATCAAAGGAAGGGGAGATGAAGATCTTTTTTTGCCAGTGTGGCAGGAAAGACCGTGAAGCTTTAATTGACCCCTCGAGAGACAAAGTGAAAAGCTCGTGGAATTAGTTGAATTTTTAACACAAGGGCATGTTTTCCTTCCAGATCTGCTCTAGACACCAAAAGAAAGGGTCATGCTCCCAGCTCCCTGCTGCCCTGGGTGCAGCTGCTGCACCACCTCCTTACCTGAACCATTTCAGAAGCAATGCAGCTATTAATACCTCAGGGTAATGACTCACAGTAATCCCTTAAACCCCGTAATTGAAAAAAAAAATGGCCACTGCTGACTAATGATTTTGAGACTGGGGCATAATTAATTGACTTCTGGATAAGGTGCCTGAGGATTTTAATGTGGTTGGTAGTTCTGCCTCACTTGTCTGGGCTCTGCAAGCTGTTCCCAAAGGCAACATGCTGTGGATCAGGCAGGAAAAATGGTATCCAGGTCCTTTGAGACCAGGGCTGGGGGGCACAAGGATGTCCCATGTGCTGTGTCCTCCATCCTTCCCAATGCATGGGGGCACCAAGGTGGATTCAGAAGTCACAGCACTGGCAGGCTCCCAGCAGGGCAGTGAGGAAGGACCATGGTCCTTGTAACTCAATTAAAATTGTGCAAAATTAAAGAGGCTGAGAGAAGGGACCATACAGCACATCTGATTTTTTGGGGTTTTTTTAAGGAGGGCTGAAAAATTCCAAACTCTGCATTTAGAAAGATGGAGAAAGAGGAAGGGATTCTCAGAAATACTCAAAATGTGATGAGAAGTTCCTGCTATTCCATAGGCTTTCACCTGGCAAACTCTTCTAGTTACCTCTATTAAATCAGGTTTTCCCCCTCCACTTTATTTCTGGATGGGAAGGGCTGAAAATACGTGTTACAGCACAGGGCAGAAAAGGACAAGCTTCCCACTCTCTCCTCCTTCCCTGGCCATGACTTACAGCAAGATTGCACAAAACTGAGGACAGGCAGGGATTAGCTGGCTGGCCAGATGAGGAAAGATGTGCTCAGGAGTAGTTTGTTACAGCAAGACCTGACCGTGTTGGCCCTCCACAAAATGAGCAGCAGGTTCCAGTGGTGAGGTTACTGAGGATTGCTGCAATTTGTTCCCAGTGCTGCTTGTGAGCTCTGCATCTCCTTTCCTTCCACTCTCCTGATAAATCTGAAGTGCAGAAGCAGCATTTTCCTCAGTGGAACCAGTAGATGCTTTAACTGGAAATTCGTACATGGAAATTCGTGAAGGAGATAACCCTATAGCTTTCAAATGCAATATTGAGGAATCATTCTAGCCAAAAAAAGCAGATGATCTGCTTACAATTTGCACAATCACTCTGCAGATGTGGACACATATATGAAAACAATGAAAAAAAAGTGTTTAGAGGTTTTTTACCTCTTCTAAAAAGTCTTTCTGCTCTTCTCTTCATACCACTGCAGCTCCAACAGTATTATCATAAATAATAAACATCATAAGGCATGTGGCAAGAAAATCTAAACAACACCATAGCTACTCATCACTTGACTTAAAATATTCTGGCTGGATTTTCTCTCAGCTGTAACAAACATTAGGTTTTTCCTCTTCTTCTCAAATAACTGTGACACAACCACAATGCAAGAAGGTTCCATGCAAGCCCCCAGCATTATGCAGCCTCATTAGGAGCTCTGATTATTTATTTGGCACATCTCCAGCTTGCCTGAGTGGCTGAGTCTGTCAGTCCTGCACGCTGATTCATATTGCCAGTGGCTAACACAGTTCAAGTGCCAAAGGCAAGCCAAAGGGCAAAGTCAAAATAGGTAATGGCATCAGCTGGGAAAAGTAACCAATGCACGTCATGTCAGTGACCTCATGATGACCCCACTGAGCCTTTTTTTTAATGGGAGGCACTGAAAATGAAGATTTCATGCCGGGGGATGTATTGATAACTTCATGGAAAGGACCGCAGCCCCGCACTCTTCTTCTGTCAGTTGTCCTTTTAATGATTGTTAATCTTGTTTTAAGACAAGAAAAACTGCAGTTTACTTGAATACTCTGGGTCTACAGGGAGGTTTCAGAATTTCGTTCTTCCCTTCCTTCCTCTGAAGTACCAGATGCTACTACACAGGATTAGAGAGCAGTTTGAACTAGAATGCAAAAAAATAGCCTTAAGAAACATTTGCATTGCCTTAAAAGTCCTCTTGGAACCAGACATCCAGATTTTGGTCCTCATTTGAACCAGCTATTTTTTCCTTCACTGCAGCAGTGTTAAGGAGGTTGACTGAAAGTCAGCAAAGTTGTCTTACATATAATGTCCCTGGGACAACAGACCAATGACCCATTAACCATCTCCAGGTTTTAGTCAGCAGGGCAGAAACATACCTTCAGCCTTGTCTGGAAGTGCCCAGTTTTGATCTCTTTATCTTATACTAAAGTTTAAAAATAGCCCACTCTTCGTTTTGTAGGAATCAGTTTTTGTAGAAACATTTCCTCTGAATTTTCAGATCAAATCCTCACCTAGAAATTCTTCCCCACCATATCAAAATATAAGCGATGAATATTATTGCCAAAGGAAGCAACAGATGAATAATAATAGCTTTATTTTTAACTTATCCCTTAAAAGGCATAAGGACCCCAAATCTGTCCCACAGGAGTTATACTTTACCACCACTGGGTAAATAGAAATTTTTTTTGGTTTATGATTCCCAAACCATCCATATTCATGTCAAACACATAGAGTTCCTGTCAAAAAGGCTTTAATCAGACACAAAGCATAATGTAGGTTACTCTTACACCAATAGCTCCTGATATTGTGATCTAAAAATAGCAATTGTGATCTGTCATAGCAACCAGTCCTGCATTAAGCTGGATTTTCCCTGAGTCCTATCAACAACTCAAATCATGTCTTGGTATTCATGCCAGAGCAAGGAACCAGTCCCAGGGACTGGCAGCACCCTCCTCTTCAAGCTGGTGAGTTCCTAAGTTGCCTTATAAGAGGAGAAAAAAAATAAGTAAAAAAAAAAAAAAAGCCAGGAGGAATTTGGACTGCAAATGCACTGGTGTTAAGCAGTACATGAAAGTTGGAGCATTATGTTCAGGATCCAGCCTTTGAGAGGGTGAATTCCCCACTCCAGGGGGCTGCTGGGATGGGATTTGGCTCCAGGTACAACATCCTTCCTTCCCAGCACCCTTAAAGACTAGCTAGCTGTGCTGTGACCTTCTCAACATACCAGCTTGTAACAGGAGAGACACACCTAGACCCAGCTACACTCCTCCAGCCCCCCTAAGCTCTTGAGGGACCAGCACCAGAGAATTCTCTACATGGAGGGTCATGACCTGGACATTTCAGGAGAACTAGAAATGTTTGTGCTGCATACAACTGATGCAGCACAGTGAGGCCATGGTGTGGTGTCAGACAGAGAAGCCACAGAGCATCCCTCAGCAAGGCATGGTGTTATGGCTCCCACCACATCTTCAAAAAGCACTCTGGGACTCCACTGCTGTACAGCGCGCAGCTCCAGCAGCCAGGCAGGGCAGCTTTTCCCACTTTGTGTTTGCCTGTGTTTCCTCCCAGTCTGTCCTTCACAGTGCAATCAGCCTTCAGACACCCCTCATCTCCTTGAAACTCAGATTCCCATCTCTTCCCATGCACACCATGTACTCCTTGTACTCTGCTGGAGACAAGGAGAAAAGAGGAAGGGGTCCTATCCCACTTCAGAAAATGCTAATTAGATTGTTCCAACCTGCTCCCTTCAAAATGTACAGTTATGGACCAATAAATTGCACACCCAGAGGTGACATTCCCCAAATAAACGATTACTTAAGGATTAGTCACGCAGCTGTACGAAGGCACATGGCTGGCTTTGCAGGAAGGATTATTGGAGCACACATGAATACAGATGACTCAAGCAGCCAGGGCAGGGACCCATCTTCCACTTCAGCTGGGTATAAAGCTTCAGGCTTCAGCTGTCTACCTGTGTTTGGCATCTCCTAGGCACACCTACAACACTGCAGCTGGTAATTATGAAAGAAAATAAATCCTCCGCAAAAAGAAAGAGTGACAAACTGAAAAAAGTGTTTGGCTTCCTGAAAAAATCTTGATCAAAGCACTTAAAATTCTTCCCCCTCCACCTGGAAGTTTCTGAAGGACAGTGGAAAGACAAGAACATTCTGAGGCATTTTCAGCAGCAGAATTCATAGGGGTACCCAGGGAGCTCTTGGAGCAGCCTGAGCACACGGGCCTCAGGCTGCACAGCAAACGCCTCTCCAAAGGGCCATTCTCACAGAGAGCTGAAGCTGGGGAGTTTGTGTTCTCCTTCAAAGCCAGGAGCTGCACTCCCTCTAAGAAAAACTGTTCTCTGCAAGTGCATAATTCATATTTTAGCCTTGATTGGGTGAAAAGAGATGCTACAGCTGACTTCACTAAAGGTTTCAAATCAACCCCATTATCTGTTACATTAATAATTGCAGCTTTTAGCATAGTGAAACCCAGCAGTTTCTTAGGATGCAGCGGATGCCCTTTGATTGCTCTGCTTTTTTTCCTATTGCTAATTTAGGATAATGGTTGGACTCGATGATCTTAGAGATCTTTTCCAGCCTTAATGATTCTATGATCCTATTTATTACTTCCAAGACACTGATGGGACATTTCTTCCCTTTTTTTGGAAGGAGAGGAGGGAGCCAGGTATGACACTGGCTGAGGCACCAGCATAGCAGAGGCAAATGTTGTTCTCCAAGCAAAGACACCTGCACCCTGCATCCACCTAAACCCATAATCACTCCCTACTTGCCTTAGGGCTCACAAAATCATGAATAAGACTTACAGAGCAAGCTTGGTAGCAACAGGCCTTAGTTTTATCAAGACTACATAATTTCAAACGTTTTATCAACAAAAACTGCTGGAAAAACAGCAGGTAACTGGAAAAACTTGATTATTGGCTGTTTCCTTTCTGCCGCCTCATCTGATTTTCCTTCGTCCACAGGTCTTTCCCAGGCTGTCTGGCTCCCGCAGGGCACGGGGGATGTGTTTTGGGCCGGCAGCTCCCCATGGCCGGTCCGAGGGGTCCCTCTGCCGATGGGAAGCGGCGGCGGCGGCCGGAGCAGAGCGGGGGATGCCCCTGCCCGGAGCTGCCCGGGATGCGCTGGCTCCCGGACAGCCCTGGGGACCACGCACCCTGCAGGGATGCCCTTGCATCCCCGGTCCAGCCCAGCAACAGCAGACTCAGTTTTCTACTTTCGGTTTTGTGCTTGTTTTCAGTACTGGAAGAGCACCGAGGTGCTGAAGTGTGTGCAGAGAGCGCTCATCACATGAGGAGCATCTGGGGGAGCTGGGGTGCTGAGCCTGGAGAAAAGGAGGCTCAGGAGACACCTTGTCCGTCTCTACAACTCCCTGAAAGGAGGGCGTAGCCAGAGGAAGGTCAGCCTCTTCTCCCAGGTAAGAAGTGACAGGATGAGAGGAAACAGCCTTGGGTTGCACCAGAAGAGATTTAGACTGGATATTAGGAAAAATTTCTCTGCCCAAAGGGTGGTCAGGCATTGGAATAGGAGCCCAGGGAAGTGGTGGAGTCACCATCCCTGGAGGTGTTTGAAAGAAGTGTAGATGCGGTGATTAGGGACATGGTTTAGTGGTGGTCTTGGCAGTAATGGGTAAATGGTTGGACTCAATGATCTTAGAGGTTTTCTCCAACCTAAACAGTTTTATGAATCCATGATTTTAAGATGGGATTTTCATCCAGGGCTGTGTGGGATCTGATCCCATGGTGGTGCACAGCCCACAGGGGCAGGCAGCAAAGTACCAGGACAGTGCAGATACTCCCCACGTCCAGGGCCATAGGACTGCTTGCTCCTACAGAAGTGCAGGTGGCAGTGTGGCCCCACAGCATCCTCTCCTCCACCTCAGAGCAGGGAGGGGATCAGCAGGGCACAACCCAAACTCAAAACAAGGCACTGCCTGCACTCAGGTTTTCAAGCTCTCAAATAATCTGAACTTTCATTAATGGAAAAAACTATTCCTCCCCAGGCTTAGGGAAATGAGTCTATACGTCCTCCCCTCAACAGGGACATAAACACAAATTCCAAATTCCCACACAGGAAGAGAAGGCAGAATGGGGAAAGGATGAATGATCTTAGTGCAGCAGGCAGAGGATGGACCAACAGCAATTTTCATGAGTTCAGCAGCTCATACCCAACAAATTGTCTTCAAATACTTTTCTCACAAATCATCTACAGCACATTCCCTCTGATGTAGTCCAAAATAATGAAATCTTATTTAGATCACTATTTACATTCTAAGTGCCCCAAATCACTGTACTGAAGATATGGATGATTCACCACCTCTAATGACCTGTCAAACCTGGGGTAGGGAGGTCAGAACCACGGAGGTTTTTCTAAACTCCCCTGGGCTTAGTGGAGACCATAGCAATTCTACTAAGTGGAAAATAATTTGATGCTAGTCCCAATCCTTCTTTCACACTCATTTAGCCAGGTGCAAAGCTGTCAATAGCAGTGGCAATACACTGCTTTAACACAGGTATAATTTAGCAGAGGGTCATGTCTGTTTTTTTCCCTGAAGAGCCTTTAGAAAAAGAAATCTGTCAGACCTTCCTATTCAGGTCATTCCCAAGTCGTGTTCTGCAATACAGCTCATAGAGAATAATGTAGAGTGTTTTCACTTTAAAGTGTGATGATAAAAGGATACCTGGTAACCAGCAGGAAATTTTGAGGGGTGAGAGGAGTCCTTCCAACTCCTCTGGGGGTCTGACATCACATACTCTTCAGACAAGTAAGTTATTAAGTTGCTTCATTCACACTCTTTAGTGGGAAGCAGAACTAAGTGCAAATCCAAGTCCCAAGTATTGTAGCTCTCATTCCTGGTTTGCCATATTAACCATAACAGGTGCTTCTCACCTGAGTAGCTCAGCTTTAATGGCAGAAAAAAAGTCCTCATGTTTGCTGAATACAGATGTTTGCAGCTGCACCTTTTCTGGGGGCCGTGTGCCAGCTTTCTGCCAGTGCTATACTGCAGCAGTAAGGTGTTCTATAAACCAGGGAGGATGGCAGCTCAGAAAGCTCTAAAGCATCTCTTCTACAGACCACAGAAACTGCTGTTCCAGCAGTGACACCCTCCAGAAAGGTCCCATCTTAATGTCCCTGATGGTGGCAATGACCCCTCATTCTCCCTGACACCTGGACTATCTAAGAGCTGTCTTAGCCCCTGATGTGGCTGGATGCTTTGCTCCATGATAACACTTTTCATGTGTTCATAGCTAATGGGCAGGACTGGCCTTGTGACCAAGTCTTCTGCAGAGCACAGAAATCTCTGCACACAAGCAGTTTCCTTTGCAAAGGCACTTACACATCCCTAAGCCGTTTTTAGCCTAACAGAGAGGAGTTACAGGTGCCATCCTGAGAATGCTTTGCTCTTCTTATTACTTATCAGCAGAAGGTATTACTGCAGTCTTACACTGCACTCATGCTTAGTGCTTCCTCTGTCTGGAAAAAGAGCACTAACAGGAAACTTTATACTGCAATTTATTCCTATTTTACTTTCTTCTCATCAAAACTGCTCCCAGTCCAGCTTATAATGACAGTCATATTCCCCAGCAAGGCAATCCTCATACCCTCAGAGAGGCACTTCCCTCCACAGTTCTCACAGTTACCAATGAAACTCCACTTTCTTGGCACCCTTAACCACCAAGCACTTTGGAGGAGTGCCTGTGCCCCACTAAAGGGAACAGACAAACACACTGCCTCTGATTCTGATGGGCCCAAATTAGTCTACAGGGTCAACCCCAGTTAGCTCCATCTGCAATGGACTCCAGCTCTTTGCCTGATTTGCAGAGGACAAAAGCATTCAATAAGCTCCAAATATGAAATCAGTATTATGGATTGATAACCAGGTTTCACACAACAATGTTTTAATTGCCTGTTGTCCCTTTTCACAACCCAGGCTGGGAAAGAAAAATAGGTTTGTTTCACAAGCAGTACCATGCCAAAGAAGAAGCAGTGAGGACTTGGCAGTTCAGAAGCTGTCTGGCAGCTCTGGTGCTACCAAGAAACTTTGAGGGAGTTCAACACGTTCTGCAAGTTCAGCACATTGCAGTGTGTTGCACAAAGAAGCCATAAGCTCTTTTCTGCATCCAGCCCTGGGACAAGGATCCATTTGATCCATATCCCTTTGAGGCCCACCAAAACTTTCCCATTAGCTTGGATGAGGTTTGAGTTGCATGCAGAGACTATTTCCTAAAGAGTCACCTAGCTTTTGATAAGGTCCAGTATATGAGGATGTGAGGTATTTGTTCCTGCTTTGTGGATTTAAGATGTCCCTGTTGTAAAAATAACAGGGACACCCACGCCTGTAATTTCTGACTGGCAGGAGTGGGAGGCCAGGGCTGGAAGGGAGGAGAGCAGTGTCTGGATGCATCTCTCCACCCAAAGAGAGACAGAGCTCACCATCCCGTCCCTGCCAACCAGCTAATGAAGCTCTATTTTGGCACCTAGGTAAAGGTCAAACTTTCCAAAATCATGCCCTAGGCTCTCGAAGGATGATTTTCCCAAACATATGAGGGAAGAGAATATGCCCAAAGCAAAATTAGGATATAGACATATGAAGTGTGAAGCTGAAGGCTTATGGTACCTTCATGATGTCTCAAACTCCATTGACAAGTTGATTTCTTTTCCAGAAGGGTTCAATCCTGTTCCATACTTAGGGAAAGGCTGGTAGTTCACAGTACTTCAGGCTGCCTTGAGAAACCCCTCTCTTGTTCCCCTGACTGGAAGCAAGGGCAGGCAAGATCTCCCACTTCTCTAGCACAGGTGGATAAATTAGTGCCCAGGTGCCTAAAGATGCAATTATCACAGATTTTCTAAGCTTTGGGACTTCAAAGAGTTAAATTTGATTCTGCCTAGTTTTGGTAGACTGTGTGTGTGCAGGGATATACTCATCCTGTCCAGAAAAAACAGAGCCAGGAGCACATCAGGACAACCCAGCCTTAGCACACCCATGGCAGGCAAAATTAGTGGGTGGTGCACAATATTAATTCAGCTCCTTACCCATGTGCGCCAGGATGCTGCCTTTAATTAAATTAGCATAAGCTATCTCTTTGACATTCTGATTTAATATTATAGACTCAAGGTTTTATCCCAGTAAATGCATAAAATGTGAATGCATCCCAGGGTCATTTTTTCATGTTTCTCTATACATTCGCTGTTTTTATTTTCTTAATGACCCCGTTTGTCTTTGCCAGCTGGAACGTGTGTGTTACAGTGCAAGCCAAGGTTTGGTCCTCAGAAGTGGAAGGCAAATCACTACACTTTACTGCAGCCAGGGTGGAGGGGTCCCCAGTGGGATGGAGGAGATTTATGGCTGCCAGCTTCCCAAAAGTCATCCTGAGCCTGAGGAACAAGCAGTAACTGAGACCAGTTTGTGCTGGACTTGAATCTGCTGCTGCCCCATTCACCAGGGCAGATCTCACACAGGTCCCTTGACCATCCTCCAGCAAATTATGAGGGCTATGGAAAGACTCCTCTTCTTGGGCTGTTTCCTCTCTTTTAAGAGCATTTTGGCACTGTTGAGTCCTGTGAAAATGTCACAGATGGCTGAGAGTCATGTTCAATATGCAATATACACAGCAGGGCTGGGTCCCTCTGCCTTCCTCCTCCAAGAGATCCCCTGCACTCTGTTTGGGTGGGATTCCTTTCAGGCCCCTTGTGCATGAAGTCTCTGGACCACAGTGTCCCACCTGGCCAGGCTTATGTCCAGATCACTGCCCAGCACCCTTCTGGATGGGTTTCTGCCACCCAGGAGCCAACCCAAACACCATTCTGGACCTTCCCCTTGGTACCAGCACTTTTCCTTCAGACTGTGTTCTCTCTTCCTGTGTGCAGGAGGTTTGCTCTGGGGTGGTGAGCCCAGGGGAGCCAAGGAATTGAACTCTGGTTCTGCAGCACGTGATCTGTTGCTTCCACACAGCCTTCACATTTGCATGTTACTGAATTAATCACTTTAAATTAATGCTTGCTGGTTTTCTCGTCTCAAGAAATGCACTGAATGCAAAACAGTGTCATCCTTACAGGGACTATTTCTAGCTGTACAGCAGATTAAAACTAAATTAGCTGATGTTTCAAAACTGGCAAAACCATGTATCTGCTGTTCAATTTGTAATGCTGGCAGACTGTTATTAATGGTGGGCATGTATTAAAAATTCTATGTTTATGAAATGTACTTTTAAGTGCTTGGCTGTAGCAGCAGAACACTCCCTTGCTTTGTTCTGTAAAGGTAAAGGGAACCCGCTCTACTCAGGGTCATTACCAGGTAAGTTGTGACTCTGCTGCTTATCTGGTACCATTGCATATCTCCTCTTGATTCAGCAGTTGAAATTTTTCTGAATTTTTACAGGGTTAACACCCCACATTGGGAACTCCTCCTGCTTTAGGTCTAACTGTGTCCCCAGTGTTTCACCCTACAAAGAGTATCTGGGCTGTGATTGAGTGATCTCCCTCTGCACACAGAGAACTGGATAAGTGGAGCTGGAACATCTTCTGGACAGCCTCCTCTGTCGTCCTCAGTGTTTGTACTTTTCTCTTGCAGAAAACCTCCTACTTTTTCAGGAACTTTTGCATTTATCCAGATCTTGCACAGCAGCCTGTGATCACACACATTGCATGATTAATTTCATATCTTCAGGCTCGAGGAAAAGATGGGTGTCCCAGATGCTGTTAGGATGGTTTGCACTGCTCAGGAGGACGAACACAGGCAGGAGAGGATGGATGAGCCCTGCCCTGGAGCTCCAGAACAGGAGTGACAGGACATAGCAGTCCATATTGATACAACTGGGAATGCTCCTGGGCAAGGCTGTTCCCTGGGGACAGCCCACTATTGGACAGTGCCAACACCTTTCCTAGAGTGTTGAATTCACATTATCTCCACTTTTTGTTAAACAGGACAGACAGGCACTGTGCCACCCTCCCCTAGACAGCAGCAGAGAGCTCAGGGTGCTCAGCTGGTGATTAAAGTGAGATCCACGCAATTTTACAGCGATGCTTGGTAGGATTCAAGGTTTATTTCTACTGAGAGATGATACTTAAAAGCAACAATAATTTATGGTTGTCAGCTTTTACTGCCAGCTACTATTCCTGCTCTCCACCCTGGTGTCAGGGCCCACACTGCTCCCTCTTTAATACTGGCAGCTCCCTGGTGCTCAACTGGGGCTCCTTGCAGAATCCAGAGTGGGTATGAAATTATAGCCATTGCTGCAGGAGCAGGAGAGAGCATGCAAAAAAGCTGTCTCTACTGATATTTCACAAAGAAAAATTGAGTCCCACTAAGCCTCCTTGTAGCTATGCAGAACCTTTAATATAAAATGGGTATGCAGCTTTTGGTGGAAAGACCCTGTGAGCAAAGGTGAGGCAGCTGGGAGCTCCATCAGGCTGCTCACGTTACCCTGATGCTTTCAGAGGAGTTTTTGCAGGAGAGGTTGTATTTCAGCCTGGCTACATAAAGGGCTAATTGCCCCAAAATAGACACAGTCTCACCTATTGCTTCCTGCCCAGGAAGAGGTTTGTGTTGCTGATTGTGGGACAAACACAAGTTCACCTCTCATAGTGGTATGGAAACACACAACTTTGCTCCTGCAGTAATAATAAAACCAGTGCACTTTTCCTTAAAGAGTGCTCTTTAAAGGTGAAGAGGGGCTATTTTGTAAGCAATGGCCCAGACAACTGGCTCCCATCACCTCCACTCTGCAGCAGAAGCAAGGCAAACTGCAGGAGACATCTCCATCCCATCCCACCCATCCCCTGCACTGCCAGGCGTGCAGGTACCCACAGCCTGCAGCAGGGGAAATGCAGGAGCACCAATGCCCAGGGTTATTTGTGTTGCCAAGCAGAAACATTTGGCCTTAACCCCAGGACAGTAACAGCACCTGCTGCCTCTGCCCCGGGTGGGGAGCCCTTTCAAACTGCCTTGCCATAACCCGGGCAAGAGTTGGACAGACACAGCTCAGCTGTGGGCAGCAGAGGTGGGGTGCACACGGGTCTGTGCTGGCTGCCCCCAGACCCCACAGCAGCAGCAGGGATGCCCAAACAGCTGCTGGCCACAGGCACAGTGCAGCCAGCTGCTCACCTGGCAAGCTGCTCCTTGTGCAAACACAAGGTCGGAGTCCCCAGAGGATGAACCCACACTTGGATGTCTCAGCTTGTACTCCTCTTTCTCAGAAGCACTGCAATCACTCTAGCAGATTTTCAGCAAAATGTTTTACTTCAGGGGATTTTTTTATGCTTTTGTGTTTCTTCTCTGAAAAGTTCAGGTTCTTCAAAATTCAGCCCGCACAGGAGTTTAGGGCCAGGTTTCATCAGGTTTATGTCAAAAAATATTTTAACAGTGTTTCAAAAAATGTCAGACTACCTTGCTACAACAAATTCTAAATGGAAAAACTCTAACTAATATTTTTTCTACTGCTTTGAAAACTAATCCAATCTTTTCAGTTTAGTTAGAATAGCCAGTATTTACAAAATATCTCTATAATAATAAAAATTAAAATATTTTATGGATGCGACACTTTCAGCTCAACAATTTTTATGGTTTATTGTAAATAAAATTGTTTATGATCTTATCATCTCATCCCAGAACAGGATAGACCTACCAAATCTTTTCAAAAGGCAGAAAAAAAGAATGATTTTCTGTTTGTCTCTTGTTTTGACCAAGTCTAAAATTGCTGCACTGTTGAGTTCCCATAGGCATTCAGCCTCCTGAAGGGAGAAAGTGAATGCTAATTTCATGGTTGGCTTTACTTAACGAAATAAAAATATTCTTGCCCAAATATTGTGCAAATAAGGCAGAATTCTTCCCAGACTCTTCCCTGATCAAGCTGCACTCAGAAACATGTGATCTGATTATCCTCATTTGAGCAAACTGACTGTCAGGCTTTGTGCCCCAGCAGGAAGATGGGCTGTTAACAAGTCAGGTATTTACAGCACAGATGTCAACAATTTGGAGTATTTAATCACAGCACATTTCAATTTGTCCTCAGCTCAGACAAACGAGCTGCCTGTGTCAAGGGTCATGGGTGTGTATGGAACTGGTCTGGGTCTATCTAATTTCATTTTATATATCCTTGGTTTCATACCAAAAAAAAGAAATAATCTCTAACCAACAAGTGCTGGATTAGCCCATCCCCAGCCGAGGCCATCTCCTGTATATCTACAGAGGCTGAGCTCTGTCTGGACTTAGAAAAGCCTTGGGTGGGGATGAGGAAGATTTGCTTTTTCTTACTAATGGCACAGCATACATTTTTCTTGCAAAAGGCCTCTCAGATATGAAATTTCACAAATACTATGAAAAGGTCTTTTCTGAGTGCCCAGAGACAGCGCACAAGGTAAAGCTATAGCACTGAGATGATAAAAGCACACCCTGAAGGAATGAATAATTGAAGCCCAGCCCTAAATATTAATAGAATACAAGGAGAAGAGGACACATTCCTCAACTTTGCACTTACCGAGCTGCCTGTTTGGATTTGAAGCACAGATATTCTCACAACCACTCTAAGCCCCTTAAATCCCTTCCTGGAAGACCACAGTGCTCCAAGCTAATGCTACATTTGTCTGAAACTCCCCAGCTCATTTTGTATTCAGGCCTCAAGAGGAACATGGTAGTGTTTGTTGGAAGATGTGTTTGTTGGAAGATGTGTTCCAGAAGCAGATAGAAGCAAAGGACACTGTCTGCTCCCACAGAGGAAAGAGCAGCATTTGTGCAGGAGAGAGGATGCACAGAGGGACAGCTGGCAGTGAGTGGGGACTTCCTCCAGCTCCAGAGATGCCCAGCCAGGGAAACCTGACAGGATGCTGGGTGACAGGGGGATACCAAAGGGACACAGCAGGCACCCTTCAGCTGGGCCATGCTCTGCTCTGGGAGATGTTTACAACATCTGGCCCCAGCCTGGTTTCTAAACAGGGCCAGACCAATGCAGATTGGTGCATGACAGTCACAGGCTCTGAGAGCTGCAAGAAAGGGCTCACAGCCAAGCACACACATAGGAGCCCATCCACCTTCAGACTCTGTGGGCAAAACCCTGCCCTGACACCAGGAAACAGAGCCAGCCATGCATCCACAGGGACATGCAAATGGACAGAAATTGATTTTCTTAAATTCAAATGCCATCTGAGAATGGAGGTTGCTGTGCACCTCGTGGGAGCAGGGCAACACTTCTTCAGCAGCCCGTGGCAGTGGGCAGCTCTGATGAACCAATTCCCCTGCAACCTTCACAAGCCCTCAGGCCAGTAAAATACAAGCAATTTAAATTAATTTTTAAAAATTGCATTTCTCTGTGTCGGTTGACATGTCTTAGGTTGATGTCTGCTGGCACCAAAATAGCCTTAAGTACCTTCTGGCTGTAACTCAGAGCCATTTCAGGCATCAGAGCAGCCACACTCTCTGATCAGCTCACACAAGACTGGAGGGGGAACTCCCATCCCTGTGGCTCAAACCAGAGGAAAACTCCTGAAAGGTTTGATACAGAGATGGGACAGCCAGGGAACAGGCAGGATAACTTGGGACAGCCAGGGAACTGGCAGGATAACTTGGCACACCCAGATGGCCAGGTTGGATGTGCCAAACCAGCACACCCCACTGTCAGCACGGAGCTGCCCCAGGGCTGCCAGCCCCCTGCTCCTCCTGCAGCAGCTCAGAGGAACCCTAAGAAACAGGAGGGGGTTTATGGGGTCAGCATCACAGCCCTGCCTCTTTGCCATGTGAATCCCATCAGACAGACATCACTCTGCTGCAAACACATCCACGGGCATCCGCCACTTCCCAAATTTAGAACGATTTTTAACAAGCTGGAATCAACAAAATAAACAACACTTGATCTGCAATCTCCCCGCTCTTGACAGCGTCCCCAGAGGTGGTGGAAAGCTGAGGAGATAGCTCCTTGCTTTAATTGGTACATTAAAATTCTTCCAGGCCACTACACAACTGTTAATAGGCAACTTAATTAAGCACTAACACAGTTCATATTTCTACCCTCCAGAGGTTCTTGTTTCATTTTTTTTTCTTATTACATCCAAAGCCATTGGGAGTTTTGTCCTAATCATGTAAAACAAGCTGAGGGCAGCGACACCATGCAAGTTGTTTAACTCCTGATCTCCAGACACCATTGCCAGATGTCCAGGCCTGCAGTTTCTTCTCCAAAAACAAGCCAGAGGACTCCAGGAACAAGGTGTGAATTGCTACAAGTCAACAAAAATAAATGCCAACAATCCTTAGCACCAGCAGCCAAGTCACCCCGCTGAGTGCCAAAAGGAAATGGTGTTGGGCAAAGTCAGGGCCTCTGCAGGCATCCAGTGACAACAAGCAGGTGGGGGGTTTGTCCATTGCCTGAATGACCACAGAGCCTTATTCAGCATACCATGAATATCTTCCAAAATGCCCCATGGTGTCCTCTGCCTCATGCCACCCAAAGGAGACTCCTGAGGAACAGAAGTGGCAAAGGATCTCCGGATTCCCGGGAGAGCTTTGATATTTGGCTGCTGCCACCACCTGGCTCTCACTGTCCCTGCTGAAGGAAGCACAGGAACAAGCACCAATGCCCCACAACACCCCCAGCCCTTCAGTGTTTCTGGGCAATCATTTTCCTGCACATCAGGCTGGTTTGATGGATTAGCTGAGGAGGCCCTCAGTGACTGTGTTCTCAAAAGCTTTCTTCTTTCTAACACTGTAAATCAAAACTTGCTCCAACAGCTGTTGTGGGAAGTGACCAGTTTAATAGTCATGCAAACAATAGTGGGGTTTTGATTATAGGTGAGTTACAAGCCATTTAAGTTAAAAAACAACTGAATTTTACTGCTACCAAGCACACTTAAGGTAATACACACAGATTGAGGAAGGAGGGGTGACTGGAGAAGCCAAGCAGTCACCTGGTCTATGGAGGCAAGGAGCACACATTCCTGGTGATGAATGAATATTAATCCCTCTGCTTAAGGAGAATGGTTTATTTGCCTCAAAAGCCTTGTACACCAACAGGCCCATTGCCAGTGTGTGCATCATGATCCATGATGGAACTGTGGAGCTGAGGAGGGTTTTCCAATAAGGTCAAATAAGGTCTGTCTCCTGCTGTAACATTTTTAGTCCAAGGGAACAAAGATCCAGAGCCCCTGAACACAGCAATAGTGTAGTTGGAAATTTCTAACACAAACATTAACAAACATCTGGGAAGGGGGCAGAGAGGGCAGTGCTCTGGTGACATAAAGCAGGGTGGCCACATGGACCTCAAGTATGATTTGCATTTGCTGAGGTCGTGTCCCAAGGGTAGAAACAGGATCACGTGGTGGTGCTGAGGTACAGCCACCAAGCTCCTGGGTTGGTGCAAGGATAGGGTTGGATGGGCTGAACCCACAAACACCCCTGTAGGAGATGCTATCACACAGCACAGAAATGTGCTTTGCAGCATGATCTAAAGCTACAAGATGCCCACTAGGTTAAAAGTACTACAAAACAAAATGGTTTGAAAATAGACCATTGAGTATGTTGTTATTGAAAATGCCCCTTCCTTCCTTCCTTCCTGCTTTCCCACAACAACAACAAAAGCCTCTATAGACTTTTTTTCCCCAGAATTAAATAATTTTTTTTCATTTGAAGAACATTTTTTTTTTTGGCTATTTCTGTGCATGGTTCACACAAAAATAAAACCCCTAAACGTGGCATTGGATTCCATTCCATTTTTCCTTGCTTCTTTCTTCCTTAAATTTTTCCTTCCACCAGGAGAAGGGAAGGGAGAGACAACTCAGGGAAAGAAGGCACTAAATGGAATAAATCAAAACCTGATAAAAGGAAAAGAAGATAATATTTTCTAAAAACTTTTCTAAACTAAGTTTAATTTCCATTGGAAACCTAAAGCTCAGACAGGACAGGATATAAAAGGTAGTGTTTTCGAGGGCTGAATAGGGAGAGAGATAAATGCCTTAGCTAGGAATGCGTGTCACAGCCCTGCCCTATGAAACACCGTGTGCCCCTGCTGGAGTGCCAAACCCAAGAAAGGGGAAAGATGTCCAAGCTGTGACCAAGAGCTGGTGTCAGATTCCCTGCAAGGAAAGCCCACAGGGTTGTGTGGGGAGGGAGGATGGGCTGGGGAGTGAATGGTGGGAGGGATCTGATGACACTCCAGAACTGGTGCCTAGAGCAGAACACAATCATGGGTTGTCCTACCTCTGACCCTGAGCAGGAGAGGCTTTGGGATGGGAATGAGCCATGAATTTCTGTGATCTGTTAGGGAATGGTCCCAGAGTGGCATCTGGCTGCAAGGAGGGTATTGAGGTGGGGAAAAGGTCTAATAAGGCTATTCACACCTAGAAAACTCCTTTTGGTGGAAAGAAAAGTGTCCAAGCCAGCCACACTGGCTTTAGGCTACAGGGACAAAAGTGTCCCTAGCTTCTGCGTTTCTCTGTTTGGTAGAAATCCTCCTCTTCCACTTTCCTGTGGGAAACACCTGCCCTTACACTTGAAGAGAGACCTTTCCCAGCTGGGTCACTGCCGGCAGGTCGGGGATGCTGAATCACCTCGGGAGCACCCGGGTGAGCAGCGCAGCCCCACAGGCCCACAGCAAGGGCAGAGTCTGCTGGAGCTCCCAGCCCTGCCCAAAGAGCAGCCCCGGGGAGGCTGCCAGCAGCCCGAGCTCAGCCCCACCGAGCACACACGGATTTTCCTGGGAAAAACCTGCCTTGTCACAGCACAGCCTGTGTGGAGATCCCGCACTCGTCCTTTGACCCTGTGCTCACAGGGGCACCAGGCTCCTTCAGCAGAAAGGTTCTGCCCGTTGTTTTCATACTCGAGAGACACCTGGGAGAGGTTGAGGTGTGAGCTGGGTTTATGTAGACACAGCTGAGCTGAAAGCTGCTGTTTCCAGCGGGTGGTGAGAAACCACTTGACTATTTAAATACATGTACCTGTCTGCAGTGGCTGAGGGGTGATATTGACCTTTTAAAGCACTTACTGCACCTCCGTTTTATCACCTTCTTGGAAAAAAAAACACCTGCGGGTGGGGGGGAAGAGGGAAAGAAAACTATGCACACAAACATTTCCGTTTGCTCAGAAAATTTCTTTAAAACATCACGAATTTGGTTTTCTGTTCCCGATTGCTCCTTTATTATCGGATACTGAAGCGGGGATTGGATCAAACACTCGCAGGGAGCCCGAGGAATCCGCTCAGCCCGCACTACCTGGCTCGGCCACGAGGTGACGCTGCGCCCGGCCAGACCCTGCCGGGGCGTTCGTCCCTTGTCCATTGTGGGCATATTTATTTATTTTAACTTACTAATTGCTTTGTGTCCAGGAAGAGCTGCAATTCCATGATACTGCCCACGCATCCTGCACTGCCATGGGCTATACAAGCACTCAGTAAGACATAACAATAGACAGAAGTACTGGCCTGGGCGCTCTGCACACACAAACCTCTGCCAAGTGTCTCCATATCCTTGCAGGACCTGTCACAAATCAGAACTGACTGCTCCTGCCTGCTGTCTCCATAACCTCTGCCCAGCGCCTGGCACCAGGCAGTCCTAAACATATTTGTTCCCTGAGTTAGATGCACACATAAGGGTGGAAAGATGAGGTTCCTGTCCTTCTTCAAGCTGCCAAACCCAACACATCACTGACTGCAAGAGAAGACAGATGGAGCAAACAGCGGATTGGAATCTTTTATTCAGTAATCAGTCCTGCTGTGTGGATAACATCTTAGCAACTGGAACCCAAGTATGCAAAAATACTGAGTTTTCACAGTGAAAAACCAGACAGTATAAAATATTCCAGTATTGCCTCTTAGAACCATTATTGAAATAAGACCTCTGTTTCAAAGGCAACGTGCTTATTTATTGTTTGTTTTCTATGCTCAATCCCTCCCCCCAAAACACTTATTCAGACAGTAACCCTCCTCAGCCCCACATTACCCACACGTGCTGCGGGGCAAGAAACACTACACAAAATCCCTTCCCGATTTCCAAATGCTTATTGAAGAACGTCCTCCCAGTGGTGCCGAGCTGCAGGAAGACGCAGGCGCAGGAACAGGAGCTGTGCTGATGTTCCACACTCCAGTGCTGGTGCTACTGCCCTCGGGCCAGAGGCTCTGTCTCCCGGAGGAGCCACCGCAGAGCTTCGTGCCGGCCTTGCCTCTCCAGCTCTGCTCCCACCACCTCCCTGCACTTCTGATGGTACTCGTTCACCCAGTTACACTGCAGAAAGGGAGGGGCAGGACATTCAGCATGAACACAGAAGAGAGTTCGCGACCTTACAAGTTATGTACAGCCAAAAACATTTGTAGGCCCTTGTGCTCTTTGGGTCTGAGCTGTTAGGCTGGGCTGGAATCCTGTCCTGAAGAGACAGATCTCTGTTATGTGGAAGTGACTTGTAAATTTGGTGAGGGTAGGAACTGAAGGAATTCATCCTGGGTTTTCAGAGGAGCCAAGGGTCAATTCGGCTGACAAGTAAAGTCTCTGCAAATCACTGCCTCCAGCAAGTCTGAATAGCTACCTTGGCACAACTTAATAAATAGCTTTGCAAAATTGTAACTGGACAATGCACTCCTGAGGCACAAGCTGCCCTATTGATCTGAACAGGCAACCCTAGGGCAGATCTTGGTACCCTTCACATCTCTATTCAGCAAATGGAAATGTAAAACAGGGTTATCATTCCAAAAAGAAGGATGTGCTGAGGTAAAATAAGGAGTATAGTAGAAAAACAGGATGAAATATGCCATGGAGAAGGTAGTGGGAGACTTAAACAGAAAGCTTAAAGTATGAAGCTGTTCAGAAATAAATGCTGCTGAGCAGGTATCAGAGAAGGCCGCTCAGAGTTCATGTGGGCTGAGCAATGGGATGTGCCTGAACAGGGCTGGTGACAAGCAGATGCAGACAATGAGATGGGACAGTCACCACTACAGTCCTTGGGGAGACAGCATGGTAAGACAAACATTTGCCAGAAGCAAATCAAGGCAGGAGTAGGAAAAGAGATGATAGCAGCAAGTATCCTATTAAGGGAACTACCACAACATAATTACATAATTGGTGGGATCCTCACTGTCTTCATCATATAACATAGACTGGAAGAACGTTGACTGAAAAGCTGGTTTAGTTCCCCCCCCACTTCAAAGTGGGTCAAGCTTAAAAATAAGTCAGAGTGCTCAGGATTGCTCTCTGGATCTATGAAATGGAACAATGGCCAGTGGTTCTAGCAAACAGAACAAAATAAGCTGGTTCTAGTGCAAAGAAGGCAATGCAAACCTGTTTTACTTACCTCCTTTTCTGTCAGCAAATTAACATCAATCATTTTCGTCTGGATTGGAACCAGGGTTAAGGGTTCAAAGGTCAGGCTGCCTCTGTTTTTGAAATTGTACTGCAGCAGAAAGACAGAGATTGTACAATTTTAGAAACAGCTCCACCCTGATTACACTTACTCCTTGGTTATGTCATCACTACAGAATAACCAAGGCAACATTCAGATGAGAGGGTAGCAATTTACAGCACCATTTTTCTTACAGCTCAAGCAAAGAATCTCAATATAAGCCATAGTTACTTCCTTCAATGGTCCCTTTCTAAAGGTGAAAATTGTACAGGACTTCAGCTTGATGACTACATGATCATTTTCAGTCTGACATTTCTAAAAGCATAACCCAGCCAGACTGGCAACTATAATGTCAAAATCTGCCCATAGTTTTGTTTCTACTGCCACTGATGGCTCCCTGCCACAGAGGAAAATCCCAACTTGAGATCAACCAATTCTACAGCAATGACTCCAAGGGGCTGAATAAAGATGCTTCAACACAGAAACAGAAAACAATTTAAAACAACTCTCACACACACTTTTCAACCCGTGGAAACTCTGCAGAAGCAAAATTGTCTTCTGTGCTCCCATTATCAAGGGAGATTTAGAACCAGTGCTCATCAATAAGGAGTTTTGGAGACCAGGAATCTTGAGCAGGATTTAACTGTCTGCAGCATGGCCCCACATCAAGTTCCAGTACTTTAAGTTTTATAGTCAGCAAGTCATGAAGCAAGGTGCATCTTGAGCAGGTCATTCACCTTGGTTTCAGCAGGGATGACGAGGACAACGTTTTCTATTCGGATCCCAAAGGACCCATCTTCATAATAGCCAGGCTCTGCAGAAACAGACAGTAATTAACTAAGCCACATTGCTGCACTCTGCAAGTACTTATTCCCTATGGCCAAGCTTCCCCTCTACGTCTTCAGCCCACTGAAGTCACTAAGCAATCTTGACATCAGGCAACCACAGAGGCAAATTTCTGACGCTACTAAATTTGCACAGAAGCCCCGAGCAAGGTGACAGCAGAAGGAACAAGACAGACAGCCCTCAAGCTTCAGAATCTCCTTGGAATTCAAGAGAGAGCACAGAATACTTGTGTTTAAATACCAGAAACTCTGAAAATATGAATGTCTTCAAGAAAAGCAGGTGGGTAACCCCTTCCTCAAAACACTCTTTTAGACACTGTCTCCCTGACTTCCTGAGAGGACTTTGCAGCCCTGAAGGAATGTAAGTCTCTCAGCAAACCCCAGCAGGCTGTTAATTTACTACTGGAAGAATAAGGCGTGCAAAGATTTAACAGCTGCCTCAAATAGCCCATAGCAAAGACAGGATTAGCTCCTGAAAGCTTGGTGTCCACCTTGTACTGCAGCCAGTTCTTCCAGAGTATGCCAGAGCCAGCTGGTCAGCAGAGCTCTTCCAAGGCCCGTGCTGTAGAGAGCAGGAAGCAGCCCTGCAGCACCCCATTGCAAAGGTGCTTCATGGAAGGTGAAAAGCTAATGTGAGGGTCTTTACCTAGAGAGCTTAAATGACAACTAAAACAGCCAGCTGAGGAGGCAGGCCTAGAGCTTTTGATCCAGCCTTTCCTTTACATCAGTCACAATTATTCTCTCTGCATCTTGAAGAGCTTGGACCCTCCCCAGTGACCAGAGAGAATCTCCCAGTGTTAAATACCATCAGAGACAATCATGCCAGCCTCCAAGGGCTCGTCTGCAAAGGTTTTGTAGCTAATGCCACAAGGACCCTCGTGCACATTTAGGAAAGCACCAACTCCATGTCCTGTCCCATGCAGGTAATCCAGGCCACAGTCCCACAAGGCAGAGCGGGCAAAGGAGTCTAGAAGGTGACCTGTGGACAGACAAGGAGAAAGAATTCAATCAAGTCAGGCTCCCTCAGAGACACTGATAATCATGCTGAAGGTTCAAACCTGGAAAACATACAAAAAGGAAAACAAACAAACAAAACCTACCACCACCCCATCAAAAAGGCTCATCACCCACAAAGAAAGCAAGTCATTGGATGGCTAGAAGTCACAGGGCAAATTTGACAATTCTGATATTCAATCCCCTTTACAGCTAAAGAATCCTTCTCTCTTCCATTACACAGGTCTTCAAGAAAACAAAGACGTTTTCAGGAAAGAATCTAATGGTTAAAAGTCCCACAGAAAATTCAGTACTGGTCTTAAAAGGAACTGCACTAATTTAACTGAAAATAGGAGATCTGCCAACTGTATTTGGTGGACTAATCAGCCAGGCTTTTTACTTGGAAGGCCACTCTTTTCACACAGCTTCAACAATTCAACAGAATTTCTGTTGCCCACATGTGAACACCAAGCCCATGTAACCAAGTTCAGACACCCTTCAGTTTCAGTTTGGGTTTCTCATAGCACTGTGCAGCTGCTTTTAACTTGCCTTCCCAAGAATGCAAACTGAAGAAATCTCTAAAAAGAGCTGGTTTTGTATGAGGTGTGGGGATAAAATAACCCTGTAACAAATTCACCAGAGGTGGATGATATGCCACAACTTTTCCTGCACAAAACAGCTCCTTTGTGTGTCATATTCCCATGCATTTTCCCACTGATACAAGAGATTCCACAGTAACTGGAAGAGAATTAGCCAGTCCTTATGAAGCTGGAAAGTCACTTCTCACTTTGATAGGGCCATTAGTAAAGAATAAAGACAACCTCCAAGCACATGTGTTAGAGCACCACTAACTGATGGAAGTCACTACCACCCTAGAGCCAGAGCACTTCCAAAATCCTTCAGACTGCTTGCCTCAGAATTTTCAGCACTGGTTGATGCTGAGACAGAAGGCATCAGCAATCCAGAATCCAAAATCTTGTGATGGAAACAGACAGTTATATCAACATCTGCCTGATCTGCCTAGACCTGTCAATCATAACGCTGTTCTCAGACCACTTAATGGTTCTTCAGAGGTCAAAACACTCCAACTCACCAACCCACCTTTGGTTCCATTTGGGAAGATGGCAGCACTCACAGCTATATGTCCCTTCAGGACATATGTGAAGCATTCCTGTCAAAGAAATGTGTGCCATAAGTAAAGAGGGAAAGGAAAAGCTTTGTATTCCCCAAGAAGGAAAAGAGAGGATGCATCCTGTAGCCAATTGCAAAGGATATGGAAAAACTTGCTCATGCTCTTTGGCTGGTAATGCCAAAGCAAACCGTGAGCAGAAGGAGTTTACATCACTCTGAAGATCCCTCTCCAGTAACTACAGAGAGACTATCACAAACTCAGACTGCAGGTTTAGCAGCAGCATTCACCTGACCTACATGACCGATTCTCTTTGTGGCTCTACTTTTACTTCCTGGGCATATCCTACAGCATATTTTTGTCACTAAGTGAACTATAATAATGAAATTAGTTTTAGTTAAGACTAATAAAAAATTAAAGAAGCAATTTAAAATAAACAAAATTACATTGCTAAATTTCAAACACAGACCTTTTCAGGTAAGTCTGAGACTGATTTTTTATATCATACACTAGGCACAATCTGACTGGAGCCTTGTATCAGACACTGAGCTTTGCACTAAATTAGAACCCCCTGGTTCCCTTATTGGACAAACTAGCAATGTTTATCCTCAGTCTGCTGATTTTCTTATTTCTTAGAGGAAACATGTTATTTTGCAGATGACAGCTGTGCATTTTAAGACAGAAAGGTGTCAATTCTCTAAAACAGTTTATGTTTTGGAAGTCTGAAGTACGATAGTCTCCTTTTCAGTCCTTATCCAAATGCTGCCACATACTGGTAAATAAAAGGTAACTCAACAGAGAACTTTGACTGCATAGCAATAAAGCACATTACTAATTTAAGTATCTCCAATAATAAGGGTCAGATCACAAACCACACTGTGATCCCAACTTACCTTTTCATAGGCTGATGGTGTGCCAAAATGCATTGTCCTGGTCACATCTGTTGTACCATCTCTTCAGAAGCAAACAAAGCAAAGATGCAGGAACCAAAGGGATGGGGAAAAAAGAAAGATCAAAGTGAGAATGCACAGGAAACCCAGTCATACTGCAGCAAACCAACCAAGCTCATAAATGGATAAAGTCATCTGCTCTGGGCTGCACAAGGCTGATGATGTAACTGCTCCTAATCTCAAAAATTCCTGAACACAATGCCCCAGATGTAGCAATAATGATTTACAATTCACACTGTTATCTTTCAATCACAAGCATCCCAGAGCTCTTCCCAAATTAGAATCTAAATTGCTTATAAAAACGATGCTAATTTGAGGTTTAGCAACAGGTACCTGTCCATTGAGAACAGGCCAAATTCAGCCTATTTGTATGGAAGACAATTCATAACAGCTTTAAAACACACTTGTGTAAAAATGACAGCTACCAGCTCGGAAAAGGGAAGTGTAAGGGGGGATAGTACCCCTTTCATCTTCAGGATGTCTTGTGCTAAGATTTCTGCAAATCATCCTGAATTTGGATAGGGGTTAATCTAATACGTCAGAACCTGGCTCTAAGTTCCTTCTGCAAATAGCATTTTGAGCCTGCTGTCAAAAACACAGTGGCTCTTGAAATAACGAGTTCCCTTTGAAACATTCACTCCTGTCTCTGTGCTCTTCCCAGAGCACACAGGCTGTGGGCACAAAGAGCTCACGGTTTAACTTCTCAGCAGGGACAAGCAAAGCACCCCTGTCACAATGCTGTGGTAAGTGCCATTGATGTCCAGCTTACATTGTATCCAAAGGGCTGCTTTTCATAGTGGCACTAAGGAAATCGTTAATTAGGCCATCAGAGGAGAGGAAAAAAGATCTCCTTGTAAAAATCTTATCAAAGG
This sequence comes from Passer montanus, assembly GCF_014805655.1. NCBI lineage: Eukaryota > Metazoa > Chordata > Aves > Passeriformes > Passeridae > Passer > Passer montanus. Next base: position 9,481,156 of record NW_024366703.1, read on the forward strand.
ATGTCTGTATGGTTCTTTTACAAAGCTCTTCCTGACTGACATAACAAAAAGGCATAGCTCTAAAGACAAAGCCCATCTCAAAGGAGCAGCCAGGCTTGTCCTGCATCTTCCTGAACAAGCCACTTCTCATCTATTTACACTGGTTAAAAACATCACTCCTTTCATTTTCCATGGAGTCAAGAGTTCCACAGTAAAGGAACTGAGGCCACTGAATGGCACTGTCAAAACAACATTGAGTGAGTTTTCAGGCATGATGCCTTCCCAAAAACCCAAGTGGCCACTGGGATGAGGATCCCCGAGTCTCAGTCTCTCTGAAAAGGCAGAGAGCACCACAGGGCAGTGCTGTCCTGCTTCTTTGCCCCACCTTGTCCTGAGCTCAGCATCAGTCAAATCTGCCCACAAGGCAGATCCTGGCAGGGTAGGTGCCTCACCCAGCTGTGCAGGCTGCTGAGTAGGCACCCCAAGGCTAAGCCAGGGCAGTCAGGCCTGCTCCCTGTCCCTGCAACTTAATACCAAAACCACCAGCTAAAGCACAGCTCCCATCACACTGGGGTTGGGTGGGACTCAGATGGGAACTGTACTTTGACATCTTGTCCCTGACCCAAGCAAGGCCTGTCAGCAGCCCTGATCTGTCTACTCAAACCTCCAGACTGCCTTGCTTGCCAAGGCAAATGTGAGCTGACCCTGCAGAGGTCATGAGGAAAAGAACACATGGCAGTTCAGCACCATTTACCCACTCACTTGTACTGTGCTCCTGAGTCCAGGAGGTAGATCTCGTTCACGGACAGCGTTCTGTTGGTCTCAGGAACTGGCCTGTTCAGTTAAACACAAAGGTTTTTGTTCCACAGTTTTAAGGTCTCCAGCCCACATCTGCAGTCCAGAAACCATATTAACTACAAGCTTGGATGTGTTGGCTCTGATTTCTTGTGGCAGTGATGGAAATCCCACACATGCTGAGCCAGGGATCATACTGAGGAGAGGATTTGTATACAGCAAATGGCACCACAGTACAGAGCTTTTCTGCTTCCAGCAAAACCCTCAACATCTGTTTCTGGATGTATTTCAGAATAGTTGTGGCACTTCATACTCATCTTTCCCAGACTTCCAGCCCCAAAATAGCCCTTTTCTATGGCCCTGAGCAGAGCAGCATCATAATACATGCATGCTGCCAGCAGGGAAAGATCTTTACTTAGTAAGGAGTAAAGAAAGATAGCAAGCAACATCTCCCTGGAGTACTCTGTTGTGACTCCATGAGGAAGTGAGACAGATCATTCCAACTATGTTTGCTGAAGGTTGAAAGGAAAAGCTGTGTTTCTCTTACTTGTAGTGAATGATGGCTCCATTTGGACCTGTGCTTGATATGGTAGCAAAACTCAACTCAACAAAGTCTTTCTGCTGACTGAAAAAGAAGATTGTGATCACTACAGCACAAGTGAGAAGAGCACACCAGACACCTAGAGTGCCCCATGCTCAATTTCACATCACCTCATCCTTCCCCTTGGCCTTAAAAGACACCTGGACAAGCAAATTTGAGAGGAAGAAATGTACAATTTGAAGCCCTCTTCTCCCAACCATCTGTTTTCCAGATCTACTTTTTCCTTAGAAGAAAATTCACAACCCAAATCACCCAGGAAGAGATCTGCTGAACAATTTCTACTTGGTTATTTATTTACTCAAAGGCATTTTAGAGGTCCTGCTGATGTACACAAGGGAGTAACTCTCAAAATAAATGGTGCTCCTTCTCTATCAGAAGAGGAAGAAATCTGACTTTGAAATATAAATTTCTCTGTGGTAAGGAAACAACTGTTTTGTATTTAAGTGTCCTAACCTGCAGTGCTCCTCATTGCTATCTCAAAAGGAAAGTGGACAGGATCCAGTGGGCTGGGACTTGTATTTCCCAAGAGACCCAATTCTTCCCAAACTCTTTCAAGTTTTCAAATAAATCCATTAGTAAAGGTCCTCAGGTAAAATATATCTGCAAGTGAGATGCATTTCTAAAGAATAAAATAAAAACAACGGATAAAAAAATGTCACCCAGAAAACCTCCTCAGAGCAGATTTATTTTTTACCTGCGGAACTCCTCTGCTTTGTCTGCCGCAATAATTTCTGTTACTGTTCCCTTTGGGACCTGGTGGACAAGGACATGGGTTGGATTAGTGCAAACAAGCAAAGAAAACCCTATATGCTTTAACACTGGGTCTCGTCTTGTGCCTTATGAAACCCTGGAAGTGGCTTCTTTCCAGGTTTTCTGTCCTCATTCCTCAGTAATGACAAACACAAACCCACCAACATTGTGCAGGGCATTTGAGAAGAAGGAAGTGGAGACAGACACAGCAGGATTGCTGAACCCTGACTAGGGAGCAGTTAGTGCAGTACTAACTTCACTGAGATGTGCACAGGCAAAATCTCACAAGGCAACATCTCCTCCCAGTCAGGTGACACTAAGGTTATATAGTTCTCTTTAACAGCTCATGCTGTTAAAAATCTTATGCTTTTAAATCAGGAATAGAAGCAGTTGCAGAAAAAACAAAGTGTGTTAAAATTTACTTTAGGGATTTGATAAATTCAAACCTGTGACCCAACTTCCCCTGGACTGGAAATAGGCAAAGCAGGGCAAGAGCTAGGTTTCATAACCCCTGAGGCTGTCTTCTTGAGGTACTCAGACATGTAAAGAGGCACCTTCTGGAAGTCATCAAGTCCTCTCCATAAATAAAGTAATAGACTCAGACATGCAGTGGCATGGCTTAGTAAGTTGCTGTGTAACACTTGGCACTCTGCACATCCACTGAATACTTCTAACCTAGTGAATACACAAATAACTTGTTTATATCCCATTTTCACTGCACCTCCCATCCATAAATGCCAAATTTGTTCATACTGGCAGACAACACTGATTATCATGAGAGTAATTCCAAAGTATTGTATGAAGTTGAATATTATTTCATGATTTACACTACCAAACCAGCACAAGACAGCATTAGCACTACACTAAGCCTGCTCAGGTAATTTCTCACTTGTTTGAGCTTTGGTCTGTATAAAATGAATGGGAGAATGTTTTCAAAAAAATTAATTCAGCCTTGAATAAAAGAATGTTTGAAATCCTCACAAAAAAACCCAAACCACCAGATAAACCCCCAACTGTTTCCCCACTTTTAGTAAAGACACTACAAAGACTAACAAAAAGTTTATGCCAATAAAAAATTTTACACAGCAATAGAACCTCCAAGTTAAAAAAAGTTATACAATACCTCTTTTTCCAGCCAGTTAAAGAGCTCACACAGGGCAACAGCATCTTTAATCTGTGTTAAAATAGGCACAAGAAAAGGGAATTGAGAAGGAGAAAGATTTATCAAGCCTCAGTATAAACAGGTTTTGATGCAAAAGAATTCAACCTGTAAGTTTCAGAAACACAAACTAAGAGATGATTCAAGAGGTATTTTCAGGTTTTGCACCCTGTAATTAATATAACACTGGAAATTTATCTGGAGAGTTAAATGAATGTTAATAATTACTGCTGGGACATATCTTACTGTGTGAAGCCTAGCTTTACCCCACATATCACTTTCAAGGCTATTTTGCTTTAGCAGCCAAGATCTTGCATCTCAGATGGTAGAAGGCAACCACATGACACATCTGGTGATGTGACAGGGGAATGTGTCCTTTGGGCACACAGCCACCACACAGTCTCTGTCACACAGCTTCTGGCTCTCTTGTCTTACGACCCCCTTTTTGTTCTTTTTTTTTTCTACGTGTTTGCAGTATGTAGGGGCAAGAAGCAGGAGATGTGTACAAGAACAAGGCACAGTTGTCCTCAGGCAGCAGGTGACAAAGTGCCTCTTCTCAGTACAACTATTTTTACTTCACCTTAACTAACAGGGAGAGAAAAACATTGAAATAGAAAGTACTGGTTCCCGAGAAGTTCCAGAAAATATGGGACAAACCCAGAACTGCCAGCCCTGCTTCAAGTGGCACATTTCTCTTGTTGTAAAAACTGCTGCTTGAAAACTAAGAGGAGATAAACAAGATAAAAGTTCAGCTCCACCATGAACCTGTTTTATAGGCAGATTCTTTGTTTGAAAATATGAAGCTTCCTGGGAAATCAGCCCCATTTCCAGTGTCCTGATGACAAGACTAAGAGAGTGCTTTGAGGACACTGGCTGCTTCTGAACATCTTGGCCTGGGCTTTTCACCATGTGTCGAAGAATTTCTGTGTGTTATTTAGGCTGTGTTTATTCAAGTGATAACAATTTGAAGACTCTACTGACAAAGACAACAGAACTAGCAAAGGGGAAACAACATCCCTTTAAGGGCCCACACTGCAAACAACATTTCTCAAGTCTTCACAGTCTTCCCACAGAGCAAGGCTGTTTCCTCACACTATTGCAAATGTTGTTCTTCAAGGGAATGCAAAACAAGCAAAAAACCTGCTTCAACAGCAGTAGATGTCTGACAGAAGACCTTTTTTATCCTGCCATCCAAATTCTTATTTGCTTTTTATCCAAAACATTAAAACTGAAAGGAAAATGTTATTTCTTTCCCTAAAAGTAAAGCAAACCTGTTGCCATGTGCAAGGAGACACTCAAGGCTTCACTTACGTGTGCTCTTCTCATGCCTTCTGTTTCCGCTGCGTTCTTCACAGCCTTTGCAATGCAGATGGGGGTATATGGGGTGAGGTATCGGTAAGCCTGCAGCAGAAGGACAGGGATTACTTGTGGATTAGTCAGACTACATAATCCTACAGATTTAATAACTCAGCCTGGCCACAATTTGTACTTTGGCAGCCTCTCTCAACCTTCAGCACTGTGAGATGCTGGTTGCCAACAGTCAGCTAAGTGCACTGGGGAACAGAGAGGAGAAACAGTCCCTGACTGAAGGAAGGACAGCTAGAGGGAAATCCAAAGAAATAAACAACAGCTTGTCATGAAGCAGGGTGAAGACCTGGATGTCCTAAATACCATATATCTATATCAATGTCTGAGCCATAGATTCCTGCTGCTGATGGACACTGAAGGCCCAGAGGCCAATGAGAAACACTAATCCCCGATGCCATGGCAGAACTAAGGCTGTGGAAACAACCTAAAAGCCACCTTGATTTGTTACCTGACAGTCATTCTCAAGTAGCAAGGAGCAAAGGGTACCTAGGCCAGGTACCAAGCACTGAGCACCACCACTGTTAATGATCAGCAGCTCTGACAAACACATCAGGAACTGAGGAAACATGAAAGGCCTTTGCAAAGCTCAGCTTTACATGCTGCCAGTTCTGAAAGGAGCTTACATTGGTGGTTTGAGACAAAGCTTTCCTGTGCTTGGATGGGGTGACCCTGCATTAACAACTAGTAACTGATCCTCTATTACTGCACACTTCCTCAAACACCAGCTGTCCTTAGATTAGCAGGAATGCTTGGCTGGTTTTAGCACATCTTCTGAAATTCACCAGCTGAGATGACTTGCCTAAACCTCACCACACTTGGCATCAGAAGAAGAACCAATTATTTTGCACAGTTCTCTGCTCTTAATATATATGGGGAGGTGGGATGAGCATCTACAGAAGCACAGCCCAAGCAACATGTTGTTTCCTACCTTAAATGCATCAGCATACAAATATATATCACTCAAATTCAAGGAAAGGCCCAGTAGATCCTCTGCAAAGACTAAATTCACATAAATCCTACAGGTTTACAATTTCCAAATACTTAAAAACAGCAAAACAACTACACTACATAATGCAGAAACGGAATTACAGAAGAAGTCACAAGGAAGTCAGAAAAGTCCTTTTATCAGTCAGGATAAATAGTCAGATTCTTAGTTTGGCTTGCCCTTTACAGATACTGGTAAGTACTATTAATCTTCTGTGAAAAGTATATTTACATGCAGCTGTAAACAAATCTGTAAAGGGTTTGCAGATCTGTGTTTAATAACGGAATGGATTTTTGCCAGTGTCAATATTTGGCTCTGATGGAGACAGACAGTAGATGGACTTTCAGCACTGGTGTTCTTCATACCAGCTGAGCAACTGGCCTGGAGTGCTTTGAAGTGGTGGAGAGCCAGGGAGGAACTAGAAAAACTCTGGCTCTTTCAGTGACCCTCTAAGTGGCTTTTAATCAAGACATTTCAGTCTTCTTTGCCTGCTTTCTAGAGCTCTTGAGACAAGGACTCTCCCCACTGCACACAGAGGGCATGCAGCACTGCAATGACTCAGTATCAGGCAAAATTTCCAGTGCTCACAGGGTAAATAATGTCACTCCAACTCATTATACTCCTTTCTCTAGGTCAGACCTTCTGTACTTCATATGGATACTCTACATAAATCAACTACAGCAGCTTACCCAAACTGGGGATAGACCATTGGCTGCAACTACAAAGGGCTTTCTACTCTGAAGTCAAAAGAACAACAATTTATCCTGAATGCTCCATAGACACTATGCTGTCAGTATTCTGTATTAGGAGGCCTAGAAATAGATTGATGGTGTCTGAAGATTTAACCCTGGACAGGGACAAAACCAGTATATTTACTCACAGTATCTGTTAGTTACTAAACATCACTGCAAACTGGATGGTATTCCAGAGAATGTGATCTCTAGCAAACAAGATATGTAGACAAGAAGCATGGAAACCAGTTTATTTGTCCTTCCCCAGGTATCTTTCATAGCTATTAAAATATTAGGTGGACAGTGGGATTCCCAGACAGCAAGTTCAAAAGGATAGCAAGACATAGCTTGTATGGCTGTGCAGAAATTGTTCTGATACTACAACTGTCCCTCGGCAGAAGTGCATGGACAACCAGTGCCTGCAGGTCATCTGTGTCCTCACAAGATTCCCTGCTACAACAACTGTCATCTTCTCCCTCCTGCCTTCAGTAAAGGGCATCACATATTGCCTGATATCCTCAAGGCACTGAACTAAATAAGGGCAACCACCCTCAGACACTCAAATCAAGCCAAATGCACTCTCCCAGAAGTCCTGCTCAACTTTCCTGCTTCAATTTCTGCAAGTTTCCAGTTCTTGCTGCTCGTCCACATGAGGCTGATGCTGCACCCGTGGGCAGAATGACCTGAGTTCATCCTGCTGTCTCTTCCCTCCCCTCTCTCACTTGTTTTATCTTAAGCTGACAATTCTTTGGATAAATCGGCTTAGCGAGCTGGAAGGGCAGCTCCAGCAGGAGCAACCCCAGGATTATCAACCCCTCGATACCTCAGCATGGCTGGATCCCTTCTGCACAAGCTCCAGCCTGCACTGGGCTTGGCAGAGGGGAAACTGAGGCCAGCTGCCCTCATTAACACCCTTCCTAACCACAATGAGCAGAAAAGAGAAAAGCATTTTCCCCTGCTAGGGCCACTGACCTTGGGAATGGCCTCAGTCAGAGCATAGCTGGCTTTGTCACTGAGCCACACTTTCTCCTTGGGTGAGAGGCCTGCACCAACAGCCTGCAGCTCCGACAGGATAGATCCATAGGGCATCACCTGGATCTTAAACTCAGGTTCCAGGGTGGAGTCAAGCTGTAAGTGCTCTCTCACAGCTGGGTCCATCATCCTGTCACCGTCAATGAAGAGCCTGAGAAACAAATTGGAGAGATCAAATAGGTGAGACCACATCTAACAGTGGCTGGAGCAAAGGAGGGCAGGAAAAACCATTCTGGAAACATTTCAGGGAGAAAGGAAATGATGAATTATACACTCTACTTTGTCCTATGTCATTTTAACTACCAGCTTTCACAAAGTTTAAACCCCAACTTAAATTAAGATGTGCCACCCCAATGAGAGGAAAGAACTGACAGCATTTCTATTTGTATGACACAGTCAAAATGGCTACATCCCACCACTGTGCTTGAAACAGGAAAGTAACAGAGGCAAGTAACAGCCACTCTCTTAACTTTTAAGGGCACCATCTGGAAAGAGAAAAGCTACTGTAGTTCTAAGTATCACATTGCTCTCACTTTCACTGAGTTGAAAAGTTCAGCTCAATCACCCAGCCAGGTTTTAGCTCTGATGGATCTAGGTAGCAGCTTACAGGTGCCTCCAAAGGAACCATGCTTGCTGAGGATCAATGTATGGGGCAGTCACAGGAAAGAAACCTTCTGTTATAAGCCAGCCCTGAAACTTTCCTGCACTGTCCCTGTAGTTTTGAAGTGACTCAGCAATTAGATTTTCCCCTAAATTTTGTAATGTCCAGGCCAGCCACATTTCACCCAGATCCCCAAAGGCCCTACACATTATCTCAGGGTGACAGACAGGAGTCTGCCATCAAGCCCAAGGTCACCCAGCAAGCCAGCCAAGGCGCTGAGGAGTGCAGCAGAGCTCTTGGCTGCCTCTCCAGCTCTGATCAGGGGAGGAGAGTAACTAATGTTGGAGACAAAAGAGCTCAGAAAGGACACTAAAGTACCCAAGCATAGGTGTTTTTGAAAAGACAAATATTTTGCTAGAACAGTCTCCCCCAGAAAAATGCATCTTGGGGAACAGAGGAAGGGAATTCAAGCACCTGATTGTGTTCATTCCTATGACGGCGTATGCAAAAAACACAGGATTGTACTCAACATCAGAGCCTCGAAGGTTGAAGAGCCCTGGAAAATAAGAACACCAAGAATCACAGTCCTGGTTCATCTTCTGCAACATCAGACAAAGCCAAAAATAATCTCACAAAAACACAAGCAAGCAATGAGACATCACAGGTGCAGGCTGTGGGTCCATCTCCCAGCCAGCCATCCCACAGCCTGCTTCATTCCTGGCAATCCTAAATTTATGCCAGGAGATGGCACCAGAACCACAGTATGAACACTCCCGGGTGTTTAAACTGGTGTTTAACTTCTAAAGGAGGGCTGGCTTGGAAAAAAGCAGGTACAGGCAAGGAAAACAAGGACACAAAAGGTAGGGTCTGCCCCTTTGTGGTCTGCGCAATGCAATAAAAGCTCACTTTGTAACAGCTAGAAAACTTCAAAGTTACAAACTATCATTTCATTCCAATCCTTTTGACATTTGAGGGAAGACACAATAGGCAAGACTACAATACCCCAAAAAGGCCTCTCATTCGAGCCCTTCCAATATCTCAGATTCAGACTGTACAGTCTTAGCTGTTTTTCACAAAGATTTTATCCCACACAACTCCAAACAAAGTCAAGAGGGGAAGTAGATGTCCAGCATCTCTAAAATCCTGATTTTAGGGTCAAATAAAAACTCCAGGGTATCCAATTAGCTGAAATGAGTTACTCAAGCCAATAAGGCCAGCCAGCAGGACAGCTGGGAAAAGAACCAACATGTCCTAAATTACAACCCAGCACTGTATTCATCGAACTGTGCAAATTCTGCCATGAAAGTAAAAATACAGCTTAATTCTCTCCAGGGAAGCAGTAGGTCACTTGAATGCAGGAAAGAGCCACAAAGAACTTTTTACTGCATGGGTACAAACTTCCTCACTCAGCCAACTCCCAATGCAGTAAGAAGGCAATAATCTTCTTTGTGGCTCTTTTTCTGTCCCCAGAAACTTGTCTGGAGTTTAATACAGTGAACTGAATTAGATAAAATTAAAACAACTTCTCCCCTTCCCCCTTTAGGATAAGAAATCACCCAGGCACCCGAAAATGAGCTGCTCTCGTGACCTTCTCTGGTTCATCTTAACACTCTTGATTCATAACCAAGCTTCACTTTGCTGGAGACATTTAATCTGAAACCACCTCAGGGCACCAATTTATCATTAATTTAATTGGAGATGCGCCTGAAAAGGTGAGACATACAATCTCTGCTCATGCAGGCCTCCCCAGGGAGGAGTCGTATTCTCCCCTCTCAGAAGTACTTCTTTCACGAAAAAAGCTCTTTGCTCAGTGTCCCAGATCCAGAACAGCCCACAGACCTCATCAAGTTGGCTTCACCCAGTGCCAGGGACATTGTGCTGGCAGTGCTGGAGTGAGGAAAACAGCACCCCCATTTCTACCTTTCCAGATCTGACACGGGGCACAGGATGAGCAGCACTCACACCCTGCCAGTGTTACACTCCCCCTATAGCAGTGTGTGCACTGGTGATTTCTGCAGAAAGGACACACAGTACTAGGAACAGCAGTCCTGGGGAAATCACTGCTGTTTCTGGCCATTCTCCCTTCCTACACACTGGGCTGGGAGCCAGGGTGTAGAGACCCAGCCACCCTGGGGCCCCAAACACAGAGGGGACTCTAGTGAGACCCTGGGTTGAAATGATCTGGAAAAACAAGTTGAGCCCTGACATACTTGTTTTAACCAAAGCATTGGCTGAACACTGGAGAGGTAGAGACTGACTTAAGAAGTTGTGACAATTAGGAAGATTACTGTGAATGTGGTGTACCCCACCCTTGCTTTATGTATACAAAGCCACATGTTGCACTGCTTTGTTTATAGCCCAGACTCCACAGCAGAAAACAGTCTCCATTTTTCCAATGGGTGAGGCACCATCAGGATATTTTACAGCCAGAAAATCTCACAGGTCTTTTTCTTTCCATCACGCTGCCTCAGGCTTTGTACGTGACCTTCTCCCTTTGCCTGGGCTGTTTTTTTCAAAGGTGGTGATTTGCTGCATTTCCTGGGCCAGAGCTGTACTCAGGAGCTGCACTGGTGTAACGAGGCATTGTGCAGAAATACAGGCATGCTGCTTGTGACCTGTTACCACCACTGCACTTGATAAGAAGTTAATTGATGTCTAACGAACATGCTTTCATAAGGGCCTCTCACCCTGGCATAGGGTTCTTCCTTTCCAAGGCAGGAAGAACATTTAATTTGTAGAAAGAACTGAGAAAGGAGATGCAAAGACTTACATGCTACTTCATCCAAGGCCGTTACCACAAACCACATGACTTTCCTCTCAGCCATTTTTGAACGGAGGGCTACAATTTTGTCTCTCCAGCTGACCCCTGCAAAACACAACAGGAAAAACTACAGTCTCTAACTGTGCTGGGGATGATGATGTAAACACAGACCAACACATCATGCTTGTGCTCCTCACTCCTTTCTAATAACTGATATGAACTATCTCAAATGAGCTGCCTTCTAGATGCCATGGATTTGCTTTGAAGTCATCCAACATCTAGAAAATGGTTATTTGAAGTTTTGAGGACAGAGGGGTCATTAATGAAGGTTTGATCACCTTCTTCACCTATTCAAAGTGACCACATTGCGCTGCAGCACTGTTTTACTCTCTCCTTTGTAAGAGAAGAGCAAAAGGGGGATATAGAGCAATAGGAACAACCCATGTCTATCAGGAGTTCAGCTCCTCACCTGTGTAACTCAGGTCAAGTGTGATGAGAGACTTGCAGGGGCGTTGAGGACAATCTGTCCAGATTGTATCAATCAGGTTTTCTTTGACAGGCACAAGGTCATGACCAGCACTTCTCAAGACTTTGGACATTCTCTTCCACTGGTCTGCCAAAGAGAAGAAAGTCAAGTGTGGGGCTTGAACGAACACACATATGTTCAACTCTCTTCACAAAAGTCAAACTCAAAAATCACAGTCTTCTCCTTTCCTTCTTTCCATTCCCTTAAAAAAGGCCACAAAATTTACTGCAGTTACAGTTCTACAAACACACCACAGTAGCCACTGGCAGGTACAGAACCTCACAGTGCTGAAGTGTCATGCTGGAGCTGAAGAACTGCCCCATCTGGGAGACAGAAGTCTCTGGAAGAAGCCACAGCAGAAGCTGCCCTAAGGGTGTCCTCTCCCCCAGTGCAGAACCATGCCAGATCTAAGCTAGACAAGATGAGAGGCATTTCCACATAGCCACAAGATAGGTCCTTAATCCATCTGAACAACCAAGTATCTCCCCTTGCCTCCAGTGACCTTTTCATTGTGCCTCATGTTTTGAAGCATGAATAGATGGATACTCTGATATAAATGATTCCTCTCCCTGTGTTTCCTACACGGAAAGTTGCAGAGATCCCAAGACCACCAGCAGGAGTAACAGCTTGAATTGTGCCTGGGTGCTCTTGCTCACATGCTGACCAAGGCATTCAGCACCTTTGTACTGAAGTGCCCATGACAAGCCAAAGCACAGACAAAAAGAGGTGATCAGAATTCTGCTTTTCAGGTAAAGTCACTGCAAGTCTAGAAAGCAGTTCTCATCCCTTGTGCTTCTGAGTCAAGGAGCTGTTGTGTAACGCTTGTGATATGTGGCTAAACCAAAATCCAACCTGTTTTGCATAACAGTTTAACCACCACTACATCTGAAACATGGTTAGCTGCACACCATCACAGAACAGCGCAGCTAGAAAAGCAAGGGAGAAAAATCCAGTTGCCCAACTCAGAGTTATAAATATAAAGAAAACCAACCTGCTGGAATAATGAAAGGGTCTACTCCCACCTTTGAGCCTTCTGGGAGGACACTCACTAGCCAATCCTCCTGAGTTGGTGTATCTTTCAGACCTTCAAGGATTAAAAAAAAAAAAGTTCAAAGAAGCAGTCAGATTGAAACATTCCCACACTATGCAAAAAGTCCAAGCTAATGCATTAGATATGTCTACTAACGAATGTCTAGACCCACAGGCAAGGGCTGTCACAGGACACTAAAGCAGAAGCTGTGTATCCAATATGTCCCAAAGTCCCTGCATGATGGGATATCCCTACAGCTTAAGCTGTACTTGTGGGAAGTGACTGTTCTCTGTTGATCAGTGGAGCAGTATCCCAGGCTCCTGCATACCCATTTTCATGAGTGTCCAGTTGCTGTCCATTTGATGTGCAGCTTGCAGGAAGTAGCGTCCATCAGTCCACATGGCTGCGTGCTGCTCGGTGACTATGGCAGTACCTAGGCAGGGAGCAGAAAGGGGATTCAGGGCAGGCAGCCACCATGCAGACACAGACAGCAGGGACAGTGCTTGAAATTCACCCTAATTCCCTAAAAGGCACCTCTGACCACTGTTCAAAAGTTATTCCTGTTTCAGTGGAGATATTCACTGTTTCCCCTGCCCTGTGACCTTCCAAATCCTATTGGAGACAGTATGCACAAGGATGTACCTTAATGACTTGCCTCAGATGAACTCAAGCAAATCTCAGGCAGCCAGTGGAACTGGATAAGTGGGCCTTCCAAACCTTCTGTAACAGAGACTGTGGTCTAACTTGGCTGCTGTCACAGTAACATATACTGTACATCCCTGAATTCCATCCCAGCCTCTTTTGGGGAGGAAGCCTGGGCTCTGGCCACCCACAAAACACAGCTGATACCAGGCATGCAGATGAGGGTATCACCCCCAGCTGTCAGCTGCACCCCTTTCCCAAATGTTACAGCTTTAGCAGAGATGGCTGAACAGGAAACATGAACATAAACTTCTGTTGGTTTCATTGTCTGTGGTGTTCCACTGACTCCAGATGGAGGGACACAGACAGCTGAGGGGCAGTGACATCCCAGCAAGGCACTCAAGCTGCCTTGCCCTTGACAATACAAAACAAAACAAACCATGGCACAAACTGAAACTGAATCCAAGTCTTTGGAGTCTGCATCTTAACAATACTCTGTCATAAAAAACTGATTCTCAGATTAGCAGAGCAGAGTTTCCAATTATTAACTCATTGTCTTCTACCAAATTCCCCCAACACAAACCCCATTTTAAGTTGCTTCAGCCTGAAAAGATGAAGCAAGAAACACAAGGTGAGCCCTTGTGTGAAACCTCACTGACTGGCTGTGCATTAGGCTGGGAACAGACCTTCCAAGTACATAACAAGGGCACAAATTAGAGAGGAAGGTTATGAAGAGGCTGCGCAGAAGGAGCAGAATTAATAGAGGATTCATGTTAGCCACTAACAGCAGCCCACAGCCCTGGATTTATCACCTTCCAAATGAGGTTCCAGAGCTCATAGGAACTGATGAATAGACCCTCCAAACATAGGTACCAGTATTTATTAAAATTATATACAATTAGAGGGGGAAATAACTTCAGCAGACTAAAATGACTTTCCAACAACCACAGAACAGAGCAATTTGCACAGCTTAGGGTACAGCCTGGGTAAAAACTAGGTCTCTTGAAACACAGACCTATCCTACAGCCAAGAAAACATCCTGTCTCGGCAAGATAAGCAAACTTTTCCACAATGCTCAGTTTCCAAATGCAGTTTCTGGCCCTGGCTCTGTTCAAACAGAAAGGCCAGCTAAAGCCCATCCACTATTCACCCAGCCCAAACGGGCAACGTAAAAATCTGTTCATACTGGCTGCACATCAAAAGAAATGACCACAGGTTACAGGCACCACATTAAACAGTTAACAGGATTTTACTTTATGAGAAGTTCATTTAGGGGTCAAACATTTTGTGAAAACTTGTTATTCCGCTGATATTACATAATTCCAGCGGGTAGCCAAGACATAATTCTGCAGATGCTGAAATGGGAATAAAACAGTCCAAACAAGCTGGATAGATTTTCTTTTCCATCCTGCCTCTATGCCATGAAAGGAACTATTTCTTTAGAGGAAAATTATGCAAGAACCCAAGTTCTGGAAAGGTACCTGCAGAGCCATCAAATCCAGAGATGAACGCCCTCCTGCAATCACAGGGTGCAATGTACTCACTCTAGAAAACAAAAGAGGCAGCAATTATTTATAGCAGCAGGGAAAAAAAACCAATCAGCTGATGACAAATACTTTGATAAGCTTTTTCTCCTAAAGGACACCACAGAGAGAACAAAATGAGTTAAAAATTCCTGGGCTCTACTCCACTGTGATTATACTGTATTTATGTTCAACTGGTGGGTTTTTTTAAGCTGCAGCACTTTTCTCCCACAAACATCTGTAAACACTGAAGCACTTCAGAGTTTGCAGATGTTTATTTCACACTCAGTCTCCCCTTTGGGCAACAAATAAATCATGCCTTTGAAGCTGCAACGTGAAGGGAAGGGAAATCAGAAGCACCCCTTGATCTTGGGGTAATCAGCACATAAAATCTGTAAAATTCACTATCTCCACTGAAGTCCCCTCACTGGCATTTATAATAATTCCTTTAAGACTTCTTTTTCCTGCAATAGTGACATTGAAAGAAAATCATTAAGGTGGTAAGACTGTAAAAAATTTAATGCTTGGGACTTTTCATAAATAGATACTGATCCTTTCACATCTTCCTTGCCTACTCAAAATCAGACTACAGCCAAAACCACAAGGGCATGGTTTGATGGATGAGAAGGAATAAGAGGCTATTAGTCTATCTTCATCCTAAACCTGTTACAACCTGTGTTTCTGGACACTTCTTTTCAGAATGTTATAGAAGAGCCTGAGAATGCACAGACACCCGATATTAACAGGAACTGCCAAAATTAAAAGAACAACTGAACCTTCACACGGCCCACATGACTTTTATGGGATTCCATTCTGGCAAGTTTGTAGGTCAGAACTGCTGAGTAGGCCTGTTAATGAACTAGTGCAAATCAGCAAATCAGCTTAATCCAGGCTGATAGCACTGACGTTTGAGCTGCAAAACCCCTGGATTTGTACCTTACAAATGGTCTAAAATCCAAGTCTGTTTCTCTGCCCCCAGCTGTGCTGGGGCAAAAGAAACATCTTAGGAATTGAGCTAAGAAATCACAGCCCAATTCTCAGGTGCTTTTAGTCCCTACTGTGATAGAATCACCTGATTGTGAAAATATACTCCCTTCAAATCTGTTACTCTTCTCTGTACTAAGGAAAACAGAGGGTTCAAAGCACAGGAGTGAACGAGCAGCACAAATCACAGCACCTGGGACCAACTCTTTATTTCTGCTCCAAATCACACCGTCATCAAACCCCTTTCACAACAGCCATGTCTCTCTCCTCCTGGGAGAAGCCAACCAACCATCCACCACTAACATTCTGAAACTGAACCTTGGGACAGCAAATCTCGTGGCCCAAAAGAGGATCTTGTTGAGTGGTTTTTGCTCCCAACTGCCAGGGAAGATTGCTGGTATATACTCCAAAGAAATCCTCCATTTTATCCAAACACTAGTACAAGTTGGCAGCTCAAAGGTCAGACATCATCTCCCAGGGTCCAATGCCAACAAGAGATACTGGAAACTTCCCATCATGGATCGCATCACTTAAATACATCCCAAATTATGTACTTGAGTACAAAGGAGAGAAGTGATTTATTTTCCATTTCTCTTGACCAACACAGCAGAGACTACAGGCTAGTTTCCTTGTGAAAACCTCACGCTATCTAACACACATTAGAGTGTTTTGAGTGTTTACAATGAGGCAGAAAAGCTTTAAAAGGGAGCATCAGGGTTCTGGAGGGAAAGACAGTTCATTCATCTGTCAGTCTGAATTCTTGCACACCCACCTGCTCTGTTCCATGCAGCAACCCCCACTGTGCAAAGATGAGCCCATGTTTTGCACAAGCTAAAATTACATGGGGAACACCTGTGTATGCCACACAAAGCATAGACCACAGCTCAGTGAGAACCAGGCATTTCCCTGAGGCTTGTCTTGCAGCTCTGATGGTCTTCAACCTGGCCCTCCTCAGTCCTTTCACATCTGCTGCTCACCACACCTGTCAGTCACACAGACAAAATTGGGGGCTACATCACAAAAATACCCTTATCTAAGCCAGGAAGAACCCCCCCAAAAAGGAGGGCTGCTTATCCCCAGAGCCTGCATGGTTGTGCTGTAAACACGCTGAAGCTCATTCTAGTCTAATGTCAACCAAGATCAGCAATGCAAAGTGCATCTGGCTACCCTTAGAGGCACGACACCAGTGTCATTAAAGAACAAACACTGCAGTGTTCCTGGAGGGAGGGAGGTACTCACTGCCAAAAACCTAACTGCATTGGTAAGATCTGGAACACGCCAGAGCAACCTGTGCACAAGCCCTCTCCTGCTTTATAACTTGGCTGATGGCTCAGCTTAGCACAAGTGTGTGTCAGAGGAGCCAGCCCTGAGCAGAAGACAGCACCTCTGCCAACCCAAACATGGGGCCCTAAGCTGGGCAGGTGCTTCCTTCATGTGGACAACCAGCCAAATCTGACCAAATTTGTTTTGAGTCAAGGCCTGGAGGGTGAAGCCAGCCGCAGTTAAGCTGTGACTGGCTCCAAAACCAAGCTCTAATTCAAACATCATTCCCTCCCATTAAGAAGCAGTTCTTCCAGTCTCTGAATAGTCCCATATGGGTAAACTCCAGATTCAATGTAAACACACACTGACTCAACATGAAAATGGATCCTGCTTTTACCACTGCAACATCCCAAAAGCTCTGACATTTTTAACCAAACCACAAAGGGTTTAGGTGGCTCATTCCTACAAGCATGGCTTTTCATCCCTTCATGATCCTTGGGCACCTGCAGCCACCCAGCACACATGAAGAGAAGTAGGACTCTTTGGGCTTCATTTCACTTTTGGCTGGGACTGTCCTCCTTTCTCATCAGCCTCTGGACCACCCAGGTCCCCAAGGAAAGAGTCTGTTTCTCTGACTTCATATCACCAGCATCAAAGTTTTCAAAAATTAAAGCAGCCATCCAACATCCAGGGCTGAGTGCAAGAGCCACAAATCCAAGGCAGCCTTGGTTAAGTCTGAGTCAGAGGCAGCTGTGTTTGAGAAGCTCTACAAGTTTTTCAGTTCCTTGCACAACTAAACATGGAAAGCAAAGGCTACAACTGGTAGCAAGACTCCTGGCAGTATGATAATCTAAGCCTTGCAGGAAAACCAATATTAAAAGCATCACAGAACTCAAGAGCTCATCAACATTCCCAGCATTACAAAGTGAAAATAGTCAGCAAGTTGCAGCATCAGGGTGTATCAGCATCAGTCCAATCCAGGGGTTCCTTTGCAACCCAGAAGGGAATAAAGTTTCCTGCAATCTAAACCCTGTGGCAACACCACAGGAGGGAAAGCCCTATTTGTTGACAAGTTCTGTGATGCAGATGCCAGGACAGCCTCAGGAATAGCTGAGAGAGGCAAGAACAGTAATACACATCTTGTTTGGACTTGGGGAGGAAATGGCTTAGGCCACCAAACACTTGGGTATCATTAAACTACAGTATTCTGACTCATGGAGGGAGCTGCCTAAGAGCAAAATCTGACTGCAAGGCTGTAAAGTTCTTGTTTGCACACAGGAAACAAACCCTTGCTTGGAACATGGAAAAGTTTCAAATCACAGGTCATCACAATTTACCTTGAATCAGTAAGGCTGTTCTGGGATCAACAGGTTTCTGTCATTGGCAAAAACCACATTAATTCCCAGCCCTTACAGAAAAAACCCTGCACCAGCTATTCTGGAGGCACCAGAATCAGCAGTTTTCAGTAATCACTCCTATTCAGACAGATTCCCTCTGCAGAGAAACCTGACCAACTCGCCTGGCAGGAAATAGCAACATGGGGTTCTCTGCTTAACTGCACTCTGTCAAGAAAAAGAAAGCAACAGAAAAACCCAGAAGTCCTGAGGGTCACATTCTTCAACTCACATGACAGCATTTAATGTCTAGTGAAATGAAACCAGAGTTATATATGGACAGAGGCAGCTTGAGGCAGGAATGCAGCAGACAATAGCAGCTGCAGAAAACGCCTTCCCCCTACCTGCCCAAGTTTGGATCTCCCTGTGAGGAAACATGATGCTGCACATATGGTCCCAGGGCACAGGCAAGTCTGGACCCAGCTCACCCCAGTGCCAAGTCAAGGGCAAAGGTTCTGATTCAGTTGCATTTTGCTCTTGTGCACCCTGGGGTAAAAGGGAGCTTTGGGTGTGTGCCAGTAAAGCTTCAGGTCTTTTGTTTCCTGAAAATGACTGAGGAGGGGAAAACCCTCAGCAGTTCTTGGGTCTCCTAACAGAGTGAACAGAAGAGTGAACCTTACACATGAGCAAGCAGGGGAGGTAAAAAGCAGTTCAGCAATTTAAAATTTATGTCACGGACTACAAAATTCCTAAAGGAAGCAGCACACAACAGTTACTGCCATGGGTTACCACCCTAGGCCCAGACTTGCCTCCTGTCTTTAGTGCACAGAACATGATGCAGAGCAGCACAGAAAGGGAAATGTCACTGTAGCCTGTTCCTTCCCTACCTCTCCTAAGGCCCCTCCATCTGGGATCTGAAGGGCACAGGCAACAAATTTCACCAATAACTGGATCTAGCAAAGAGAAAACTCTGCAACTAAACCTTTGCTACCTTGCTTAAGAGTATGTATTGATCAGGAGGTGCTACTGGAGAAAGTAAAGCCCAGATAAGGCCTGTTCCTCCCCCAGCAAACCCTTTCTTCCCAACAGCCAGGATGGGCATAGCAAGTGCCCTGGCAAGCTCCGTTTTCTGCAGTGTAAGCTCCCTGAAGACAATGTGAGGAAAAGCTGTTGGTGGAACATCCAGTCTGATTTGTTACAAGAACATAAAAACCTCAGTCTCCAGAGATGATCACAGAAATGTTTTCCAACATATTTCTCAGGTTACCCAGACTTATGCTAGAACCATTAAAGTGAGTGAACGAAGGATGATTTTAGTTATACCTGGCTTTTATTTTTTGCAGGGAAGGAAAGTATGACCATTCCCATAATGCATCCATCCATACCTGGTGGGCATCTCCAGAGGGCACTATGTAGGCTTGGACAGGTTCCTGTACATATCTGGGGTTCTTCATCACCTGCCGCAGTTGCTTCAGCAGCTCTGTTGTAATTTTCGGACTCATCTTCCTACCTGCAACTAAAACAAAGCACAAAACTTCAGTGTTTCTCCAGCCATCCCAGGTCACCCACATGCACAGGCTGGAGGAAGCTGTTTCCATTGGAAACTCTCTTTGAGGACAACTGTGCCAACATCACCCCTCTCAGACCAGAATTTCACCTGTCTTGTCCCTTCATTTCTTGAGAACAAGAAATCAGGTTAAGGCCAGAGAGTCCAAGCTGGCCTGTCCTGGAAAGGATCTTTCCTGCCTGGTGAAGGATGGCATGCCCTGTGGTGATACAGGAAAGCTTAATGCACCAGTCAACCCCTTCTTGCATGAGGACAGCACCAGGAACAAAGCACCTCAGACACACCCTGTGACAGCCAGGAAAGGTCCTGGCATGGGAGCCAAGTACCAACAGATCAGAAATGCCCCACGTATGAGGTGCACTGAGAAACTCTCAGTCTTTTCACTTTAGGGCCAGGGATGCTGTGGCTTATACACCACAGGAACACAGGCTGCTAAGAGAGGAAGAGATGCACATCAAGAACTCAGAAATGGGCCGATTATACATGTAACTTTTAGAGGGTTTACTGTAGCCCAGAGTTTCATGGTGAACTGCTGACTGAATTAACTCAGACAAAGGAAATCTGCTCCCAAGGATATTCAGAGGGATGCATTCACTGGCCACATTGACCTCAGGGCTGCAGACTGAGTTCACCTAGCAATAAAACAACGGTAACAAGAGGAACAGCCATTGAGCTCTCACAAGTGACTGCCAGAGGACAACTAAGGTTGCTTATGGGGATGTTCTCTAAAGACCTTTGGCAAATGCTCTGCAGAGCTCAGCTGGTATCAGGTAGGGGTGGGGCACAGCCTGGATGGCACAGCAGATCAGAGGGAAAACCAAGGGCACAGGCCAGCCTCCCTGGCTGTGCTTTTGTAATGGATGTGTCTTTGGCACTGCAGTGAACACCAGCCTCTCAATGTGCTCCTCCAAAACCCTCACCAGCCAGTGCCCGCTGTGAGCACCCTGCTGCTGTGCTGGCACAAGAGATGGCTGCAGTGGGAGGCACACGCTGGCTGCAGAGGATGACTGGCCAGAAAAACTATGAAAATCAAGTAGCCTGAACCTCAGAGCTTCTCCACCTTTTTCTTCACTCATATCTCCAAAGTGTGCCCAAAGTGGGATTATTCCCTTCCCAGTTTTCTCCCAAGGCCACTCACATTTTTAAGAACTCTTATAACTTTAATGCTGTCACTTTCCAGGGCAAGGTGTGTTATGTCTTGCTTGAAGGCCATGCTATGAAGTATTTTATTCTGACCAGTTAATTTCACAGCTCATTTCACAGCCATGTCTATAAACAGGTCATAGAGAGGAGAAGCAAGCAGCACACAAGTCTCAAACATTTTTTGCCTATCCAGGCACTTATTCTATTTACACCTCAGTAGCTACCAGGAGTCCCAGATGACATTCCACTCTTATGGCAAAACACAGTAAGGCACAGTCCCTGCTCTGAGATGTTTGCCGTCTGAACAGGAAGGCACAAGAGCTGCCTCCCTTTCACAAGGTTTGATTTGACCAAGGTCACACAGTAGCGCTGTGACCAAATCACAAACTGAACCAAGATCTGATGCATTCAGGTGTAAGGAAAACCCAAGACCACCATTCACAAGTCTCATCACAGGAGGTTTAGAGCACACCAGACTTGTGTGAGACTGACTCTGCCCACAGTCAGGTACACAGGCACACTGTCTTTTAAAACCCAGAACACAATAAGCAAATCAAGCTCAAAGGTACCATACTAGTGTATCCTCAAACTGGTATCTCATCCCTTTGCAGGGGATTACACCTCAGATTTATTTCCAGAACAAATTTAATTGTTTTACACAGTATTTGCAAGCTACACTGAACTTTATAATATTGTGATTGTTTCTGTTTGTCCTCCACAGCGAGCTGCTGTAACGCTCTATAACATTGCTGCTGATTTATGTTCAGATAGAGTGAAACACACAGGAGAGAGAACAACAACATAGCGACTAGCCAGCAGAAATCTGGCTAGAATCTCTTTCTATAAACTCAGAAGGACACAGCTTCCTTTCTTGGCCTGTGCTTTGTCTCCAGGAGTCTAGAAGTCTCATATAAATAGGCAAGGCATGACAAGGCTTTACCTTTTAATAAAGCTCCTTGCTGACAAGCCATGGTTTTCTTAGCAAGATGAGATTCTCTCAAGGACAAAAAAAAATTTAAAAAGTACTCTCACTGCTGAAAGATTTGCTTGCTATATTAAAAACACCAGTAAGGTAGATTAGTAACAAAACCCAAATTAAGGAGTACTTCTATTTTGGATAACCCCCACATTATAAGAAATGGTTTTCAAAATATTCTTCACAAACTACAATAAAAAATGTCTTCAGTTTCCGGAAAAATACAAGCTGTTTTCTCAGAGATAGTCCTGAGAACTTACTCTGGTCACCCCTATAAGTCTTTACAGGTGACTTTTCCTCCCTTGGCCATAATTACAAGCCTCTACAAAGTTCAAACAGCTTCTCTATCATTATTTCTATCATTATTTCTATCATTATTTAATCAGTCCAGAGATTAAAATGAAACACATCTGAAATTAAGGTCATGGCTGTGGCAGTGCAAGAACCACCCTCATTTCCTGCCCTAACTTAACAAAGGTATCAGGCTCCCTTGTTACCTGTCTCTGCAGTTCCCCACGTCTGGATGCCACTTGTCTCTGCTCACACAAAATACCATCCAGCTCTTTGCTCGGCCTTCATAAGCTCCACTGTGCCTGAGAAAGCAAAGGGCAAAACTGAAGTGGCTAACAAACTTTGCCCGCCCATAAAACATTCTCATGCCCCAGCCACGAGCAGAAAATGCATTAACACTGTGTTCTTGGTGGTAAGATTAGAGATGCACTGAGGGTGAACCATGAGGGAACATCAAGGGTCAGGCATTTGCTTGTCAAGATTTATGATTAAATCTTGCAAGCGTGTGCTGGTTCATGCCAATTTGTTTTCTCAGTCACTCCATCAGGGGCCACTCCCTGTATTACAGATGGGGAAATTAAGGCAGAGCAGGAGTAACATGCAAAGTACCACTGTAGCATGACAAGAGTCAGGGCTGGATCCCAAAATCTGCCACTGTCTAGACATGTATTATCTACACCTCACTCAGACTGCAGGAGGCAGCTCTCCAAGAGCCCAGACCAGATCCTGCCTGGACAGCATCTCCATCAGACACATGGGGCAAAGAGCAACCACGAAAATGCTGCCAGAGGAAGCAGACACATCCTCCTGCCTCCCACATGCAGTGATGGGCTGCTGCGAGCCCCAGCAATGGCTGGGGCCACCACCCCACTGTGTCAGGGTGTGTGCCAGTGCCACACTGGGGAGGCGAGGCCAGCAGGTCTGGCTGCAGCCTGTGCAGACCACCCTGAGTGTTTATGTCATGTTTTCTTCAGATATGCTCATCCTTGTGATAACTTCCTCTACGCTTTCACTTTTAGGAACAGTCTTGTTCAAAATAAGCACACTGCCTTGCATAGTCGGGAGCCAGCAGCACTACCTCAAAGCCAGGCTGCCCTGCACACAGGGCAGCCACACACTGAGGCACAAGCCCATTGCTTGTCCCCTCTCACAGCACCTCTAACTTACCCAAGAGAATGGCAGAACTGTTAGGGTTGAAAAGGACCTCTGGTCCAGTCCAGCCCCCCTGCCAAGGCAGGGTCACCTGAAGCAGTGACACAGGAACACATCCAGGTGGGTTGTGGATGTCTCCAGGGAAGGAGACACCAAGGCATCCTTGGGCAGCCTGTTCAGTGCTCTGCTACCCTCAGTGTAAAGAAGCTCTTCCTCATGTTGAGGTGGAACTTCTTGTGTTTTAGTTTATGGCCATTGTTCCTCGTCCTGTCGCTGGGCAGCACCTCTAAGGGCCTGGCACCATCCTCCTGCACCCACCTTTAAACCATTTACATGCATTGATGAGAGCCCCTCTCAGTCCTTCCTTCTCCAGACCGAACAGGCCCAGCTCCCACCATATCTCCTCGTAAGAGAGATGCTCGTGCCCACCCGGGCTAAAAGCCTCCCCCAGCCCTCCACAGGACTGACGGAGCCGCCTGGGCCTGGCCACGCCGGCCGGGCCCGGCTGTCAGTGCCGGATCCCCGGCAGGGCCTGCGCGCCCGGGCTGGGCCCGGAGACCCGCCGGGCACCGGCTGGAGGGGCAAGCCAGGCCCAGGCCGGGCTCGGGGCACAGGCCCCGCTCTCCGCCATCGGCCCGGGGCACGCACCCGGGGCTGCCCCGCTCGCCGCGCCTCACCTGCCGCCGGCCCGCCCGCCGCCGCCGCGTCAGCGCCCACGTGGGCCAGGGCCGCCCCCATCGCGTCACCGCCGGGGTCACGGGGCGCGCGGGCGGGACCGCGACCGCGACCGGGACCGGGATCAGCCAGGGAAGCGGCACGGCCACCGCCACCGCCGCGCTGCCCGGCGTGGGGACCGCCGTCCCGTCCCGTCCCCGCCGGCGCTGTCCGGACGGGGCGCGGGGCTCCGCGTCCCGCTGAGGGGAAGGCTGTGTGGAGCCCGCGGCACCGCGCTGCGTGCAGCCGGCGGGAGGGAGCGGAGCGCCTGTCCCACACGTCGGTCAGCGCTCGCCTCCGCGATCCGCTCCGCTCTGAACGCCCCGAGCCCAGCGTGGAGCGGTGCAGGCCGCGCAGCGAGCGCGCCCGGCCCGGCCGCGGGGGCTGCGAGCCGGGGCGGCACAGGGAGACTGGGGCTCACAGCTGCTCCCCCGGCACCACACTGCTGCACAGGCTGAAATTACACACTGTGGAGGAATTCTGTGCTGTGCGGGTGGTGAGGCACCGAAGCAGGTTGCCCAGGGAAGTTGTGGATGCTCCAGCCGTGGAAATACCCAAGGCCAGGCTGGACAGGACTTGGAGCAACTGGTCCAGTGCCCGTCGTTGATATTTAAGGTCCCTTCCAACCCAAACTATTCTATGATTCTATGAAAATCTGGTCATTTGCTGTGCATGAGCCTAATGAAAATACCTTCCACTGCCCTGCTCTGCCCTGGCAGTGCTTTAGGTGAACCCTACTGCCAGAAACAGGAAGCTGTTACAGAAATGCAGACATGAGAAGATCACCACCAAAAAGGGCTACAGCAAAATAAAAACCTCTGCTTTCTGACTGTGTCCAGACAAGAGGGCTTTGCCTGCAGCAGTGGGCTTTTGGAGGTCTCCAGTCCAACCCTCTTCTAAAGCAAGGCCAGCTTCAAAGCTAGAGCAGGTTGTGTAGAACTCTCCTTCTGGGTTTTGAGTATCTCCAAGCAAGGAGAGGCACAGCCACCCTGGGCAGCTGGTGCTAGTGCTGACCAACTTGGAGCAAAAAGGTTAATTTCAGATACCCAAGCAGATTTCCCACATTGCAGGTTGCCCCTTGACCTTTTGCTGTGCACATCTGGAAAGGGTCTGGCTTCTTTTTCTCTCAGGCTGTTCTCCAGACTCAGCATTTCCAGCTCCCCTGCAGTCAGGCCTGGCCAGCAACTGTGCTGTTCTCCACACTGCAGATCCCCGGAATACAATGTAGGGTACAACACAGCACAGCAAAACTTGTAATCCGACAGAAGAGAATAAAAGGTCTGTTCTGCAACCAGCATCCCAGCATTGGGATGGCCATTGGATGGGGCTGGGATTGCAGACTGTGCCTGAGGAGAGACAGGAGAGAGGGGAGGGAGAGGCTGCTGACCAGGACTGTTATAACAGGAAAATTTCTTTCCTCATTAACCTCCTTGGGTGAAGCTAATTGCTGTTTCTCGATTATTCTCACCTTATCTTTCAGCCTTGCCCACAAGGGATTCCTACAATCCTGGCAGTCTGGGCCAAAAAGGCCCATTTAGTTCATCACACATCAGTGTCCCCCTCGGGGTAAACTACATCCGTGTTTTGCATTTGTGTTACAGACCACATTATGCTCACCCTGCAGAATATTTGCTGAGAAGATTAATTTCTTGGAAACCAGCCAGAATTCAGTGATGTTCATACTAAAGCACGTGTCAGGACATTTTAAAAGCACTGCAACATTGGCACGATGATCACCATCATTTGCTGATGGTGAACTCTGCAGCTGAATCCAATCAGGGTTGTGAAATAGTCCTTTCAGCCTCCTCTGACTCACAATAACAGTAATAATAATAATTTGGGGTTAGATTTTGAATTTGGCTGTGGCTCTTAATAGAGGGTTGTGGAAATCTGCACCTGCCAGAGCTGTGCACCAGCCCAGGGAAGGGAAAAGGATCAATCCAAAACATTTCAAATGTTTGTCATGTGCCTTTCCAGCTCTCCAAGTGGGGACGCCTTCTCCTCTCCTGTTCTGCAGCATTTTCAGTTTGTTTGAATTTAGGACAGAGGCTAAACACAAGGTAATCAGCCTGTGCCAGTGAAATTGTTTGTTTGATTATTTTTTGCCAGCAAATCATTATATATCACTTTGGGCTAGCTCATGGACCGTGGGAGCAGTGGCAATCAAATACAGGGAGGAAAGAAAATACTTCTTGTATGTGGGAGTGTGACTTGGGGAGCGTGCACAGTATGAAATAATCAAGCTGCTGGCAGATCCCAGTGTACCAGGGGGAGGACAGGGAAGGGGAAAGCTCAGCATTTTCACAGAACTTGCCCCAGTTTCTCCAGGTCTAGAGATGCCATTCTGCCTGTCCACAGCCAGTCCAAGGAAAACAACTACAGTGTGAAAGCAGGTCTTTCCTCCCTCCTCCTGCAGCCTCAGCAAGAGAGGAGAACAAACCAGGAGGATTGAATTTTATTAACTTTCTCTACTTTGGACCCAGCTCAGGGCAGAAATAACAAGCATCACTGTGGACAGACTATCAATGTGATATTGATGTCTCTATGTAATTTGAAATGAGTTAAGCCACCACTCAAAAACACCTTACTGCATTGTCTGGTGGCCAAAATGTGTCCCCATTCTGTCTTCCTCATCAAGTTCTTTATTTAATAAAGGTTAAAAAAAGACTTCATTCTCATCTCCTAAAAATGTGCTAAAGAAGCAGAAAACAGAAGGGAAAATATTGATGTCTGGAAGAGCTTCTAGGTTGTTACTGAGTGCCTGGTATTGCAGAGCCACATTGTTAAGGTTTCTGTACCCAGAGGTGACTTCTAAATGGTTCTGACTCATTGAGCACGGAAATTTAGACTAATTTGCTTCCTTTCTGATAGAATTAATAACGACAAACTGATGGGTATTCTGCATAGGAACCTCATTCCAGAAGAGTAATGATCTTGTAAGAAAAGATATTTTCAGGTCACAAAGCATTTTGCAGATATCTCCCGCCTGTGCTGGTGACCAGTCCTCTGCAGTGAACAGCCATGTCACAGGGGGAGGTGTGACTGTGCCTTGTGAGCTGCTGCCCTGTCTGCCTGCAGGACCTGGGTCTAAACACTGCAAGCACCTCCTGAGCCAACAGGAATGGTGTTTAGCCCATGGATGAGCCCTGAGGGGGTCTGGATTGCATGGGGGGTTGGTGCAGGCTGAATGAACCAGTGGATTGCTGCTAAAGGCTTTGCCTGGATGAGCCGAGGAGGCAGCACTATTTATTTCATTTGAATAATATATGACTAATAAGTTAAATAAGAGAAGGCAGAGTGAGCTTTCCGGTTAAGCCAAAAGGTTTCATGCTTGTTTCCTGAGCATCTTGAGTCCCTGGGAAGCTTTGAAGTGGTCCTAATGAACTTGCCAATGTAGATAATGTAAAATCTTTAATAATTCATTTATCAGGCAGAGCTGTCTATGATATATGTTATGAAATGTTTAAAGAGATGAAAGTGTCCTAAGTGGTTGCTTGACCTCAAATAAAATGGTAAAAATTCTGATGCAAAGATCTTTTATGGAAGCACTTCAATCTACCTTGCTTTGGATTAAATTTTCCTAACTGGGCTGTCTTTTATGCCCTTATAATACTGCTTTTGCATGAGATAACAAAAAAGAGGAGTGAGGGAGAAAGACCTGAGGAGTAGCAATCAAAATTCCCAGAGACCAACATCACCAAATAGCAGCCATTAACTGTTGTCATCTTGATCTGTATCAAGTGATCAAGGCCAGGAAACAAGCCATAAAAGAACTTGCTTTATCTTATCAACCCTCCTATACCCATTATACCTTTATTGTGGTAGGAACTTTCATTTCCTTCACCTTCGTCTTTTGGGGCACCTGTGAAATTTAGACTCCTGCTTTGCAATCTAATAACCAAAAATGCCCCCTACCCATGCGGAGCATCCCACAGCCTTTTGATGGCAGATGCTGTTTGGCATCTTGGTGAGACTGTGGTGTCAGAAGTGACCCAGCAACCAGTCTGTGACCAGGACATTTTTTTTCCCCCTCAAAGTAATGCAGATTGTTGTGGGAGAGAGCAATAGAAACTGAGGATTTGTAGCAGGGGGCTGAGCATCCACACAGCTCTTGCCAAGGACAGGGGATGCCAGTGGTGTCTGCCAGTGGCTTAGGACATCTCCTGGCCACTGGGCAGAAGAAAGGGTGCTCTCAGCCCCTCTTCCCTCTCACACAGGCTGGTGCCACCAGCACCATTGGCTCTTTGCCATGGCCCCACAGTGCCACAGCCTCTGCACTGTTTCCAAGCTGGGAAATGCAGCAGGAGACATGCAGGGGGTTGGAGGTGAAGTGTGGGATCACTTCCTCCCTGCCAACACAGGTCCAAAACACATTTTTACAGGGTTGCACACATGACTGAACAGTCCCTCCCATCGGTGTCAGAGCTCTGGGGTTGCCTGGGCAATAACCACCCTCTTGTGTTTGTGTTTCCAGGGGCTGTCCTGCACACTGTCACGTGAAAGTTGCTTTACTCACAACAACCCAAGTGAGTTTGGCCGTGCTCACATCTCAGTTCTGGCTGGGCAGGGTCACATCCTCCCAGCCCAGGGGCACACTGTGTCCATGTGGGGGACAGCAAGTGCAGTTTTCTTCCTATTTCCACTCTAGAAGATTACCTAACAACAATTAAAGCCAGTGTTTTGGTAGCATTATAACAGCAGTGCTGTAATGTGCCAAGACAAGGAAGGGCCTGAGAACAGCAAAAATTTGTTTGTATTTTTAGCTCTCAGCTCTGACTTAAATGAAGGTTTCAAACATGTGGCATGAGTCCTCTTGGATCATGTTTAAAATAAATTTTGTGTGTTTGGAAACAGTGAAACTAGAAACTGCAACAACAAATGTTGTGTTTGGGGGAAAAGATAGCAGGGAGAGAAGAAACAAGCCTATCTGGAGATCTTATCTTCGTTTTTCTTGGGAGGACAATTTATCTGGCCAGCACTGGAAGCTGATCATGGCTGGGTGGTTCCCAGCAGCCACATTTGGAAAGGAAAGGGAGGCAGCAGTAGGCCAGGTAGATATCTGAGTACTTCCACATCTGCTCTTTTAAGTCAAATACCAGATGTTCAGGCTTTGCCTGCAAACCTTTAACGACTCAGATGAAAATGAAATGTTTGCTGCATTCTCTGCCTGG
This sequence comes from Passer montanus, assembly GCF_014805655.1. NCBI lineage: Eukaryota > Metazoa > Chordata > Aves > Passeriformes > Passeridae > Passer > Passer montanus. Next base: position 9,510,234 of record NW_024366703.1, read on the forward strand.
CTCCCTTTCAACACCACACAGTGCACACACATCCCCTGTCACCTGCACTTGCCTCCTTGCACATGGCCCAGATTTGAGCCTTGTGGCTATTTCCAGGATTCCTTAGTTTTCCCTTGTCCATTCTAGCAGGAAAAGAGATGGCAAAAGCTAGATCTAATGTATGCAAAAGAGACCACAGTGGTCACTGGTGCAGCACTGATGTTAAATGCTTTAGGAGACCCTTTCTTCAGCCTGCATAAAACTCCATTCTGCCAAGGAAGTATATCCTGATTAATTGCATACATTTACGAATACATTCTATGTCTAAATTTTAAAATCATGCTCATTGCACAACAGAACTTTATCCAGTTCCTATGATGCCCTTCTTCCTCAAAGTCTTCACTGCACAAACATTAACAGGGTGCAGTGGCCTGCCTGTGTTTTGGCCTGACACCTGGGAAATATTTTTATTACACAAGGTTTCCTTATCTGCTCCAGCAATAAAACTAATGGAGCCAGGTGTCTGCTAGGTCCTGTCTGCTTGGGAGGTGAATGAGAGCCCTCCTGTGAGCTCCTGCCTTGGCTTGAGATAGTGTCACTCCTCCCAATGTTAACACCAGTTTAGCGTCTGAGATTGCCAGTGGATTTTGTTTCTAATTAATATTTGCAGGGTAATAGACATTTATTTGTATAAATATATAACAGGGCCACATTTTACAAGCCCAGTTCCCACCCAAAGTCCCTGCCTTTGTGAGCGAGGCCCACTCACCTGCTGAAAAATCCCTTGAGCCTGAATGTGTTGAAATAATTTGGTGTCCCAAGCTGTATAATATATTAAATGAATCACAGTACAAGAAACAGATGTTTATTCCAGTGAGTGCAGGAGTCCAGACACAAAGTATTGGGTTACTGTCTGTCTCAGATAACAGTAGAAAGCAGAGAAAAGTTGGGATTAAACATTCTACATGTGTTCAGTGTAGAAACTTTAAAAATGTAGCCCAGGTTCTGTTCCTGGCCTTATTGGAACAAACCTGCAGTTGCCATGAGGCATTTCCAGGCTGTGATCAGCGCCTGGGCACAAACCTGGCTGCATGCCCTGCACATTACACCAAACTGTGAGGCTGAGGTTCTTTACTTTGGTATCTGGCCATGCTCCTTGGGACAGTGATCTGTAGCTGATATCTGTGAGAGATTTGGGACCTCTGAGACCCCACCTGTGACATTTCAATTCTTTAGACACTGCTGTCCTGAGATCTAACTGCAGAACTGGGCTTTTCAAATTAGCTGTTTTCCTTAAAATAAAGGCTCATTATATTAGATTAGTTGGTGTTGTCTGTTAAACCAAAACTCTAGATTAGGAGTGAGAAAACCTGGGCTGATTTTTTTTTTTTTTCCAAATGAAACATGAAATATGAGGCACTCTAGAGGAGAAATCTGGAGGCCAGAGCGTCTCTGTCAGGCTGGCCCCTTGACTCTTAGCAACTTTGTACAAGGAATGTTTACTTAAAACTCTGTACAGGAGAAAGCAGGAGCCTGAGAAAGCAAATGAGGTAACTTTTTTCTCTGTAGAAAGATCATGCATATCCAGGGATGCTCCTTGCTTGCAACTTTTGTGCCCCGCACTGATTCTTTTATCATCAGCATTACCCACATGAGTCCTGCTTGGGGTCATTTCTAGAAGACCTGGGGGTCCAGGCTGTGCCCTGTGCTTGGGGACCCTGAGGGATCTCAGCCCTTGGCCCCACAGGAAGGCAGCCAGTGCAAAGCAGTGTGACCAGATCTCCAGCAGCTCCTGTCACCTGCAACCACTGTCCTAGCTGGCAGCAACTGTGGAAGGTGAAAAGCACCATTTCTACATTATAAAATCTGTTTAAACAAACAGACCTTTGCTCAGAGAGAGCTTTGCCTCTTCCCACCTCCCACTGCTGTATCACAGGCAGTGCTTCCTGGCTGCACAACCTGAGCTTCACTCATAAAGGAGGAAAGATCTGCTGCTTCTTTTCTGTTCCTGTTTGCATCCCTCACCATGCTTGAAATGAGCTGTATCCTGAGTTATTCTTGTACAAGCCTTCCCATTGTTCACGTCACGGGTTATGAATTCTGTCCCTTTGAAGAAATATGAGCCATGTTATGGAAAAGTGAGAACGGTGTTGAGTCTGCACGAGATACTCATGGATGTGACATACAGGAAAAGGATGAGTGCTTTGCTCTGTCCTCATGAATGGAGCCACAGGAAGGAGATGTGACAGGGCACTGGGTGAGCTGCTGAGAAATTTCCATGGTTTGTCATTCTGCACTGGCTCAATTTGCATCCTCATCCTGCATTTTCATTGACTGAAAATATTCCTCATAAAGAGTTCCTCTGGCATTAACAGTCTTGTCTCTGCTAAAAGGTTTTTTTAATACCTAGTGCCAGTGATTCACACTTAATTTGCAATATTTGTATCGTGACAACCCATGGTTTCAGGGTACAGGTAGCTCAGTACAAACTGGGATTGAGCAGACCTGCTTATATGTACCTGCTTGGGAAGGAGAGGCTGGGGAGCAGCCCTTCAGGAAGACACATGGGACTTTGGGTCGATGGCAAATTAAATATGAGTCAATAGTGCCTGTCAGTCAAAAGGGCCAACCAAGTCCTGAGGTGCACCAGGCACAGCATCACCAGCTTGTCAAGGGAGGAGATTGTCCCACTCTGCTCTGCCCTGCTGCAGGGTATTCTGTGCAGATTGGAGCTCCTCAATGTAAGAAGGACATCAAACTATTAGACTGTGCTAAGAGGAGTCCAATTAAGATGCTGCCTCGAGGGCAAGACTGAGAGGAGCAGCTGAGATATCTTGGTTTGTTCAGCTTGGAGAAGAGGAGACTGAAGGGTGTCCTCATTGCAGGCTACAGCTTCTTCACAGCAGGCAGGAGATGGGGAGATGGGCAGGTGCTGATCTCTCTTGGGTGACAGGAGAATATGGAATGAAGCTGTGTCAGGGGAAGTTCAGACTGGACATTAGGAAAAGGTTCTTCACTGCGAGGCTGTTGATGTCTGGAACAGACTCCCTGGGGAAGTGGTCATTGCACCAACTCTGCCAGAGTTCAAGGAGCATCTAGAGGATGCTCTCAGTCATAGGGTTTATTTGTAGGTACTACTGTGAGGAGCAAGGAATTGGACTCAATGATCCTCATGGGTCCCTTCCAGCTTGAAGTATTATATGATCTTATGACAGTCATTGGTCCCCTGCCCAACTTTCCACACTATACTGCTCCTATATTGTCATCAATTCTGCCAGCTGAACATTTGCAAGGATGTGAGAAAGCCCTTTGTGCTGACAGAGACCTCTGATGGCTGCAGTCTCCTCCCCAGGATGCCATTACCAGGCACAAGGTGTATTTTGGTGGAACAGGGGAAAAACCCAAAATGCCGCAGCCAAAGGCCTGATGCAGGCAGGTGCTGAGCACCACCAGTCTGGAGCATTTGGAGTTTGCTGCTGGGGCTCTGTGGCCTGCACTGCCCCTGGGATCTCTTGGCATTTTGTTCCCCCAGCCCTCTGTCAGCCCTGGCAGTGCCATGCTCACCGACGCCAGCTGCGCTGCCCATCCCCAGCTCCTGCAGGCTGCTATCATGTGCAAAAAGGAAGGAGAAGGCAAAACAAGCACAGCCAGGAATCACATCATATTGCTGCAGTCCTGCCAGGAAACAGACTGTAGAAGTTCCTGTGTTTAAAAGCCAGGAGATGAGTTTTATTGTTAGTAGTTGTTATAGCAACCTGAGGTGCTGGAGAGCAATACATGCTCGGTGCCTTGCAGCAGACTCTGACAAGTTCAAGACTGTTGCCTTGCTGCTAAATCTTGTTGCCAAGGCAATGCAACACAAGGCAAGAGCCTAGAGAAATGAATACTGCTGACAGCTCATGCCAGCAGGCCTGGGCTGATTAAAAGGGAACTTTTAAAATTGATGTTAACTTGAAAAGCACAGCAGCAGAAAGGAAATGGGAGCACAGATACGGAGGAGAGGATCCAGAGGAGGAGCAATGGGTTAATGTCAAGCAACAGGTAAAGGAAAGCATTTGATTAAAAAACAATGTGGCTGACAGGATGTCAGCTCATGAGGCAAGAAACGCGCCGCATTTTTGGAGGGAGTAAAAGCAAAATCACAAAATCCTCACTTTTTAAATTTGTTTAGCCTGGGCAGTACTGCTGTAATTTGAGAACTTGGGAATTGTAATTTGGGAACTTTGGCTTTTTCCCAACAGTGTTGACAGCAAAAATAATTTTCTCAGTAAATTTGTTTAGTGGCACGGATATTGTTGCTGCTGTAGTAAAAACCATGAAATAGCTCAGTCAACTTTCAATTTTATGTTCATTTTCAGCCTTTTAAAAGTGCTTCATGGTGAAAGGTTAGCTGGAAAAGAGATGAAGCTGCAAGCTGATTATTCTCTCCTGTCTATGATTCACTGTTAATGCTGACAGTATACTCTGAATTGAAGGAAGAATATTACCCCAAGGACCACAGAGTCAAAATAAATGATCAATGCTGAAGAAGTCAGGTAATTATGTTAATTTCAACTACACATACAATATTTTTACATTGCTATGGGATACTGGAGTTCTAAAATTCAAGTACTGCAGAACTACCTCAGATACACAATGATCTCAGATGAACTTGTTGACTTGTCAATTGGTTTGTGAATAAAAGCATAACATTTCTTGGACAATTACCATAGCAGAATTCTGTTCCATTCCCACTTATGCCCCATATATTTTACATTTCCATGAATTATCAATATCTAAAAAATGACCTCATGTTTTTCTATTCACTGATGACTCCATCATGTGCAACTTTCAGTACAGTAGTACTTTACCTGACCAAATGCCCTGAGTGGGAATTTGTTCTTCTGGCACCTGCTATGGATCATGGAAAAGTCAGGTCTGCAAGTACTTTGTATTATATTAAAATGGGAAAGTAAGACATGGGAAGTGGTTTGCCAATTGTGCTGGATTTTTTTTGTGTGTGTGCATTCCTTGGCAGAGCCATCTCTATTGACCTTCATAAAAGTCAGGTTTTTTTAATTACCTGGCAGATATTTTTGTACTATTTTGAAGTTCTTAAGCCGTGGGCCAGGAAGCAGGCAGGTGACTGGTCATATGCTTGTAGCCATCATTTGGTTTTCAGCAGCTAAATTATATTCAAAAAAGCTGGCAATGTGTTACTTGCTCCCTTACTACTGTTACTGGCATTTTTCCACAATTGCCATAGCTAGCTGTGAGATATTATACAATCAGAAAAAAGGGAAAAACTGGTTCAGACAATTGTGAAGAGAACATGGCATTGCCCCAGAGGATGTTTTTATTTGGAGACTGTCCATTAGATAAAGAAACATGAGAGTCCAAGATCTGGGCATTTGGTTGTTTTTTTGTTTGTTTTTTTTGGGGTGGGTTTTTTTGTTTTGTTTTGTTTGGGGTTTTTTGGTTTTTTGGGTTTTTTTATAAGAAAACAAAAAGAAACTCTATTTTTAGTCTTAGTTTAATTTCTCTGCTGGTGATTCCACACGTGGTGTTATTTCTTAATATATTCAGGAGAAGGTTTTGAAGCCCTCCAGAATATCCTTCCTTTTTCTGAAGGGAAGCATAAACAGAAGTCAGGCTAGTAAAAAGGCAAAACCATATGGGCAGGTCACACAGCAACATCAACATTTAGCTGAACTGCAGGACCCCAGAGCACTTCCAAGACCTGGCTCTCCTATCTGCAAGTCCCATCTGCCCCTAAAGCCTGTGACAAAAGGATCCTTCTTGGAAGCTTTCTAGACCATGTTTACCAGCCCAAACCTGTTGTGTGATGCCTCCTCCAGGACAGATGGGACACTCAGGGGAAGCTCAGACCCCCCAGAAAGAACCAGGGCTGAAAAGCACTGCAGCTAAATGCACCTTGGACAGCCTCTAAAATAGGTCTGCAGAGCCCAAGGGCATCCCCCTCTGCTTCCTTCTGCCTCCTGTCCCCCTTCCCTGCTGTGCCCTTGCTCGAGAGCCACCCCCAGAGAGCAGGGAAGCAACGTGGAGCTGGGACAGTGTGTCATCAAGATAGCTACTGATAGCAGAGCAGACAGAGCTATTTCCAGAATGATTAATACTATTAGCACATGCTGAAGCTTTAGGCTAAACATAAGCTTTAGAGGAATGGATTTTGATGTAAAAAGTGAATAAATGAGACAACTGTCAGAACAATGAGTGGTGAACCAAGTAAAGATTCTCAGTGCAGGAGATGCAAAGCACTGCCTGCTGGCCTGTTTTCACTGAGCCTGCTGGTAAAATTCCCCCTGCCCTTCAGGCTGGGGAAATAGCTCAGCAATAGCATGTGGCACAGAGGTAACCCAACAGCAGGCACCAAGGCTGCTCCCACAATTAATTAGCTGCATGGCATTTGAGCAGAGGCACGGCGATGGTAACACCCTGGGATCCAAGGCACTGATCCTCCCCCAGCCCAAACCATGCTCCACTGCTCCTGGAGCCTGTTTGAAGATCTTTGTGCTGCCCTTTACTGTACATACCTTGAGTGCTTGCAAGAGTACCAGTGTGAGGGCTCGTCTGTCACTGAATAAAAAGCACGTCTCAAAAGGGCCATCTGACTTATGCTGTCTTCTCATAATCCCCATTCCAGAGGTCCCAAATGCCATAATTGAAAACCTGCTGTTCATCCCCTGAAAGTCAGGTTTAACTTATTGTAAGCAGCTCCCAGAAGGACAGTATTTTGCATAATTAGTTACAGGGGATATGTGTAGCATTTTTCTGTTTTTCTTCTCCTGACACTTTCCTCACAGGAGAGCAAGCAAATAAAATGTAGGCATAGCTGGGCAATGTGCTCTTCCCCACTTCCTTTTTTTTTACCCCAATCATCAATCATTGTTTTCTTCTGGCTATAGCATTGTATGTACAGTTCTTCATTTCCTTTTTGAAAATTTATTCTTATTTTTCCTACACAAGACATCTTGAGAATAGATGTTTTGAACAGATTCACCAAAGTCAGGTGGGTTTGTTACTTTAGATCCATGTCTGCAAAGAAGTCACATGCTCAGGGTGTTTCTCTGGAGTAGCTAATTCAGCTTGGGCCCAGCCACATGATCCCCCTTCCCAGTCTTGCCTTATGGCCTCTGAGGAATGTTGCATTGGCTGCGAGGGAATTACTAGGTCTTGGCAAGACATGTTAATATCTTCGCAAAGACTTGTTAGGGACCAAGACTTCAGCCTCCAACTATTTCCTCTGATAAAGCAGAGTATTCACAGCAGTTCATTAGTCTTGAATTGCCAGTTTGACTTTGAGAGAAATGAAAGTTCCCCAGAAACAGGAGGGGCTCTGCAAGTAAAGCTGGCTGGTGTTGTCTGCCTGCTAGCAGGCTTCAAAACAGAAGCATAGTGTTGGATCCAGTTAGACAAATCAGTGGCTCAGGACACTTTAGTCAAGGGTTGGGAAAATGAGCACCCAGGTAGAAGAAAGATTATGAATTATGGCCATACCTGCTATAATGGGACTTGAAAGACTATTTGTCAGGACACCAGAAAATTTTGAGCATGCAAATTTAATGTTTTCTCCTGAAGATCTGCCCATGTTCATACACCAAGTTTGCAGCAGCAACAGAATTACAGTCTTGTTTTATTACAGCAGTTGTTTTGGGGGTTTTTTTAACACTCAGTGTATCTTTCCATTAGCATCCAACATTACACTGATAATCCTTGAAAGCACCAGAGCATGAGTATCATATCTGCAGCTGGATCTCTCTGCTAGGAAGCTCGTTACACAGCATGGAAAGAATTTTTGCTATCTCATTTGGAATCATTGATAACAATATCACAAGTGAAGGGAATGTATTGTTCATCCATGAGATGGGAAGGAATCATTCCCACAGTCCCAGCACATTGCTGTCCCAGGCAGCCACTTGCAAGGCAGAGAGGCAACATCTGAGTTACACATTTTGCAAACCAAGAGCAGTTTTTCCAAGCATGGGGGGCACAACCCTGGTGCAAGGGACAGGAGGTGTATCACAAAGCAGGTCCCTCCATGCCAGCTTCCCAAAGTACTTGTGTGATTGAGCTGAGCTTCAGAGCACAGCACAGAGAACATGAGAGGAACCTGAGAGCTGGCCCCTAGCAGCCGCAGCCAGCTCCAGCAGCTGGAGTGCTCCATCCGAGGAAGGGTATCTATCAGTCAGATGCTCAGAAAATCCCAGCTGACTCAGGGCCCCATTTCTTGGCTGTGTGCTGGCCTCTTTACACCTCTGGTGTTGGAAAAGGAAGTGGAACAGCCGGTTCTCATGTATACGTTCAACAGCTTTGAAAAGCCCCCCGTTGTAGAAAAACGCAGCAGAGCTGTGAGGTCTGGAGCTGGTTTCCTATCTGAAAGCCAGGCAGGATGCCTGATCTGTAGCTGCAGTTCAGCTTGACAGAGGGCCAACTCCAACACCGCTGTTCTCATCTGCTTCAGTGTCAGATGAACACTTGTGTGCCATTCTCCCATCCACCATCATACAAGCCTAAACCAAAGAATAACATTCTCCTGGCTTTTTACAGAGTGGTGGCATGAATTGCTGTCTTGTTCAGTGCCATTTTCTGGCACCCAGCTGGCACTGGGATCCAAATCAGGGCCCCAGTTCAGCAGCTACTCAGTGACTTGTCCCAGTGACATTCCAGCCTCCCTCGCCCTAGTTAGACACATGTTTAAAGAACTCACTACAGCCATGCTTAAGCCCTGAGAAAAAAGCATCCCAGCAGAAGGGCAGAGAACCAGCTCAATCAGCCACACACAGTGAGATGTGTTCAATGCTCAAGCCAACTAATGGAAGCCAACTAATGGGTAATCCTGTGTCTACCTACCACAAATGCGCAAGATAACTCACTGTTCTGCTTGGCAGAAGAGTGTTATTGCCCCTTGGGGAACAAGCCTTCCTGGTCAACGATTATTCTGTGATTCTGTGATTATCCTTGTGGAATAAATTATCAAACCAAAGTAATGTATGAGTATGTGTATATTTATTTATTTATTTATTTATTTCACATGGATTCATATGACACATAGCATATACTTATGTCAGTCCATCTGATGGGGTAGAAATCAATGGGGAAGTTGTAACTACGTGGAAAGAATGGGAGTTTTCTGGTGAGCCTCAGCATGGCAGAGACTGTTCTCAGAGGTCGTAAAAGACTTCTGCAGCCTGCTAATTATACACTAGCCAAATCTTATTACAAACAAGTAATAAGTATAGGCACGTTTGCTGGTTTTGCTAATGACATTAATGTCCTTTTTGATGATTTGCAGAGCTCCAGGAGGCCAGAGACTCAATTTGTACTGATGTATCTCTCACTCCGGTGAAGTCTAGGAAACTCTGGATGCTTGATAGTTTTTCACCATCTATCTTTAGACAATCCAAGATCTGTTTTCTGCACAGTAGTTTGAGCTGCTTCATCTGCTGTATAACACACACATTCACAACTCTAACTAGATAGTGGATTTGTGTATTATTTTCTGGTATGGAAGTGATGCTGTGTAGAATTATGCATTCTTCTTAAAGGGAATTTGTTCATATACCCTTCTTGTTCATTCCCTTCTTAAAGGGAATTTGTGCTTTTACTTCTCCACAGTTTCCTTATCTCCCTCAGCTGTGACACTGAAGTCTGCTCTGTAGATTCATTTATCTTTCCCCTGTGGAGTCCCAGAGAGTTCAGATATCCCAGTTAAAACCACAGACTTTGCAATTTAGGGTAAATCATGACAGGGTAAGAGACAGACATGGAACTGCTTAGTACACATTCTGAGAATTACCAGGATTTGCTGGGCAAAGAGAAGCAATGGTTTTTCTCTTTTCTCTCTATCCACATACTTCTGTGACTGATTTGTTTTGAGTTTCCAGTGTCTGTTTGCACAGACCTGATCACTGGTCCCACTGCCCTTCTCCACTTCCTGTCTGAGAACAAATGGAGACAGTCAGCAGCAGCAATCTCACATCCTCTCGTATGAAAACCACTGGACACAGTTTGTCCCACCAGGGAAATCAGTGCTTTAAGTATGTGAGTAATTCACTGACTTCATAGGAATATCTCGGGTTGGTTTTTTTCAGCCTGCTCCAATGGCTGCAGTGGCAGAAGGACACTGCCCTGAGCACACTCTGGATGCTGCAGGAGCTCTCTGTAGGCACTGCTGGCCCGTGCTGCAATCTGGGGAGTCCTGCTGTGCTGGGGCAGCGAGCTCCTGCCCCCAGCTTTCCATCCAGCCATTCCTAGCATTACACATCCCTGGGAATAAACTCAGAAACTACAGATGAGGTCATTCCCAAGAGTCTGCTTAGGTATTTGGGGCCCTTGACACTGAGAGGAGCTAAAATCTTATGCTCTATGAATGCTTTTTAAAGGGAAAGTGGAACTCTTTTTATAGTACATTAGCTGTTTGCTAATCTTGAATTGGTAAATTATTAACTCCTCTACAATTTGTTTGTCCTTATTGTTAGATACTGCACTAATACACATTCTTCTATCTTGCCTCCTAAGAAGCTTTGGGAGTGACAGTTACTTATCAAAATAAAAAGAAACCCCATTATTCATTAATTAATATTGTTTAAGCATATTAACAAGCCTGAGGCTGATTTCATTGCTGTGCTGTCCTTTCAAGTGATCCATCAAATACAAAAAGCAACAGTTGACCCAAACAGCTCTGAAATTGACTGGATGCTCTAAACTTTGAAACATTTGTCCAGGAAATTGCTTCACATGCTCCTCTGCGGGCCCTGAGATAGCACAAAAAGCACAGCATGCCAAGATACCTCAACACTGAGGATGGGGGACTCTGTCCTATATTCTATTTGTTTTAGGGTTTAACAATTAAGAATTAAGAAGAAAGTGGAACTCCAGGGTAATTACAGAGAACCTTTTTCAGTCTTACTGAATTTGTTTTAGGGTTTAAGAATTAAGAAGAAAGTGGAACTCCAGGGTAATTACAGAGAACCTTTTTCAGTCTTACTGAGTCAACATGCACATCTGTCAGTGTGCCATGACCTTAGGCTCCCATACTTCCATGCTCCTCTCCCCCAGGAGAGGGCTGGGCTTCCAGCTGGTGTGTGTCTGGTGAGAGCACACCCATGTCAGAGATGGCACTTGAGCTTCAAGTCACCATTAATGTGCTGACAAAGAATCCCCATCTTGTCCATCTCCCCCAGGAGAGGGCTGGGCTTCCCAGCTGGTGACAGCATACCCATGTCAGAGATGGCATTTGAACTTCAAGTCACCATTAATGTGCTGACAAAGAATCCCCATCTTGTCCAACCAACACAAACCTTTTGCCTGAGTGTAGATGGTGCTGAGTCAATAAATGTGGGTTTCTTGATGCAAAGGGATGTGCTGTGCTCCAAATGCATCATCAGAATCACAGATTAGCGATGTCTTTTTAAAAATGTGCTCCGAACATGAGTTTTTCCGTCCAAAAATAACTTTTATTTTGTTCATATTAGAAGAGCAGGATGTTCTTTCCTGTCCTGAAGGGATAAGGAGGAAATGAGAACTATGGGGTTCTTATATGGTATGAGCTACTATTCTTCTGGACTAGTGCTGTGAATCTTGATTTTTTTTTTTTCTCCCCAGGCTTAGCATTGTATTCCCCATGGACCTCATTTTGCATTCATTCATGCTGATGTTACTCCAGTGAAGCTCTCTGATATCAAAGGCATTCCTCCATGTTTACAACCTCTCTCATCCTAAGGCAATAGACATTAGAAGGGAGGCAACCTACCGAAGACAGTGCATGCTAAATGTCTCAATTCCCTTTTCCAATGAGATAAAGTCAGTTGAGAACATGAGTGGGGGCAGAAAGCATCCTTTCCTGTACTCTGTGTTCAAGGAAAGAGACAGCAGTTTGGAGGAAATGTGAACGTAATGGACTGTACATTTGTATCCCATTGTACCAAGGTCTGACAGGAAACACTTGGGGCTTGATTCAGGAAAAAGTAAATCTAATCCCTTTAGAACACTCTCATAACCCCGGCTATCCTGCAGTATTTGACTACATCCCTGTCTTTAATGTATATATTCTCACAGCTCTCTCCAGAAGACCAGAAGGAAATCTGGTCACTGGGGAGCAGGGGAGGCATGGGAAGAGATTTTACAACATTTTCCATCCGATGGCCCTCCTGAGTGACAGCAAAAGGCCAGCAGCTCTTCACTTTTAAACCAAAGGGACTCCTGAGCAGCTGCCATTATTGACTGCCACCATAAGCAGTTCCTTACATGAGGAAAGCTGCAAATACCACACTTTAGATAATTTCTGAGCAGCCTCTGCCAAGCCCATGAGAGCTTTTTGTTGTCATTGGCCTTCACTGTAATGTGTAGATGGCTGCAGTGAGTTCCCACCACATGTGCAGGGCCAGAGGCTCCTCAGCAGGCACTGCAGAACCCCTTGGTTAGAGGTTCACCCTGCAGCAACATGGAAAAGGTTCCAGCTCTCAGCATTCAGCAGCTCTGTTCCTCAGGCAGCCCGCTGGGCTCTGTGGGATCTGTGCTGATCCCTGGAAATGCCTTTAACTGCTCCCAAGGGAGCTCCCTCCCAGAGTGAGCAGGGTCAGGGAGCTCTTACAGCCTTTGTCTGTGGGGAACATGCAGTACCACCAGTGTTTGGCATTCTGCTGTACAACTCACCAAGCTGCAAAGATTGAAAAAGAAACCACCCCCCCACACGTGACCCAGAAGGGACAGATTGAGGACATAATGCCCTTGATTGAAAAGGGAGGCACCCAGGAAACCTTGTGGTATATTTATATTTTTTTTTAAACTAGAACTAAAGTAATTTGGCATGTGTGTCCCCTGAGCTACTTCCTAAACCACAGCTGCATGAGGAATTATCTAGCTCTTAGCTGAAGTAACTTCTCAAAAAAACCCCAAACATGTAGGTCATCAAAGTGCTAATAAAAAAAAAAGTTGATGAATCTCTGAGCAGTGCTCTGATTATCTCTCTGTGGGGAATGAAGAACTCATTAACATGAGCTCCATGCCACTCCCTCGTCCTTTCTCTGAGTTTGGCATAAAGCAAGGAAACAAATGTTTGTGGTTTGGCCAAGTTTCTAATGAGTAGCTCAGCTAGGTCCACTGATTAGACACGTGGCTCTATGGAGAGTGAAAAGGCTGCCCTACCATGTAAAGTGGCAAAGAGTGGCAAAGCATTTCTGCCACACTGGGTTCCCGAAAAGGAACCACTTTACTTCTTGTGTGGATGTTTTTCAACGGATTTAGCAAGAACTGTACACAGAGAGGGTTTCCCTGACATGGCCAACAGAGAGAAACAGTGTGAGGTCCAGAGAGGGCAACAAAGGCGGGTGTATGTCTGAGGGGTCACTCTCCAAGAATTGTTGTTGCAGCTTGCTATGTGTTTGGTTTCACTTGTTAAGGGGGGGGTTTGCTGCTAAGATACAGTCCAAACCCAGAAGAACAGTCCTGCCTATCGCCTGTCCTCCCTGCTGTGGGTGTTACCTGTCCCACTCCACAGAGGGATGTCTGCACAGCAGCCCCAGGCACTGCAGGAGCCCACAGGCAGAGTTCTCAATTTGCTGCACCACCTGCAGCAGCTGCAGCACAGAGATCTGCCTAAGAATGGCCCACGCCACTGACTCTCTAGAAGCACCTGGCAGCTTTTTGAAGGAGGGAACAAAAGCTCCAGAACTAATGGGAGAAGTCTCTTCCATGCAGGAAAGTTTCTCCTTGATCATGCTTGTAGTCCATTTATAGCCTGAATCATCAGTACATTCAGCTTCATATCATAATCCTTCCAAGACTAAAGTAGAGCTCATCTACATGCCCAGGAGAAGAAAACTCACCCTACAATAAACCTGAAAGGCATCTGCTGGGATAAGCAACTGCTGCCTCTGAAATTCAAATATCAGTGTGTGTGATCAATGTCACGCAGCACCTTAGCACTCCTGAGACATCAAGTCTGTCCCCTGCTGCTGCAGACAATGCATTGTATAATGACTTTAATAAACTACAACTTACAAGCAGTGAGATTTTCCATTCCAAATACCCCTCTCAGAAAAGGCAGTATTTGATTGCTGTAATGGTTAACAGCTCTCTTCTGGTTTCCAGCTGAAATTTGTGTGTGGCCAGTTCCTATTCAATCCTTCATGTGCCTGCACCCTCTCTAGTAAGCAGTTGTCTGGGCCAGAGCTCAGAATTCAAGGCAAATCCCAATCCACCAATTTCATTCCAGTATAACACTCACTTTCAAAACCACACCTAAAGTTTGTAATTTATTGGCCTCTTCACGTTCAAGGTTTATTAAAATGTGATACAGCTGTAATTTTTTTCCAAAAGGAAATAAAAATGAGGGGATGAACACGGATGGAACAGCCCTACTAATTCCACGAGTGTTAAACTGAATTAATAGGCAAATTGGAGAAAGCAAATTGCTCCAACCTTCATAGCACGCTCCACATGTAATTATATATTCTTCCTGTGCCCAAGGGAAGTTTTAATTTCCAACACCCACCAGATAGTTAACTAAGACTTTAACTAAGACTTTAACTAAGGGATCTTCTAAATAACAGATGCTGTGCCACCTCATCCCCTTATTAGTGGCCGGTACCTGCAGGTTCCCGTGGCTCTGGTGCAGTCAGGTGGAGCCATCTCAGTGCTGGGCACACATTTGCAAAGTTAAAATGTGTTCTGCACCCTCTCTGTATTCAAGTCAGCCATCCCATGGCTGGACATTTTGGTGCCTCAGGCACTTTTTTCTCCAAGGACCCCTCTAGCTCCCAAGGGCCCTAGCTCACTTTTCTGTGATGGTCCTGTAGCTCCTCCACTGCTGTGAGGCTGACTCCATCAGAAGAGAGTCCTGGCACAGGATCTTCATCCTACCCTGCTCCAGCCCTGCTGCTTTCCCCATGACCACAGTCCTCGAGGGGCTCTTTAAAAGTGAGCAGTACCCAGAATTAAAAGGTTTTGTCCTCCGAATATACATGGAGTTAGTTAATGTGTGATTTTACACCTGTGAACAGCAGTGCTGATTTCAAAGGGACCTTCTAAGACTTTCAAGCATATTTTACAAAGTTTCTGCTTTATCCTGCTCGTAATTCACTCCTAGCCTGGATCATGGGGACTCGTTGAACTTGAGGACTTCTGCGTCTTAGAAATAATTAAAAACATAATTAAAATACAGAGGGGTTTTTTTTGTTTGTTTGTTTGTTCTGTTTTGTTTTAGATTTTGTTTTGTTTTATTTTTTGCATAAAAAGGAGAACTATCACCCAGTGCTTCCGTGGCTTCAAACATCTGGTCAGAGCCGCTCAGATGTAACAAAACCAGCCCTGAAACCGAGAAACCAAGTAACTTTGGGTGGGGAACCAAGAACAGGGATGATTTCAGCCGCAAAGCGGAACAACTACAAAAAGCCAAGAAAACAAAAAACAGGGAGGGAAGAAAGGAAAAAAAAAAAAAAGAAAAAAAAAAAAGAAAGCGAAAGAAAGGACAGTGTTTGCCAATATGACTTTAGCATTTTGTGCAGCTTTTTTTTTAGCCAGGGCTGCTCTCGGCAAAAGAGCTTTCTCCTGAGCAGCACGAGCCATCTGGAGAAGCCGTCTGCCGCCTTTCAGCCCCAACAACTGTTTAAATTTCTCACCATTTCCCTTCCAACCCGGGGTTTTGTTGTTGTTTGCTCAGTGGGCGTGGGTTCTTTATTCATTTTTCCCGCACACAGCTCCCTGTGTGCCCCCACTGCGGGTCCCTCTCCGGCCCCTGGGGATCGATGCTCCAGCCCCGCACTGCAGGTACAGCAGGGGCGCGGGCCGGGCGGCAACAATGGAGCGCAGCCGGGGCGGGGGACGCTGGCGGTGCCGCCGCCCCTCGGCCAAGCTGGAATCCGTGAAAGAACGATGGAAGGCGGCCGTAATTCCAACTTGGCCGAGGGGCGGCCGGGGAAGGGCGGCGGGCGAGCCCGCAGCGCTGCCAGACAGTGTTCCAGGGCGGGCGGGCCGGCGCGGGAGGAGGAGCCCAGGTGTCCCTTCCTGCCACATCGTGCGCCGCCCCTTTCCCCGCCCGCTCCCGCGGTGGTGCTGGCGCTCCCGCCGCCGGGCGCGGGGATGGACTGCAGCACAAAGGCGCGGGCCCGCTGAGGTAACGCCGCCCGGGCTGCGGGCACCGCCGGGCCACGGCGGGCACCGGGGATCTCCCTTCCCGCCCGGCGCGGCGCCGCGGCCGCCCCGGGGCTGCGCGGGGAGCGCGGGGCCGCGGGATGGGGCGGTGCGGGGCCGAGGGGGAGCTTGGCCGCGGGTCTGCGCCAGCTCTCCGCCGCGGGAGATGCTGCAGCGCTGCCGCTCTGCCTCGGCGCCGGGCTGAGGAGGAGGACGGCGCTTTAAATAATGCGCCTCCGCTCCGAAACTCCGCTAATCAAATAAAACCTTGGGAGTGATTGTTGTAACCGCGGGCTGTCCCTGCTCTGCCGCGAGGCTCCGGACTCCCTGCGCCCCTCGGAAAACTTCTTAAAATGTACATTATTTGGGGGTGCTGTAGTGGCGCGCAGCTCCCCCTTCGCCGCGGGTCGCGGTGCGGAGCGCCCGGGATTGCGCTTCCCGGTGCGGGCTCAGGCATTCCGGTCACGGCAGCGCGGAGCCACCGGCGTGACCGGCATCAGCCCAGCGCCGCTCGCTGCTGCGGGCTCGCCCCGGCCACCCAGCCCTGCTCGCCGTTTGGGATTGTCTCCGTTCTGTGCTCGCCCTAGGGAGGAGGAAATTCAGGATTGCTGCCTTGAACTTTAGGCTCCGGGAATGAGGATTTACGATGGGCCTTTCGGGAGTTTGTTCCTCGGTGTTGGTCAGTTTTCATCTCGCATTAAAAAGCTTATTTAAGAATTCAGAGCGGAGTTATCAGTCAGTGTTCACTGCAGACTTCAGGGCAGGCAGTGTCTGCATGGCTGAGCGATGGGATTTTGGCAGGGAAGCCTTGGAGTGGCTCTGTAAGGAGGGTAGAGCATGCCTCAAAAGCAACGACGTGGTCGTGGAGGTGGGTTGCCTCTGTTTCTGTCTCAGCATCATTATGTTACAAGCAGGTTGAGCCTGAATCTGCTGGTTTTCATTCACATGTCCTGGACTCGTGTCTGGAGGGTAGTGATGTGATACCAAGTGGAGGGAAAATGTGTAGGCATGTGCCTCATCTGCGTAGCTCCACTGTGTGGAGGAGTTAAGTTTAAAACAACAAATAGATAAAATCAATGGCAATGAATATCCGGGCCAAAAAATGAATGGCCAAGGGTTATAAAAGCATGAATGTATGGAATTGCTGAATTGTGTGGGAGAAGTTGCTGCTTAAATGAGCTTTGGTACCAGAGGAATGAAGCTGACAAATGTAACCTCAGCCTTTCAAAGAGCGCTCTGGTGTGCCTGGGGCAGCTTCAGGCTGTCTCGCTTACCTTCTGGTCCAGTTGCTGGTGACTGGAGTGCAGCACAGGTGTGGCACAAGTCTGGCTGTGTGTGACCTGCTGGGAGGGGATGGTGGTGGCTTTTGGGGGAGTGGTGCAAGACGGGGCAGGTTCTGCACGTGTCTGCTTTGACAGCAGTTCTGCTGTGAAGAACTCCCTTTTGCCTCCCTGCCACGGTTTGCCCTGTACCAGGGAGTTCTCAGGGTGACACTCCCGGTCACTTCAGTGGCCTTGCTGGCTGGAAGCTGTGTGTGAACAAACTGTACAAACCTCCTTGGTGGCATCCAGTACTCGCAGGGAAAGAAAGTGTCAACCCAGGGGACAGCATGAGCTCTTTGGCTGTTATCAGACAAGCTCCTCAATGCTGATTTGAGTAAGAAGTGCATGTATTTCTCAATGAAACAAAAAGATAATTGTGTAACTAATAGAATATACCAGCTTTAACTTTAGATGTTGTCATGTTAATGCTTTTAGCATTAGTTGCATTATTTCTCAGAAGATATTATTACTTGAGTTTAATTTTTGTTGGAAGAATGTGAAGTCCCAGGCAGAAAGGGGTGGGCTGCTTAGGGGTTGAGTGTTTAATGACAGAGGTTAGTGCACGACGATGATGATGATGATTAAGCACGTCCTTAATTCCTGACCAATAGATGGAGTGCTGCTATGCTTTAGGATATCTGGGGATTTAATGGTCTCTTGGTTAAATCAGTCATTATCCTTGACTCTTGCCTGAGGATTGAGGCAGCTGACATTATTTCAGGGAAAGGTGATTTTAGGGTGGTGCATTCAAGCTGTCATTTACCCCACAATCATCTAACCCAAAGAGAAGATCCAGGTGATGCTGTGACCCCCCAGGCTTTGCAGTGCTTGCAGGGTGGTTGGATGGAGCAGGGTCAGTGCCTTGGCCAGCAAGGTGAGCTGCAGCCCTTGCAGTGCCCCTTGGCTGGTTATGGAGTGAGCTGGTGGACAGGGCTGGCTGAGCCCAGCTGGGCTCGGCGTAGCTGTGCTGGAACGGGCCCTGTTGCATGTGATGTTAGAGGTGACATTGCACGCAGGGGCCGCCTGCTTTTGTTCAGCTCCACTTGTTAGAGGCCAAATGACCTGGCATAAGACTCTGTTTGCTGTGAAAATCGTGAGAAATTGACGTGTAAGAGTGAAAATCGTGAGAAATTAACATGTAAGAGATGAGAAACGAAAACTGTTTTAAGAAAGGCCAGCATTAGTTTGTTTCCTTTTGTAAGGGAATGTTTTACGGATCAAGAACTGAGCTGAAAGAAGGCAAAAGGCTGCTGGTTTTTCCCTTGTTAAAATCATCATTGCCAGTTAAAACTGCAGCGCTGTCCTTGCTGCGCTGTGGATGGTGCTGGAATGATAATGCTTTAAAAAAACAATTTTAATTTAGGGGAATAACTTGCCTCACTTTGAGATGGTGCATAAAATTGCCTTTTTGCTAGCGCTTTTTAAACTGGATATGAATTCTAGTTTAAAAAATGTCCTGTAACTTCAGCAGCCATAGTAACCTCTGGCTATTATTTCCCTTGTAAATCAATTTTGCATTTTCATAGTGCTGCTGCTTCAAAAACCGAGTTGGTCATTGTTTTGGTATTGACTTAGAAGAATGCAATCTATATTTTTTAATAGCATTGCTTCCCCTTACATCTCACGCTTTTCTTCAAGCTATGTTTTGAAATGCCTATTGCCGTATGAGAGATGGTGGTGTGGCTTCTGGTAGGATTCTTGGGGGTTAGTTCTCTTTTGTGTAGTACTTTTGGCAGATGAATAAAACTACTTGACAGGGAGCAAGCAGTTACTTACTCATTGTGTGTTAATATTAGTTCTATTTGCCCACAGAGTCTACTCTGCTTTTTGGCAGATGAAGATGAATAAAAACTACTTGACAGGGAGCAAGCAGTAACTTACTCATTGTGTGTTAATATTAGTTCTATTTGCCCACAGAGTCTACTCTGCTTCTATATGAACTCTGAGTCACTTGACATGTGGGAAAACACTTTTGTTTCTTTCCTGTATTCAAGATAACACATGTCATTGTACATCATCACAAATGGGATTTTGAGGGATTTCATTTAAAGATATCCTAGCAAGTACATAGCTTTTTTGCAGATAATCTATGATCTAGATTATTAATTAGGAGAAACAAATTTTAATTGGTTAGATAAGAAAGTATGTTCAGTTATGGCATGCTCTTAATCTGGGCTGGTGGCAGAGGGATGGCGGTTCAAAACTGTAGAGTAAACTGGAAAATGCTGACTACTGAAAACTTGAAAATTTCTACGGATTCATTGAGAAGTTGGATAATGGGAGAAGGCTTGAGAGCATCACACCTCAGTGGGAGGGTGATGGCTCCCAGTATTGCCCCCTGCATCTTTACAGTCTGGTGAATATGATGTAGGTATTTGTTTATTTAGGACTCCGGGAGCATATTAAACATTGTTTGTGTCTTACGGTAGTAATGTCAATTCTGCTCGACAAGGATGCAATTCAGCTGTTACAAAGTGCTAATTAGGGAAATATTCTAATAGCCTCATTCATTGTTCTCGTCTGTGGTCTTGGCTAGGAAGAAACTCTTTTCTTGCCTTGTATTGTCTAGCGTGTTAAAATCCAAGTGGCATCAAAGCAGGAGGAGAATTCGCAGTTTTCTTGTGAGTCAGCAGGCTGAGGTGAGGATCCGTAAATCACGGGCTGGTGTGAGAGCTGGGGCTTGCTTTGTAGCATTTCACGTTGTGTTTTCTTGACCCACAGCAGCTGACAGCTGGTAAATCCCTTCTCCCTCGTGCAGTTGGAATCTCCTGGAGTTACTTCTCCAGCTGAAGTACGTGGCAGTCCTGAGCAGCAGGAGCTGACGGCAGCTTGCTGCTGTTCCCATTGTTGCTGTGCTGCCCTGAGCGAGTACCTGGCGTTACTGGCAGCCCTTCAGCCAAGGGCTGAGCTCTGCTGTGTTGGCCAGACCAAGAGGATTCATTCAAATTCAACTGCTTTGAAAATCTCTGCTTGTTGTCTTCATCTATACCTGTAATAACTGATCCCAAGCTTTTTTTTTTTTTTAATATCATGCATATATTCAAGTGTTAAGTTTCATTGTTTTGGGTTTTTTGACTTGTAGAAAATGGTATCCCTCTGCATATTGTCCATTGCTATTACACTGAACACAATCTAGGTTAGAGGCCAGGTGGATCTGCATATTCTGTTTGCAAATGCACAGTAAAAGTCAGCCCTGGAAGGACACCTGCATGTGTCCTGTGGTAAACAGAGTGCAAAATAGGAAAGCTTACTTGATGGGTAAAGCTTGCTTAACTGTTCAATACAGTCAAAACAAGGAAGGAAAAAAATATATAATTGTAAATATATATTATATTTCCCCCTACAAATGTAGATCAGCTTTACTTTTTTTTTTTTTAGTTGGACAGCTCTAGAAGTCTTGACAGAATGCTGTGGGAGCAGTTTGGTACTGAAGTTGTCTGTGTGAGTCAAATAAATAGTTTCTAGAGCAATGTAAATTATAAATTGGCTGGGTTCAAAGAGATTGCTGGTATTAATGTAAGTCATTTCATATAATCCAGTATCCCAGTACTGTCTTAACAACCCATATGATGTTTTAGTCTTTATGGATGTATATACAAAAAACCTCTGTATTTATAAAGAGCATCACTAAGGCCACAAAGTCAAGTATTTGAAAGCTGGGTAATGCTTTCCAAAGAAAATATCCTCAATTTAAAAATTAAATTACGGCATTGGAAAGTACACTTAGGAGCCCTGATGTCAGAAAGAGAGAAGTGTTTTGGCTCAGATGCTTCAGATCTAGCAGACACTTAGCAGAGACAACCTTCAGCCTAGCATGAAAAATTAGGTGAAATAGAAAATAGAATTTTGGGACGGAAACAGTGGACAATACTAGGCAGTGCATCCAGCTCTGTCTAGAACTGAACACAATAACTCGAAAGTACTGACCTCACAAGTACCTCTGTTTTTTCCTGACTCAGATACACAACCATTTTTAGGAGTGTTAATGAATTGCATAACAATTTCTCCAGGCTCCTGGTCAATGCTAAAGCAGGAGTAAACCACAATTTAAGCAAGCTGCCTTTCAATATTATTTAAATTATTTCTGCACACCAGGCAACATACCATATTTGCTGTGTATCCTAAACCACCAAAACCTAACCTAATTTTTTCTTTTCTTGGAACATACAGACTTTATACAGTATTTGAAGGTGTGCCCTGTGGAAGGTCAGATGAAGTTTTCTCAAATGATTGTTTTCAGTTGTATTGACTACAGTTCTTTGAGGGTGTTGAGATTTAGGGTGTAAGAACTTGTATATTAAAATAATACCTGGCATTCCTATGCAACATTAGCCTATGTAGCTCTCCTGATACAGCATTACTGCAATAATAAATGAGTACCTAGTTCAACATATTTCTGTTACTGTGTTTAAATTGCGATAGTACCCACAACAAGACCATCATCCTGTTTCAGATCTTGATTGCAGATGAAACTTTGCACTAAATACCTGGTTAAGGGATAATTGTTTTTGTAGTGTTCACAGTTAATCTGTACAATTTCTGCCTTTCAATTGCAACTGTCTTTAAATGCCTAAATATATCTAAACATACAGGCAAAGGCAAAATCCTCCTGGTAACTCAAATGTTTTTGGACCCAGCCATCAGGGCAGAAGTCAAAGATGTTCATGATCTTTAATTCACCCACTAAATAGAAGCTGTTTCCCCCTAGGGCAAATTGTGTATTTTCAGACCAAAGTCTGTGTGACCTTCTTACTCCTAAAGTTACTGAGGTTGTAAAGGCATTTGTGGGTATGTGTTAATTTTTTTCCCCCATTCCCATCAGTGGGCATAATGCTGAATACAAATGAGATTTCTTACTGATGTGCTGGTTGGAATGGGTTGGCTGTGCAGAGCTTTGTTTGTCTTTGACACGTAGCTGATTTGGCATTCAAAGGACACGTGCATGTGCTGTGTTAAATGGCTTAAAGACTGGAGTGACACAGTTGGAGAGCTTGGCAGATACCTCTGTGTGTGCATGATTTGGAACAAAAAACTCCATCTTGTAAGACAAACTGTCCAAAGTAGATCTCTCAGTCAAAATTTCATAAATATTTTTATTGCGAAGATTTAATTCTGAGCATCTCAAGAAGAAAAAAGGACTTGTGATGCATGTTTTAATAATGGCTGGTACAATATTATGTAAAGCCAAGTATCCGTAACCAGCAAAGCCCTCTTTAGGTGTTTGTTTTGCTCCTTATCAACCTGATCCAAATTATGGGTCTGGTATAGAGCAGGAAAAAATGCAGAAGAATTTGCAAATACATTGAAATTCATGGTGTTTCAAAATACATAAATGAACCCAACACAAGAGCAAACCAAGTGGTCTGGAAGTCAGGTTCCCCCCGCCATTTTTTTACTCCGTTTCAAACTTTGTTTAAATACTTCTGCAGCATGCAGAGAGATTGAATACATCTGTTTAGTGCTAGCATGAGAGAGTCTGCTCAAAAACAGGTTAGGTAAAAAAAAAAGAAAATCTTGAAATGAATCCAGGTAGCTTCCTAGTTAAAACATATCAAATAACATAAAGTATGTGAACTCAAGGCAACTTAGTTTAACTATATAAAACATTCAAGCTGTAAAGCATCAGGAGGTTTTTTTATAGGTGCCTAGATAATTTGCCCTGAGGTGGCAGGGGCGCAGATTGGGTTGGTTCCCTTTTTACATCAGATGTTTTCCTGTGAGCCAAGAACGTGGGGAGAAACTGAAATACTGCTTCCTCTTTAAAGGCTTGTTGCATGCATGTTATGCTCTTTGTGTGTTTGCTTAAACTTAGATGTTTTTAAAGGTCCATGCCCCTCGTTTTAACATGTCCTAAGACAGCTCCTGGGTAAGGGCTGGATTTCAAAGATTGCTCAGTTCTTCTCAAGCACCACACCATTCGAAATGGAAACTTGTGCTGTCTGGTCAGCAGAAAGTGTTCTATTTCCTTGCCATTCCTAACATGAGTGTTTTATTGCATGTCAGTGCTTCTAATCAAATCAAGTGGCACTTAATGTATTGTCTGGTGGGATCCTGTGTCCTTCAAAGTATCTCAAGTGTGAAAGTCTCCAACTGCCTGATTCAAGGCACTGTCTCCAAGCAGTGGACCCAAAGTGGAGATGGAGGCCGTTCAGTGTTGTTATTTCTTCTGTACCAGAGAGGTGTCATCCAGCAAGGGTGGTCAACACTTCAGTCCAGTGCTTTGGGCAGTCTTTGCTTAGGTGTGGAGATTTGCATCTGAGGAGAGATTTGGCAAACACACAGAAGAGACCTCGGGGTGAGAGGGAGGGAATGGGGACAGGGAAGGAGCGCTCTGCTCTGCAGGCAGGGCCAGCAGGAGCCCGGGCTCCTCCAGTGCTTCCACTGCCAGCAGCTTCATCTGCCTGCTCCTTTCCTAGAGCTGGAGGAACAGACAGCCTAGGCCATATGTGTCAGCAGAGCTGTGTGTGCATGGTCCCTTTCCAAGAACCTCAAGTGCTGTATGGCACTTGTCACTGTTCCACAGGAACCCACGGGACAGACCGAAGTGTATCAGTCTTATTGTCCCAATACTTGTCTTAGGAGATTCTCTCTCTCCACTGGAAAAATTATCAGTTTCTGTGTTGAAAAGGGATGGAATTCTCCCCTTTATGGGAAAAATATTTAAAAATTAAAACAAAAACTCCCACATGTATCGCTTCCTTTTCTATTAATATTAGCTAGTATATTGCATAAAAGTAATGTACCTGCAATGTTGATTAAAAATAATTGGCTACTGGTGAGAGTAAGAATAAAAAATTATTTATAGCCTGGGCTAGCCTTTAACAAGAGAAAATAGCTTGAGGTATACCATGTAACACTAGTGTCTGGCTACTATAAAACATGCTGCAAATATATAGTAACAGATATTGTGTGCAGTAAATTTATCTTTGTAGTAGAAACCTGATGTTGCTGCTATTCCCAGGGGCTAAGTTGAATTACATTTTTACTGAGGCTGAGCTAACAGAGCTTTGCTTATAGTATACATACAGACAAGGCGGTTCTTCACAGAGAGGTGACCTCTGCTGTATTTTGGTTTCAGATTTCACAGAGACCCATTTCAAAGTTTTTAGCTTCAGTCCACACCCTGCTGGTAGCTAGCTATAAAACTCTCTTTGAAGTAAGTAAAAAAAAATGTCTGCCCTTTATTACTTTAATAAAGTCAGATAAAGGTCATTTGTTTACTCCTTTTGTGATATACACTGCTGCCACTGTTCCTTGTCAATATAAGTGATACTTGAAAGATGGAACTAAAGCTACAACATTACTGGTTGCAGTGTGCAAATGCATAGTGTAAGTAATTATCTTTTTTATGGGTCTGTTGTTTATTAGTTAACTTGGAGAATGTGCACAAGCATATATTTGTGCTAGGGAAGCTATTATGGTTGACATGGCATAATGTAGTGTAGTCCCTCCAAGGTTATTCCATCCTCTCTCTGAACTTTTTTTGTGTTTCTCTCTCTCTCTCCAAAACCAATTTAAAGAGCCAAATTAAAGCCCTGTAATCCTATTTAGGAGCCCTGTTGAATAAGAAGTCTGCATGTCACTGTTCCAATAAATATAATCACCTCTTTAGTGCAGTCACTCCTCTCTAGGACAGATTTCCATCTGATTGAAATATTTGGGTTGTACATTGCAACCAAGCTCAAGGGGATATCCTGCTCTTCCCTCCTGGCCCTGTGGTCCTGCCTCATCCTCTCTTGTGTAAGCTCTGCTGCTTGCTGAACTTGTGCAATTCGCTGTGAATTGCAGAAAAGCTCCTCTCCCGCCTCTGACTGCATTAACTCTCTTATAGGAAGCTGAATTAACTCAAGAGAGGGTTGAGTGAGCACTAGGTGTGTACAAGGTGTCGAAGGCTGGGGGGAGAAGCAGGGAAAAGGGGGGGTAAGAAGATGGGGCACTGTCAGCACAGGCAGACTCCAGCCCCACAATCCTGGTGTGGTGATGCTCTGCAGCCCTGGGAGGTGTCAGTGAGTCTTCTGCCAGGGGACTGGCTGGCAGGAGAGCAAGAGTGATCAAATAATTGCTCTGGGCTTTGAGACAGCATGTAGCAGCCCCCAGATTGCAAGGTTCTCCCTTACCCTCCCAAGTGCCCTCAGAATCTGAGGGGGAGCAGTCGTGTTTAGAGGGAGGTTCTGGGATAAAGGCAATGTTTTGGCAAAACAACATAATTTCAAAAATATTTTAATAAAAATAATCTCAGCATGCTAGGCTGTGTGGCTCCCATATCCCAGCCCTGCCAGTGGGTGACAATCCTCTGTGGTGTGCTGGTCTTGGGCACTTGGTGTTGCTTTCCACAACAGCCTTCCCTTGCCTCCAGAGCCTGCAGTGTCCATGCATAGCACAAGATGCACAACTAAATTTTCTATAGTAAAATTCAAAGGTTTGCACTACTGAGTAGTGTATACCATTACTTCTTTTACTTTTTCTTTATTTCATAAGTTATATATAAGAAGTGGAGGCTAAATACTGCCATTATTTAGAGAACTTTATTACATCAAGTAGGCCACACTGTATGTATAGAACAAATTCTTTCTTTGGTGAGAGGGGAGGGTGGGGCTGCTCTTGGTTCTAGTAATGAACTTCTGCATATGTTTACAAGATACAAGATATGTTTACTTTAGATATAAAGAATTCAGAATGCCATTGAAGAAGATGTATACAAATAAGTTGCTTAGCATGTCTCAGTGAGCCGTCCAAAATGCAAATTCTAGCTTGCAGCCTCTTACGTGCCTTTGACAATGGCATTGCCTCTCTCCTTCCATCCAGCTTCTCATCAGTTAAACAATGTGTAAGAAAACCTGGCAGAAGAATTGTTTTAGGAGTGTAATGCTGAGTTCCTAGCAGCAGAAAGCTCTTTGCTGTTGGAGTTGGCTGAAATGGTTCCAGTGCATCTCTGTGCAGGTGGTGGGTGACACAAGCTCTCAGTGTGAACGGCTGTCCTGCAGATAGCACTTTACTGTCTCCAGTGCCAGGTCCTCCCAGCTTTCTCCTGCACCTCTCTTCTCCTTTTTTTCTCTTCTTCTAGCTGCAGAGAAGGATTGTCTTCCAAAGTTTGCATTTTCTGTTTCATATGATATGCAGGCTTCAGTGTAGAGACTTAAGGAGTCTTATCAAAGTAATACTGGCTCAGTCAGAGTAAAGATGCTTTAGTTAAATAGACTATGGCTGTGTTTAAAAATAACTGCTCTAGCTGTGTCAGCGTGTTGGACGACCTGATACTGACTTCAAGAGAAAGAGCTTCTGAAAATTACTTTGCCTGTTGCAGTATTGCCCCAGTGTGAACTTGGTTTCTTTGGTAGCTTTTCAGTGTTAGATAAACCAAAACAGAGCCCCTGAATTTTAAAAGTGAGCAGCCAAATGGCTTCAGAGAGAGCTTGTTGTAGTGGGCACCTTTTGAATGCACAAACAGGAGTAGCAGCAGTTTTGCTGTTGTTCACACTGTGAGCAAGCAGTGCCTGGGTTTGGGTGCAAACACCACCCTCCTTTAGGCTCAGTTAGTTTTGGGTTCTCAATTGGTTGTTGTTTGTAGTAAAAAGGTGGTGTGGGTCTGAGATCTGTGTGTGAGTGCCGTGCTTGCACATGTGTAGCCTGTTGCTTTCTTGTAACAGGATAGTGTGTGGAGGGGCTTTCTAGTAATTCCTGTGCAATTGTTTCATTTTGCCCCAGCCCTGGTGTGTCTCTGACTTCTGCTGCCTTTCTGAGGACTCATTTAAAGCAGTGATGTTCTTAAAAAGTCTGGTTGATGAGAATTTTTTGAAAGTACTTTGTGTATCTGATGTTTATTCTGTGTTTTACAGTTCTTGTCATGTGTGGGTTTTCTGTCCTTTTTTTTTCTTGGCAAGGAAGACAGTATTACATTCCTGTACCAAGAGGAAGAATATTAAGCCTAGTCATAAAAAGAAGATTTATTATCAAATGTAGTTTTTCATTTTGTCCATTGGAAATTTTTTTTTTTCAACTCTAACCATACCCAGATTACTGGCTTCATTCATACAGTCGTTGTATCAAGTTTGGATGCTGTCTTTGTTAAATTATGGCTCCTGAGGGTTTTCTGTTACAGAGGTTTCTTCAGTCAGGGGAAATGAGGGTATAATAAAGAGGATTCAAGGACCGGACACAATGATTCCATATAACTGAAACAAACAATGCCAGATTTGGCTGATGTTGGATTTTCCATCAAACTTTTTTATTGGCGTTCATTCATTTTACTTTAAGCAGAGTTTAAAATTGAGGCACTTTGAGTGCCTGAAGGAACTGAGGGACCAATAGCAGATGATTTGGGCAATACTTTTAATCACTATATCCTATCTTCATGCATTTATTTTGAATTCCAGCTTACTCAGGAAGTTGCCTTGATTCAAATGCCATTAGAGCAGTAAATCCAACAGGAGCCATCCAGATTCATTGAAAGGACTGTCACTAAATCCAGTGTAACAGACCTGACTGTGCCTGGGGTTTCTGAAACACTGATTCCAAGCACTGAGCTCATGCTTAGTGAGAAGCAGTGCTGTTTCCTGGCAGAATGAGTACCCGACCTTCATTTCTGTAGCCTCTCACTTGCTGCAACTCCCTTAGCTGTTATTGGTATATTTTGTGTTTTACTACACTTATAAAACATTATTAACTGTAATGTGCTAAAATAGGGATAAAATAATCAGAATGCACTTCAGGATGCAAGCAAAATTGCTGTGAGATTCTATAAATAAATGACTGTCAGCCAGAAATACAGTGTGAAGCAAGAACACAGGGTATGCCTGTAGCTTTCTCTCTTTCTCATGTTGAGCACTGCCAGAAGGGGAATGATGCTGAATCTGTTTTTCACTGCCTCTGCTGTGCCAGAACATTGGTCTTTTGGGGTAGAGAGAGTGCACTACTGCAGTTTTCTGCAGATACTTTTCAAGGAGAGAGAGGAGGAGAAAAAAACTTAGTACTAGTTTTGACATTTACGAACTAAGAGATACTACATAAGGCTGAAGTTGAAACTGTAGCTGTTGTTTAAATGCCCTTTTAATTATTTTAGAATGCTTTTGGGTGTTTTTCCCTACTCTTATTCTTAAAAACTTCTGTGTCTTTGCTCACCAATTGGTAAAATTTGATGCAGTGGTTGATACCCAGTACATAAAACTCTTTCCTCTTCCCATCTTCTTCTGCATGTGCTCTTTGATATACCTTATCCAATTCTTTATTCACAGAAATCTAGGAGAAGCTTTCCTAATTAGGGGAACTTTTTCTCTTATTAGGGTTCAATAACTTTAACTTCTGTTCCTGCATATTTTCTACCTTTAGTGGCTTAGAAGTAAAAATTAAAGCCCTTAGAGTGGCCTAACATGTAGCACTTTGGAGGATGAAAATTAGATTTGTCATGGAGCAAAAAGCTGTATGTGATTTGAGATTAACACTTGCAGTGCATCAGCCCTATGCATTATGGTCAAATTTATTGGACACAGTGTTTTTATTCTTTTTATGCAATATGTAGTAAAAGAGGATTCTGCTTGATGAAAGAATGAATGCAAGCTGACAGAAGTAAAACTACATATTGCCCCAAGGATAAAATTTTAGAAATATTTCTCTGGATTCCAGCAATGGGCATTACATAAGAAATAAAAAAAGTCTGCCCTGAAGTGCCAAAGTTATTGAAGTTTTTGTAAAAATAGGATTTGTCTGTCCAGAAATTTATTGCAATGTCTACTTCTGACCAGAGGTGACACGAGTACAGATGCTTTGTAAATTCCTACTCATCTACAGGAACCTGTGGGTTTTGAGGCTGCAAGGTTGTGTAACTCGGTGTGAGAAACATAAAAGGTTGCAGCTGATATCTTCAAATTATTTATTTACCTTGCAGTTGTGTGAAATTAAGTTTCCTGAGAGGTCTGAGTGATGTTATTTACTGTAAGAGGATCTGATCTTGTAGTTGTTTGTTCTTTGTGGTAAGCACAAAGACCAAAGATCTGAACTAGCACAAATGACCAAAAGTGTGCAATTGTGCACTCTCTAAGAGTGCTCTCTTTGGTGTATTTGATAGATCAGCATTGAGGGGTGGTGGTTGTAAAAGCAGAAAGGAGAACTGTCATCACTGTGAGATGCAGTGACTTCTTGTAGCAGCTTGTGGGGAGGAATTTGCACTGGACTCAGACCCACACTCGGACCCAAGATGTTCTCTAGAGCCACAGCTCTTTCTTTGGCTCAGCCCTTGAGGGAGCAGAAAGGCAGGAGGTATTCACAGCACTATTTGTGGCCAGCCAAGGCTTTCCCCTTCATCACATTCCTGCTTTCAATTGCTATTTGGAGAACACTCTAAGGATGCTGGAAGCCTCAAAACAAGGCAAACTCAGGGCTTGGCTGGCTAATTAAGGTGCCGCAGCAGAGCAGTGAATAGCACACTTGGGTTGTTATGCCTGCATACAGATTCTTGGTGTGAGGGGCCTGGATCTGTGGGTCCTCTCAGCTCTGTGCAGATAGCACCCAGATAACAACTCTCTGTTAATTCTCAGCTCAATATTCAGATTGCTGTTATATTTAAATATTCTCTCTGCATTTTGGCTTAATGTCTCAGAAGACTTGGGCTGTGAGGTTTGGGTTTTTTTTCAAACTTTTTGACACAAGCTGTGCAAGTGCTGCAGTATGTTATTTTTCTCTTTTTAAGGTATTTTATCCCATACTGATGTGACAGCTGTTCATGTTCACACATCTTGGCAACATTAAATCCTTCATGTGAAGTAGTTGGCAACTAGTAGATGAATGAAGGTTTTGCCATTGATTCATTAATGTGTCCAGAAACTACCTGTAAGGTTTTGGATTCTCAAGCAATTCAATTTATTTGTCTTCATTATAGAAGAAGAAAATAAACAAATACACACACGTGTTCATTTGTTTCTCCTACCCCCATCCTTAGCTAGGCTTCTCAAACTGGGTTTTCTTCTACATTTAAAGAAAAGGCTTTGCTAGCAAAGACTTCTGTTATAAATAGTGGGTGAGTGCACCTACACATCAGGGCTCTCTTTTTAAGTGAGGCTGTAGCAGTTGAAGTTGGGAGGTGATTTTTGAATCCTCTGCAGATAGACTGCATGACACCCACAAACCAAAGCAGCTGCAGCACTTGGGTGAGAGCCCAGCTGAGCCTCAGAGCTTGGGCACTCCAGCAGCCTCTCTCAGTGACAGAACCTTTTCCTCGTGGAGCAGGAGCAAGTGCTTTGCTCACCTCTGGGCTTGGAGTGTTTGTTTGTCCATCCTCGCCAGAGCTTCCTCTCTGGACAAGGTGTAACCACACTTTAAATCAACCTGATTTCCCCACTAAAGACAGTGTTTCTACAGCCATGCATATATATTTAATCCTGTTTAAAATTATTCTCAAAACAGATGTTCAAAGCTCTTGTTAAAGGTCACTTGGGACATTTTAAATAGTTGTGTAAAATTCCAGTTGTCTCATCGTCCTGCCTCCAGAAGCAAGTAGCAATGTACCTGTTGATTAGAAATTGGCTGGTCATGAGAGGATTTTAAAATTTCACTTCCATTCACATAATCTGACACACAATCTCTTAGGTGAAAGCAGGACTTTCCCCGGTTTGTTTTTTATTTTTTGACTTTTTCATCATTTCATATGACCTTTTTAAAACCTTGCTTGAAAAAGATAATCTAGATTAATCAAATATATGAGCTTTACCAATAAATGTAGATGCTCCTAAGTGGCGCTGTGCTCTGAAGGTTAGTTTTATTTTTTGAAGGTCTAATCAGAAGATAATTTGGGGAAAGGGGTTGCTTTCTTTTCAACTCTTGGTTCTCAGTGATGTTACTGGTAGTTAACTAACCCAGCTTTTCAATAGATACATTGCTAAGGGAACAGTCTCAGTAACCCCTGAATATTTGGGGGGTTTACTCCTTTAACTTCATATTCTCATGAATGTGGAATGAGAGTAATGATTATAAAGAGAGACAGTTTTTCTTAAGCATTGGATTCTCTATTCATATGAATAAGAATTTGTCTGATCTAATTCAGGAGTGTGTTTGTTAAGAGGACTGTTCTTAATTAATTCAATACTTGGATATGAAATATGGTGAAAATCTCTTGGGTTCAGATGTGGAATGATGCAGTCAGTCTTTCTGTGCTGTTTCTCTTCTGTTTTGAAAAGATTTTGAACTTTATTCTCATTTTCTTGAGGGTCTAGATAGGATTTTATAAATCAACAAGCATGAAACAGTGGAGTTCTTATTCAGACTTTACTGATTGTGAATTTAAAACTTTTCTGTTGTTTCTGTTCTTTTTGTTGGTTGCTCGGGGTTTTATTAGAATTAAACAACCTTCTATATCCTAAACAATTCTATAGTACACCAATTAAATCTTTATTTTATATTTTAATTGCCTTACTAAGAGCTCTCTAAATTTTTAAGAGATTTCAAGGATGATATTATATTATTAATCAAAAACTTTGATATGTTTTAGCTGACTTTTAATTTTCTCTACTTAAAACACTACAAATAATTGCTTACAGTATCTGCAGTTTCCACAGTTTTGCAAGCAGAGTTGTAGTAGCTATTTTTGCAGCCTGAAAATCAAATTACAAGTCAGGTGCAGTGCTCTAAGTAAGTATTGTTTGTGGCAAGGAAGCTCAGTCTAGACTTAGTTGTAACCTGCATCATTGCCTTCTCACAGCTGGTATAGCAGTGAGCTGCTACAAAGCAGGATTTCCTCAGTGCGTGTTCAGGGCTTTTTTTTAATAAGTGTGCCTGAATTTTTTTTTTTGGTGGATTTCTGAAAGGGGAAGGCATGCAACTTTTTCAGTTCTAGAAAACATTTTCTTTGTGAGTTAGGAGACTTAGAGAAAACATAGAAAATGAGTGAAATTCACATAGAGAGAATTTTTCCTTAAACACTGGGTTCAGGATGTAGGCCACATCTGTAATCATGTTTTTAGAAATGAGTCCATATTAAATGGATTCTCTGCCAACAACATCTGGTTGCACTTTATGTACGTGTTTTCTTTCATAGGGAAAGCAAACCATATGACATAACCC
Organism: Passer montanus; assembly: GCF_014805655.1. Taxonomy (NCBI): domain Eukaryota; kingdom Metazoa; phylum Chordata; class Aves; order Passeriformes; family Passeridae; genus Passer; species Passer montanus. The sequence continues at coordinate 9,542,714 of NW_024366703.1, forward strand.
CAGTCAGATAAAATGATTGTTTATAATACTTTGTTTATTTATATAGCACCACAAGATGAAATACATCTTCATCTGAAAAACCTTGCAGCAGATTACCAAGGTGAGCAGATGACATCTGCATTTCCAGATGGCTGGTTTGGGGCACTGTGTTGTGTGGTTTATAAGCCCTGCTTAAAGGCATATAAAATTAGTAGCTGAATTTGCTAATTGGATGGGGGCTAATAATTCCAGGTGCCTTCTTGGGGAGTGTCCCACATTCTGTAATGGGGCTGTGATGCTGGAAGTGCTCCTGATGCATTGCATGGAGTCAGAAGGAGCATTACTGTGCAGTGACAAACCTCCACAGGCACAGTTCCTTTTAGGACTGGTGGTAACCCTCTGGTAGTGGCCACTGCTCTGAGTGAAATTTGAGAGCAGTGATTTGCTTTTATTAAAATGGCCAGCCCTGCAGTTGCTGTGCTGAACAGGAATTGCTCAGACTAATTTCAGCAGGGTGATCTTAGCTGTGCTCTTAGGAGTGGCTTCTTTGCTTACAGAACAAGCTGTCTGTGGGCTGGTAGTGCTCCAGCCTGGACTCACCTCTTGGGCTCTGTTTGCAAACAAGCCAAAAGATAAGAATTGGAAATACCTTGCAAACATCACAGGTGTGATTTTCTGTATGAAAAAGTGTTGGGCTGTGATGCCCTGGGAGCAGGGGGAGCTGCAGTGGGGTTTCTGCTGAGATCCCAACCAGCAGATCTGCTCAGCACGTGCCTGCCCAGGTATTGAAGGGTGTCAGCTGTGTCTTTGGAACATGAAAGTTGAGCCACCTGCAGCTGTAGATGAAGCTGTGTTTAACTCAGCGTGGATGGCACTGTACTCCTGAATCTATTTGGAAGGATCAATTTCCATGCAGCCAGCAATTATTTCAGAAATAGCTTTGTGTATCAAAAGCTCGGTGGGAGCTTTTCTACCCTGCCAGACTTCGTGTGTCAGTGAGGGACATACTGGGGAGGGAGGCAAATGTCATCTGCTGCAGGGTTTATTTCTTCCCTGAACAGGCTCCTATCAAATGTGCTCAAGGAAAGAGCATTTTGACAATTTGTACCCAGATAAAGTATCCTTGTGTGCTTGATGATCTCGACTGAGATCCGGGTGTCTTTCATTTTACGTTTCTTAACTGATTATTCATACACGAAAGCTGCTTAGAATATGTAGTACTCAACAAATAATAATTTATTTGACTCTTCATTGCAACTGATTAACTTTTCTGGTAACATCATAACTTCTTTTTTTGAGTCAGTCCAAAAAAATGACAGTGGTTTACAATAGATTTTTCTTGCATTACCCAAACAAACCAGAAATTTAAATATTGTTGCTATTAGACCTTTTTAAATTAGGCATCCTAATTAACAGAGCTAAACATGACTTAATTACTTAATGTAATTAACAGAATATCTATTACCTTTTTAGTTGCTAAGCTAAAAGGTTTTTACTTGAGTACAAGCTTTTGCTGTGCATGATGACCCTTTAAAGGCTTTTGGGACTCTGTCCAGCTGGCAGCTTGGCATTGCTGAGCAGATGTGGCTGGTCTCTGGAGAGCTGATCTCTCCTGCTTAGCTTTATTAATTCCTGACATTCATATTGATCTGTGGGTCCAAACAAAAGTAAAGAGTCTCAGGTGGAAGTGGCATAATGTGCAGCTTCCTGTTGGCCTTTTCCTGCTATTTTCAGGATATGTTTTGCTATTATTAGTCTTAGCAGCTCTTACTTTGTTGTATGTGCATGTGCATGTTTTACTGTTTCTTGGCTTCGTATTCTGTTCTGGGTGATTCATAGAGCATCAAAATGCACAGAAATCATGTTCTCAGAACTTTGGAAGACGTCTCCAAATAATTCTGCATGCTGGTTGTTCACAGGAAGCAAGTGGGCGTGCTGGAAGAGCATTCAAGTTTCCCAAAAGTGCTCATGATCACTCAGGAACTGCTGTGCAGCTCCCTTCTGAGAAGCATTCTTCACTTCTTCCAATTATTTAATAATTAAAATATCGAGGTTGGGAGGAAGTCCATTTTCCTGTAATAAGGACAGGTGGTGTTAAAAAACTATTGAAAATGTGTGCTGATGGACTGAAGTTTGGTTTTTCCTGAGAAGTACTTTATTTCCATAAAAAGCAAATGGTAGTAAGTGTGACAATAAACTAGAATAGCAAGTGACAGTTTTTTCTTAGTGTGGGGAGAGTTATAGTCAGATATTCTGTGCATGGGAAGTCTTTGTGAGCCACCCATCAATGCATTATCACAGTAGTAAAATGAAGATTTTTTAAAAAAAATATTTATCAAATTGAAGAGGAAATATGAGGAGTTTATGAATAAGAAGAGCATGACCAGAGTTGGCATGTTGGAGGCAGTGATCACAGGCGGTTGCAGATGAGTTCTGAAGGTCACAGTGGAGCCTGCCAGTGGTCTGTGGATTTCCCCCCTCAACCACACTCTGTAACAAATAAACACAGTGATTACTGCAGCAAATGCTCTGCTCTGACACACACTGCTGACCTCATCCCAAAAAACACACAGCACCAGCCAATTTCTGATATAGTTCGGGAAAAACATTTATTTAAATACTTACTGAAAACAGATGTTTGAAGTTTTGTTGGGGTATATTAAAGTCTTCTAAAAAATTTTAAATCCTGAACTGTAATTATAGTAGCTGATAGTTTATACCTTTCCAATCCTTGGTCTCTGAGGCCATGCTTTGATAATTTCTCCGAGGGAAGCACTTGCTGGTCAGAAAGTGGATTCAGATTGAGACCACCCAATAGTCACTGAGTAGAAGTCACGGCAATATGTGTGTTTTCATTTAGTATAAACATTTTTAACTTAATGACTTCCTGTTTCTAAGGATGAGAATAATCTTGCTTAAAAAAGGAGGAGGAGGAATATTAAAACAGGAAACTTGCATGCATGAATGCTGTTTGCTAGCAAGCATATAGGCTGAGGCAAACTTAGGAGAAAGCTCATGAGATGTTTTGGTAATTGCAGCTTGCAATTCCTAAGGTATTTGTCAAGTAGTTATGGTTGTTTTCCTACAAACACAAACTTGTGCATTTTGCCAGCAGAAATGGACCAAGTAAGGAGAGTTTGTTGAATGGAACAGCAAATGAGGCATGAGTTCATGTCAGGAAGACAGAGAGGGGAGAATACAGACAGTGTTTTAAGTAGTGTCTTAATAAATGTTACACTGCATAGGAGTTCTGTTTAAGTAGGTAACAAGTCCCTGTTTACATTTTGAAACCTGGTCTGGATAGGCAGATATTACTATAAAAAAGTAAAAAGAAAAGCTTAGCTAAAACCTCACAATTAGACTTGAATCATTTAAACATTCAACAAATTCAAGCTGAAGGTGTCTGTCCTGGTTTTGCTCACTTTCCTAACTGAATTTGATGTACAAGTTCTCAGTGTGACTGCCTTGTAGAAGTAGCACATGAAAGTGGCTGGGTTATTCTTGAGTTTGGCAGTTTCATCGGTGGCAAAAAGTGAGTTGCAGAGATAGGTAAGGGCATGTGTAAGTTGGCTGAGGTGCACATACTCAGGAAATCATACAATTCTGTAGTACTGTTTTATTTTAGACCTGGATGTGGATTGATTCTGCTGGCCTTCAATGTGTATCTCATGCTGTCTTGCATCACCATTTAATGGAGTGTTCTGTTTGGTCAGCACATGTTCCCTTCCCTCCTTTAAAATAATTTCTGTTGAAGGGATCCAGGTGTGTGCAATAAATCCCTTTAGCCTAAGCTCAGGATCTTGTTAGAAATGCAGCTACTGAGAGGTGACTTTAAAAAGTCATGCATTTATTTTCCAGTATTGTTACTTTCACAGATTTTCTTCATACCTTAAAACTAATAAAACTGCAATGTGAAATTCAGTATCTTGTGTTTTATCGGTAAGAGGCAAAAGGTGTTAGGAAGCAAAGCCTGGGTGGGAAGAAGAAGACTGCTGCACCATACAGCAGACAGACTTTCCTCTTGCACTTAGACATTTCAGTCACTGTTAGCCATAGTCACAACTGAAATTCCTAATTTTTAATGTCCAGCCTCATCTTCTTAAACTGCAGGGCTGTCTCATTAAAAGTCTAATCTCCCCTTAATAACATTGTTATGAAATAAGGTTTTACGCTTGCTGAAATTTGTCTTAATAGCATGGGCAGTGGTACCAGAAGTTGTTTAGTACCAGGCAAAGATGACAGCAGTGGTTTCCACTGCCATGTCCAACCTGGGCATTCCCATCTATTCAGTTTTAGCCCTTCTTTTGGTAGGTCACTGATTTCTGCAAGGTTTGCTTGCTGTGTTAGGAATAAGTAGGCTGAAATGAAGAAAATCCTACCTCCTAAACACGCCTGGAGTGCATGCTAGGGCTCATTTCCACAGCAGGCATTAGGAGGTCAGTTCCTTGCTCTGGGTATGGCTTTCTGCCTCTCTCCTAAGCTGGTGTGTGCTCCTCAGCACAGGAGCTTTTGAGTACAGCCACACTTTGTGGGTATTTTGGGTACAAAACCAATCACACTGCTTGAATGAAAGTAAAGCACTGAACAAGTTTTTTCTGCTTTTAGTGTTTCTAGCAGGGCAGTAAGAGGCAGCGTCCTTCTGTTTGGAGAAATACAATTCATGTCTCTTGGAATAACTCATAGAGTATGTTTGGTAAGAAAAGGCTTTGAGATTCAACAGGAAAAAATTTCATTATATTACATATATATATATATAAAAATCCCACTGAATACAGAAGGTAATCTTAAGAAAGTGTGTTCTTGCCAAGGACAAGATCAAAGTTACTTGATGTTTCCACATTGTGTTTACAGCTAAAACCATTGTTCTGATTTGCATTCAGAATGATGCATGTGACAGGCCATTATCTGGATTATTCAGTGTGTATAATTAGGCATTTCGTTTCTTTTCCTTTCAGAGTATCTGTGCAGATTTTAAAAATTTGAAGTAAAAATTATCTGTACGCTTTGATACAGCATTTGCATAATTAATTTGAGAGGTTGGTCAGAAGGATTTATTTTGGAGCTTTTGTGCCTAAAATAGGTTGCATTGATTTGTGGACAGAGATGAGTATTGATGTGTGTTCTGCAGTGGAATAGCATAGTGGAAATAATACCCCAGCCTGTGGTAATGTATTTGGGATTTCAGGGCTGGGTGTCACCTCTGGCCATCAAGCAAACAGTTTTAGAAGTAGACTGTTAACACTGAGGGTTTGAGGTGCATTGATGTTTTCCTCCTGAAAAGGAAAGCTGTGTAAAAAGAATTGTCACTGCCCAGACTGACACAGCAAACCAAGAGAGCTCCCTCTCAAGTTGAAATTAGCCTTACTCAAACACCTGTATTGAAACTGCTTTAGAAACATTTTATTTTCAATTCATGATCTAGTTTTCACTGAATGAAGAGGGGACTTGGATTTATATTGAAATGTGAATTTAAGATAATTTTAAAAAACAAACAACAAACCCCGTGTATACTCAGAGAGAAATTGTGTCGTGAGAATGATGGATAGCAAGAGTTGTTTTCCCTCTTGCAGACAGGTACATGTGTGCAACCTCTGTTGCTAAGCAGTGAGTTATGTGGCTGGTTGATAGGAGGAATGCTTCCTTTCAGAGTGCACCACAAACCTCAGAAGTTTTAAATTCTCCAAGGAATTCTGATTATTTTGGCCTGGAGGGTCTCATCACCTGGAGTTCCCTGGTGCAGCTGCCCTTCTTGCCAGAGTGCAATCCCTGCATGTAGGGTGCAGCACCAGCTGGGGAGAGCACCCAGAGCAGCCCCATGCCATCAGGCTGGAGGGATGCTCTCCAATGCCCAGTGCTCATCACAGGGGGGGAAACCTGCATGGCATTTGTGGTGTGGAAACCTCTCTTGAAAATCAGCACCTTTTATCTGACCCACTTCGACTTCTTGGACAGAAAAGTTTTCTGCCTCACTAGTTAGAAAGATTTGTTTTTCCTCTGAAAGAGGAACCACGAGATGTGGGCAGTCAGATTTTCTAAAAGCCACAGCAGAGCCTGTGCACGCCTGGAGGAGCAGACTATATTCAGTGCCAGCTGTGTTATTTTTAGTGGCTCTTTCTGCACTGCAGTTGAGAGGAGTAGGCTGGCAGTGGCTGTGAGCTGGTGTGCATCCTGTGCACCTCTGTGCTCTCCTCACACATGAGTGCCTCACCAGTGAGACTGCCACTTAAACTGCAGGTTCAGGATGCCAAAGGTGCAATCCCTTAATCACTTTGGAGTTTTGCTTCATGTGCCTTCTGCAGCTGATGCTGTGTTTGTTACAGAAGCAGCACAAACACAGAAATTTTGTCCCTTGGATTCTGCCCTGTTTCCTTAGAAACTAATTTCATACCATAGCTGCAGACTGAGCATCGAGTCACTTTTTGTTCTCCCTGTTAGAAACATGTAAAACCAAATTGAGGAAGACTAAGTGCAAATATATTAGTCCTCACTTCTTGGCAGATTCTTCTCTTCTTTGCAGTGAATATTCTTCTACTGATAATTTTTCGACTTGGATGCTCTAGAGAACAGGGCCCATTAGGCTGTGATTGCTATTCCTTTGATTAAAGCTGTGAGGAGTTGTCACTGCTGGAAGTAAAACTTATTTTTAGTAGTTTGCATAAAATGTTCAGCTTGTGTATCAAGAAAAGGAAGTTCAGGGCTGCCTGAATGTTTATTGTCCATGTCTTCTAAACGAAAAAATATTGCAAATTTTGGGGAAAATTTGAACAGCTTGAAATGGAGGTGGAGAAGTCCTTTTTAGTAGAGGTATTGCTCAACTGATAACAGATCTCCTGGGGTTTTGTTTCTGATAAGTAATTTGGCTGTGCTTCCCTAAAGCAGCGACACATTGCATCTTCACAACAATTCAGCTACTTTTACTGACAAACCATGTTTATTCACTCTGCTGGTCTTTTGAGTTTTGGAGATGAGGCGGAAAAAACTGGGAAGGGACAATGCTGAATCATTCTAGAAACTGGCATCTTTAAAAGAAAGCAAGCAGAATGTGGTAGTGTTTGGGTGAGTTATTTGAGTAGTTATTTTTTCATGTGGGCATATACATTACATTTTTAATTCATTGTTGACTCTCTGCTGTGTATTTCCTGCTCTAATGAACTTACTGTGGCTGTGGTATGCAGCCTACCATGCATCTGTAATTGAATTTCTACTCCTTGGTATTCCAGAAAAGTTGCTGAAGGGGCAAGAAGATACTTGACATGATCATTAAAAGTCATTATGCCACTGAAGGGTCACTTTGTTGAATTATATTCAGAGGTTCAGCTTGAAAATAAGCAACAGTAGATAGTTCTCTTTAAGCAAACACCCCTCTAGAAAGGTATTTTTCTTCCTAGTGTTTTCTAATTTATGTTACATTGGCGTTTTTCCCTTACACAAGTATTAAATTAGTTCATTAAACTGAATTAATATTTGAAATTAGTCAGATGTTTGGGTCAGGCATCAAAAAGCATTGGAGCTGTTCAATTCCTAGTTCAAAAGCTGAATGTCAAGCATCACTCATTGCTTTCATTAATTTTCCGTGTAACTAAGACACCAATCTGGCTTTCATTTAAACTTGATGCAGATTTCTGGTGCATGTCAACTGGAGCAGAGTAAATCTGCAAAATAGCTTTTAATGATAAGCTATAGTTATAGACTACCTTTGATCAAAAGAGATAGTGTGCCCTGAAAAATAGGGTTGTAAAATACTAAAAGGCAGCCTTATACTGCAGCTCTGATAAAGTAAAAAATAGGTGGGGTTTAAGGACATGTGGTTTTAGGTAAAACCATTTTGAAGTAGTTTCTTGTCTTCTGCAGTTTGTGCTTTTTCTTCAAGTTTCCTCATCACACTGGATCAGCAGTGTTGGGAGAGGGGTCACAGCACAGATAGTTTGACGAAAATGCAATTTTAAAAAATTGCGTGCTCCTCTGTCCTGGAGGAGCCAAGATGCAGCAGTCACTGCCAGAGGGAGGAATACCATTAAAATGGATACAAGTTCAAAAGTAAATATTTGTCTATGTCCCTTTTAAAATTTGTCTCTGATCTTAGTTTGGCAATAGTTCGTTTTATTTGCAAAGCTGTCACTTTTACTGTCTAAATAAACACTTTGGTACAATTGCTTCTATCCTAATCCGTCATTCATGAACTTTCACACTGTTTGTAAGGGCTTTTGTGAAGAGAGGGTGAAAACTGAGGGGAAAAATAGTAATTTCTATTTTTAATTTTTTTTTAAAGGCAGCACTAGGAAATAATAAGCGAAGAAGTTGCATGACATCAGTAGAGCTCATGAGGAAGACTGAGTGAGGTCCCCAGAGAGAACAGTAATTTTTTTGAAAAAATAAGAACTTAAAAGATAACTATGGAGACAAGACAGAAAGATAGTAAGGAGATTTTCTTCGTTCATGAGCAAGTTTGACTTTCTTCTTAGTAATGTAAATACAGTCCAGATGGCTGGAAAGTACAAGATGCTCCCAGGGGTTAGGGTGGAGGTTGGCTGAATTAAGCTTTGCAGAAGTCAAAAGTGAACAAGTGAGATACAGAGTTTAAAAAAATAAAACTGTAGTTGGTTTTGATCCTTTCTCAGGTTTGAGGGCTGATTTGACTGTTTCATGAGTATGATTAAATAAAAGAATATAAAGAGGCAATGTTTCTGTTCATAATGTCATTATAAAGTAGGATGAATACTGGTGAAAACCTATTTTTCTTTCACCAGTGGAGTTGGTCAGTTTGTAAACAAATCATAACCTCAACTTCCAAATACAGCTTGTTCTAATAAATAAGAGGCTTGGTATTTCAGAGAGGAGGAAAAGTGTTTCAAGATCTTTATGTACATTATTAGCTTTGCAGCAGTAATTTGGTGTCATGGATCCAGCTATGGCTTTAACCATAAGTTAATGCTGGAAGAAAATAATATCATACATCTGAAGTTTATGTTGTGAAACATCTTCTGATCGTCTGTTGGCAGGCAAAGATTCCTTGTGGTGGTTTTGTCCTGCCTTGATGCAACTGGGCTAACTGCCCCACTAATCACCATTGGGAGAATAGGGAAAATCCTCTCCAGCCCCCTCAAACTTCAGCTGCAGGTGTTCACTTTTATTTCCTCCATTCTTCTCCTGTTTGCAGGCACAGTATGAGAGGAGTTTTGTCAGTCTCAGAAAGAGCTGCAGAATGCCAGTAACCTTGCTGGGAATGCTCAGAAGTAATGTTGCTGCAGTAGAATGAGAGTAACACTTCAGCTGCAGAGCTGAAAGACAAAACTAGATGTGTGTACCAGTTAAGAGGTGCTGTGGATTTGATGGCTTGCAAAATAAAACAAAATAACATTAAAGGAAAAGTTGAGAATAGAGAGGAATCAGTGTCTACTCAGGTGGTCGAAGCATCAATTTAACAAGAATCCCTTCTTAGTAAAAACATCCTGAATGGACATTTTTAGGACTGATGTGACAAAGGGAGGTTACAAAAAAAATTGCTGAGAAATTAGACATAGAATAAGAATGTGCTAGGTCTTGCTTTTACTTCATAGGAGAAAACACATGGAAAGAGTCCATATGAATCTTCCTTTGTATCCTTAGGCAGGCCACTGCTGCTATACCTGTGTTATAACTGTGAATATTTAAGTGTATTTTTTACATGTTAATCTAGTGAGAAGGGAGTCTCAAATGCACATACCAGAGCGAGTTGGGAAGTTGGTCTTGTTTCCCTGTGTGGGAAATGGAACCCAAGGGAGCAGAAGTCTTGCTCCATGGAGTGCCCATTCCATTCCTGAAGCTTTGAGGCTGTGTTGGGTCCCTTGGGCAGAGGAGGGAGGAGGTGGGTGGTCTGTGTACAACACCAAGAAGTTGTTTCCAGCTGTGCATTTGAGGTGGTTGGCCAGCACAGTGTGTTTGGGGAGTTCTCCTGCCAGGAGTTCACGTGGCAGTGGAAGAGGAGCAATGGGCTGGTGGTGCTGAAGCCAGAATGCAGAAGTAGCATGACAGAAGGGACTTGCAGTGGGTGGAGGGTAGGGTTTCTTACAACCATGAGTAGTCTTGGTGTTCTGGAAGGAGTGTTCATTGCTAGGAGTGGATCCTACAGACCACAAGGAAGGAGTGATTGGAGTGGATGGTTTCTGGTGAGAAACCAAGAGCAGCTTTGGAAATTACCATTATGCATTAGTAGGTGGGGTCAGAGGACAGTAATGAGACTGCAGTAAAAGCTAATGGGTTGAAGTTGATACTGAGAGATTGGTAGAAAATATGAGATTTTGTCTCAGGGAGAAGAAAGCAGGAAACCTGTGTTAACAGGTGAGAATGGAGTCGTGCTGGGCCTTCACATTTCCTTTTCTTTTTAAAAAGGGATGTAAGATATTTTTCTTTCAGGAGAGATTTAAAATCTGAGAAGTCTACAAGACTTCAATATACAAGAATATATGTGGAGTGAGACAAAAAAGACTCAAAGAGGGGGAAAAAACAGGTTCAGGGGCATTAAATAGCAGCTGAAAAATCCTAGGTGTCTTTTTCTTCACAGTTGCCCAACTGGGACATGAAAATTATTTTACTTAAATGAATTTGGTGTAACTTTAACCTGTGCTTTTTCATTTTTCATAAGGAAGGCTAAAGGGGCACTGTCTGCCTCCTCTTGACAGGCTTTTTGGAGCTGCAGTTAGCACTTGTGTTTAGTCTGGTTTGACATACCCATTACTGGAAGAGGTGCAGTATATTACAGTATATTAACACACTTCTCTCATGCGGGGAGGTCACCTCATTTGAAGGGAGCAAGGGGAGCAGAAGTATATAATGCAGAAACTACTTCCCTGAGGCCAGTTAGAAGGTCTATTGCAAAACTGTACCCAGCAGTCAGATAAGGCCATTCAGATGATTTCTGACAGTGTCATTTACCATTGCTTAGGCTGTACTTATGTGAAAATTTAGTTATGTAGTACTTAAAATAGCCCACCTGAAACTAATTTTATTCTTGCTGAGAAACAGTCATTAAGATAGATACCAGAAAGCAACTCTATTTTTTACAATGCCAAACTGTTGAGTACTGGGCCTTTGTTAATGGGGTTTATCAGATGACAAAATTAAAATTACATAGCCAGTGTTGCTATAAACAATAACCCATAAAGTAATTGTGAGTTAACACCTTCATTTTTGAATGTATTTATTTCAGCCAGAAGTCATAATTAAAGCTTTTCAGTTACTCTTCAATAGCTTTAATTTGTAATATTTTTCTAAAATCAGTCTCTGCTTCCTTATCAGCACTAAAGTTTCTAGTGATTGTAATGCTAATTCAACTTGAGTACGAATGTTACATAAATTTTGCCTGGTAGTTTCTTGCCATTCTGAACATGCATCTTGGTGCAGGGGCTGTAGGAAAAATTAAAAATGAACCGTGCATTTTAATGAAAACCAGCAAACAATTTCCTGCATCACTTGGTATTACTATGTTCTAATTATGGTGATTGTGGTGTGCTGTAGCTGCTGCTTTGCTTTTCAGTCTGCAGAGTCTGGGTAGTTCTCTAGCAACACCAGAGAGGTTAAATTGAAAAGTTTTTGGTGCATATTTTTTTCTTAGGATATTGACAGCAAAAACAAAAGATAGTTTTTGAGTTCCATTCTAAATCTCAGCACATTTTGATGTATCAGCTGAAGTGGGGTTTTGCTATCTAGTTAAGATAAAAACTGGAAAAATAAGTTTTGCTCTACTATTATAATTAAACCAAGCTGTTTCTTGGTATAATTTATGTTTGGAGCCTCAGAATCATCTAAACAGGAGAAAAGTTGAATTCTCCAAGACCAGCAGTGTGCTGTGATGAAAGGTCAGCTTTTGAGACTTCAATGGGCATCCCTTTGAAAGAAAACATCAAGAGATACAGCAGATAAATAAAGCCTAACTTGAACATTTTAGCTTCTGGTTTAGTAACTCCTGGTAAATGGTTTTGTGTGTGAAAATATTATGGGATGTAATGGCTATTTTATTATTGATGATCTCAGAACATGAAAGTGCAGTATTGACATGTTTCATTTATGATGGCTCCTCTGTGGAGCCATTGGAACCAGTGTGTTGTCAAAGCCTTGTGGCCCTGTTTAGGACACTAAAGCCATATTCATTCTCCTTTCAGAAGAGAATGGAGGATTTTCCTGTTCCCTCTTGAAAGGGGAATTCCAAAATTTGAAATCCTGTAAGAGTGGTTTCCTTGACTACAAGAGTAATAATCTCTCTGCCATGAATTGTAAACACTTCCACACTAGCAAAGTCTTTTTATGTCTCTATCTGAAGTTAAGACATTTGTCTGTCTTTTCTACCATCCAAAATTCTTGACTTGTTTGGCAAACTAACTCCATAAAGCTTTGTCTTTCATTGGCTTTGTTTGTTTTGGTTTTCCCTTTTGAAAACAATTTGGTCTCTTTGTAGCACATTCCAGTTTTGTTCTCCTTTTGTGACTTGTTCCTCTTGCTTTCCTTCAACTTGAATTGAGAGAATTAAGTGCAGTTGTAGCTCTGATTAAAATCTTGCCTTAATTGAGTTGCAAATTTGCAATGACATATATTGGTCAGGGTGCTGATGTGGCACCTTTCCCATTCCTAGTGCCTTCCTAAATTCTGGCAATACTGTTTTCAGTTGCCTGTGTTAATTTATCCTATATTTCTCTCTTCTCATCTTGGAGTTCAGTATAGAGTGCAAATTGTTTTCTCCATGATAGTGACTTGTTAATTATCTGTCAGGAAAATTAAATCTTGTTTTGCCTTTCCCTTGAGGTATCTCTGATACTTGGTGTCCTTGTGCAGTTTCTGGTAGAATGTCAGTTCTGAGCACCATTGCTGTACAGATACACAAACATTTCCAGCTTCCTTTGGAGGGATTCATGGTGTCAGCTGACATTGTTCAAATAATCCTAAATTAAGAAGGTGGTGAGGAAATCTATCCATTAGATTTACATGGGATGTCTTCTAAGGTTCGAAGAGTAGCATTGCTTTGCCTTTCACTAACTCAGTTGAGTACCAGCCCATGTTTTTGTGTCTCACCTGCCTTACTGTCAGGGAATGCTGTGGGAATGAGTCTTGTTACTGATATGCTGAGTTATGTTTGGGGATGGGGGTCTGTTTTGGGTTGACAGGGACGCTAACAGTATTTAGGGGAAATTCGACAAATAAGTAGAAGATCACAGTTTTGTTAATCAAAGGTGCTAAATAATTAGGCAGAAATTATCTCTGTAAACCTTAGGAAATATGTTTTTGTTAAGTTTCTCAGGTGCTGATTTATAGTAAAGATGTCTTGTGGCCCTGGTATGACAGTTCTGTATTCTATTATATCATCTGTTTTGTATGCTGAGTGCTGAGAATGGAAAAGATGGAAACATGGTTAGATTGTCAGTTGTTTCCAATGAAGAAATTTCAGTTTGGTGGAACTGTTTGCATTCCTGTGGTCGGCAGTATAAGGAAATACCATGTTATGAAAAATTCCCAATTGTTTCCTTAAGGGCTCTTTGAGTTGCACAATCTTTTGATGGTTTTGTTTGTTAGAAAAAAAAAGAAAGAACTTAGTTGCCAGCTCTTCAGTTTGGAACTCAAAATTTTCTTAAATATTTACTAGAGCTTTGCTTTTATACTCAAGGTTTGGATTCAAACCAGAAGAGTATTTTCCTAATGCACACTGATCAGCCATTATAATATGAGTAGCTGAGGAAGAGTATAATTTCATTCCAGGGCAAGTTTCTTTGGGATATCCCAACAGTTCCTGGACTATCCATCATTGTGATTACTCATAGTTTCTGGATGCAGCTCTAAAACATTACTTCTCTAAGAGAGGCAGAGGTAGCTCTCAAGTAACCAAGTGGCTTTTGCACTTTAATTCTCAAGATAAATGGTATTTCTGACACAAAAATTCTTTTGTCCTACAGGATGAAGCCCACATTTAGCATTTAATTTGTACTTGCATTTTCAATATCCTGTTAGGATTTGTGTAGTATGTCTGATTTCTGACACATGTGGTTATTCAGATGTATTGAAAATTTTTGCAAAGCTGTTCATGTTCAATATCTGTCTTACTGCTGTCATCTCTTGCATTAAAATCCATCTCTCTTCCTAATTTATTCATCCAAGAATGTATATGGTTGTTTTCCCTGATCTGCGACCTGACTCTAAGTTTGTTCTTTAATGTGTGACTGTTACTCCTTCCCAGATTTTCTTTTTCCCATTCTTGATATGATCTTCATCCTTTGTTATTGATTATGTAATTTTATTTTGGGAATGGAGACATTTAACTGATGAACAAGAGCTGAGAATGTGACCTACACAATGTAAAGTGCAGTGAAGACATTTCCTGACTAGTACCTTTGTCAAGGTTTCTTGCTCATACTCCAGGGGTGGGTAGAATGGGATGAAAGACCCTGCTGGATTAAGCAGAGGGAATTAAGTCATGGCACTAAATGGCAGAGTAGTTTGATAATTGTCACGTATTTTTGTTGTTTTAATAATGAAAATTTTGAAGTGGGGAGGGATGAATAACTTATGAAAGTTCATTGAGTGGTAATAAGGAGAAGAGATGTGAAGTAGAAAAAAGAGATTGTAACAAAGAGCTTGTGACAAAGGACAGGAAAAAAATTTTCTCAGTAGCTGAGAGCTGCAGGATCTCCAGCCTGTGCAGCGCCCAGAGGTGGGGACAGAGCTGAGCAAGCTGCCCCTGGCTGTCCTGGGGCTACGCTGGCCCTCCTGGGCAGGAGCAGGGCTGTGCCACTCTGGGGAGACTGCAGTGGGGTCAGACACCTCAGATATGGGCACCTCTGTGCTCTGCAAACCAGTGCTACTAGACCTGAAGCTGGAAAATTGGAGAGACTGAAATTTTCCTGTCTGAGAGTGGTCTGTCAATGCCCTCTGGAAACAGTAGCTGCTAGCCTGGAAGAGAGTCTCTTCTTGCCTGTGACGGCTACGCTTAAAATAACATATCAGAGCTTGCGTAAAAATAGTATTCCCTTATCTCTAACAGTGTGAAGTAGATGAAAAATAAACTGTACCCATGCCAAGAATAAACAGTCACGTTAGAGTGTTTAAATTCCTGATGCTGTGGAGTACTCACGCTCTAGCATGGCATTTTGGTGCCAATGGATTTCTTGTTCTTTCCCCAGTCACTGCCATTGCTTTGTGTGCTCTGCCAGGGAGCAGTTGGCAGGACAGCAAAATGAGCAAATATACCCAAACCCCACAAAGAGCACCTAGGCAGAGAATTCTGTCCCCTAAATCTGTATTCCTGTCAGGTCTAAAAGTAGATGAAATAGTCTTGTGGCTGTTAATCTATATTACACCTGTAATACTCTGTATAAGTACATTGTTCATTCCTAAATGCAAACTTGCTGAGCAAGGCATTGACTTTATATAAGTAAATAATTCAGGGAAAATAGACAACTTGAGCAAGATGCAATAACATCTTATTTTTACTTCTCTTAGAATTTTGTTTTTTGCTTTAGAATATCTTGTAGTGATGGTGTCTTCCTGTAATTTTGTATAATTCTACTGCACTATTTTTGTGCATCTTGGTTTTTTGGAAGTCAGTTCTTTACTCATGAAATTCATAGAGCACATTGAATAATCCAGCTTTTAGTGCTGATGGGAAATGGGACAACCAGGCTGCTGTAAGTGTTGAAACTAGTGAAGTGTTTGTGGCGTGATATGCTAAGCAGTAATGCTTGAGGATACCACAGTGAAGTCATAAAAGAATAAAAAGGAAAAGCTGAGAGTGGTTGAAAGAGTCTGTTACAACCTGATGAATTCAAATGGGGTAACAAGGTGGTGAGAAATACCAGCCTTGCTTCATGGTAGGCTGAGCTCAGTGTTTTCACAATGCATAAAATGTCTAACTTGCAATGTATAGATCTTAGAAAATGTAGCATACGTTTTGTATGCATGTATGAAAGAAGGTGTCTGGCCCCTGTCCCCCAGGAAATAACTGTTTTTTCTTGGTGGAGTGGCTGAGGGAAAAAGGAAAATGATGGAAATATTTTGTTAGGTTTGACTGAAGATAACTTGTGGTCAAAGCCTGTGAAGACAAAAGATGATAGAAGGAAACAATTACTATTTTATTTACTTATTTTACATTCATGTTAGAAGATGAATGCAAGAGGAAAACCCATTCCTGCTCGGGGGTGGGAAAGGGTCAGAGCAGGGCGGTTGTTTCCGTAGGAGCTCTGGGCACTGGCAGCTGTCAGTGTCTGAAGGGAGGTGTTGTGTTCCTGTGCTGTGCTCCTGTCCCAGCTCAGGCTGCTCTGGAATTCAGCTTCCTCAGGGCTACCAGGGGAGTTGTGGATTGTGGTTGTTATGCTCTACTTTAAAAATGCAGCAGGTAGTCTGGGTTTTCTGAGTTGTAACCTGGTCAGTGTTGAGATTTCCAGCTAGACGCTCTTAAGTGAGACTTCCCTTTGAGATTTCGTTATATGAAAAATGCATTATATGATAACAAAATAAAATGTAATTCAATGAAAAATTCTGAAAAGGGGTTCAAGAAGTTACTGTAAATATACAGTACACAGTATATTCCAATTGTGTTGAGAAGCCTACCACAAGTCAGTCATGTCTTTTTTCTGTTTTACAGGTCAACTGTATTACTAGAGAGGAGGAGAGCTGTGGAAAAATTCAAGGTACCCAAAACATTTTGCTGCCTGAATTCTTGCTGTGTTCTAGTGTAACAATATTAAGGGGGAAGAGGGAACTGAGTCAGTGAACTGCCACTTTTAAAGTGGTTTTATTAAAAACCACAGACAAAAAGCCCCATCACAATAATCTCATTAATGTTGTGCAAAATACTTTTGTGGGATAAAGTTTTGCCTTAGCTTTGGTGTGCGTACAAGAGTCTGAACAAAGCTGCATAATAGTTGCTCTAAATGTGTAATAGAACTGCATAGACATAAGGGTATTGAGGTGTCCTGCAAGTTACAGCCCCAGTGAGGTGCATATTCCCTCTTTGTGTAGTGGGTTACAGGCACCAGCTGATGATAAATATCATCAAATACCAGGGAGTGTGGTGATGGAAGCTTTGACTTTCTTCAGGGCAGTTAGCAGACTTAGCTAAAAGCAGTTAACTGCTCCATGTGCAGCTCCTAAAGATGCAAAAGGAGTGGTATGAAGATGGCAGAACCTGACAGCAGCCTGGATTCTACAAGCTGGAACTGGGGATTCTTCTATACATTTTTCAGACACTTCTGTTAATGTCTTACAAGTGTATCTCTGGTATAGATAACATATATTGTGTTGTGGTTTTTATCTTTATAATAATAGGCAGCAAACACTCTTACAGTGGAATATTTTAGGGATTTGAATGCCTAATCTCTTATCTGGAGCATTTTTTGTCTAGCACTCTTTTCTGTAGCTCCCCAGGTCTTTATTAAAATAAGACAGTGTTATAATTTGCGTTTTCATGTCTGTTATGTAACTAAAAAGACTATGTTAAAATAATCCTGTTGCTAGCACTTGGATAGGATTCTTTTGAAAGATTTTTCTTAGTTGGAGAAAGTTTTTCTCCTTTCTTTGCAGTAAAGTATTATCTGTGAGATGCTACACATACCTTGCAAATGGAACGCAATGAGGCAGAAGCAAGGAGGAAGTCAAAATATTATCACTTCATCAAAATGGAAAGACAATGGCTTTTGGTAATAAAAGCTGTTTTTATACTTCTGTGCACTTCAAATTGAGAGGAGCTGAGCTGCCTTCTTCCACTAAAAGTGCATCAACTTGTTACTTGTTCGTAGTGATGTAGTGAGCTCTGGTCCTTTCTGTCCTGTGGATGCTAAGTTTGTGTTGTTTGTAGCTGTGTAGGTTGCTTGTGCCACACATTCAAAAGCAGTTTGCTACAGATGAGAGTACAGTTTATATGGAATTAATGTCTCAAATTTCTACTATAAATACAGCTTTTAGAGATGAGTTGCATTAAGTCTTTGTGATTGATGGAAAAAATAATGGACGTTTTCTTTTTGTTTGAAGAGTGTGAGAATTTAAAAGAAAGGGCAGCGCAATTTATGGTCCTGGTAAAAAAAAAATGTGTTCAGTTCTTGACCTGCTGGTGGTAGTTATGCTTACATTGCAGGTGATACAAAACTGCTCATGTCTGTTATTTAGACAGAATTGAAAATACAGGAGAGCAAAATCTGTCTGCTGTCCAAGAACAAAACCAGCAGTGTTGTTGTCACTGATGTGTTCATCAATAATGCCTTTCATTTCAAGAAACTGGGTAGTTTCTTGGTCCTTTTACTTTTGCTTTAAGGTGATTCAGATCATTGGTTCCACCCTGAAACTGAGGTCTTTGTGATGCTTGTGGTAGTTAAAATACAAGATGTTTTCCTGGGATCTTGGGAGACTGCTAGACATGGAGCCCCAGTGTGGCTGCATTCCCTGCAGTGTTGGACTGGCTTCTCCTACTGGCTCCTGGTAAGATGAGAATCTGGCAAAAAGCATAAAAATGAACTAATGTGTAGCTGGAAAAAAGATACAAGGGACTCTCAGACATTTTATCTGGCGTCTCCAGTGCTGAAGGAGGGGTTTCTATCTCTTTGCTGATTTTAGACAAGGGATTTTACTCTTGACGTTTTTTTGCCCCTCACTGTGCAGAACCTGTCAAATCCTTTTCCTGACACTTTCTCCCCCATCAGTCCCTCAAAAAGACTTCAAAAGAGATTTTTCCCAATTGCAAAAGGAACTAGGCATGGCCTTTCTAACTCACCCTGCATTTGAAGCATTGATAAGTAACATGTGGCTGGCTCCAAACTGCTGACTTTCCCAGCACTTAAAAAAACACGGAGTATGGTTTTAAAAGAAACTAGAGGATTGTTCTCCCTTCTTTGCAATTGCCTTTGTGTTATGTGTCCCAAGAGGTTTGATTCTTTTCTGTCTGAAGCAGTGAGAATTCACTACTGTCTTTCTGATTAACACATATTGAAAAGAAATGTCAAATTTTTAAAACTTTTCCATATGGGAAGGGTTTCTTTATTCATAATCTGTGTCACGCTCTTTAAGTTGTAACTTTCTTTTGCTTTAATGCCTTTGGATCATCACTATTTGGAGGTGCCCTAGCAGAAAGAAAAATATTATTTTTAGAACTTGATACTGAGTAAGAGGAGCCTGGAATCAAAATCTACTGTCATGCATAATTGTTTAAACCTGATATGGAGTTTGGCAAAGGTAGAGACTGACAGGTCTTTTCCATAAAATGTGGTTGGGGCTTCATCTGTAAAGACAGGGCATGCCTGAGGACAGCCCTGATCCTTTTAAGAAGAGTTGAGCTCGCTTTAAAGGCGAGGCTGAAAATGAAGAAGAATGTAACCTGGGGAGTTTTGAGCTTATTCAATAACTCCAATCTGATGCATCTCATTATAATGATGGGAGAACATGGTAAAACAATGGCCTTTTTATTTCGTGCTCTAAGGAACAATCTAAAAGTAAACTGTACAAAAATAGAGTAAGATGCATAACTAACATAAATCTGTTTTCCAATCTGTCACCTCAGTTGATTTTTCTTTCAAAAATAACAATAAAATCCCAAGCCCTCCCTGAAATACAGATGGTGTAGCTGTATTACCCATAACCATTTAACTTGGTCAAATAAAATCCAGCGTTGTCTCTTAGTTGTTGGGAAAGCTGCACTCTCTTCATGTTGTCCCACGTGGTTTGTGTGAAGAGAGCTCAGATCTTGAACTATTGAAATGTTGAAAGGGTTTGTTGGGGCTATTTTTGAAAACATCTCACAGAAATCTTAAGATTCAGCAAGTTGGTAAAGCTGATACTTCTTGTTTTATTTTCTCTCTCTGATATGAAGCATATTTCTAAGCTGCATTACTAAGGTGGCATTACTCATTTAGACTTTTAAAATCCCCTTGCACATAGTACTGAGGAAGAGGTCAAAGTAGGGCAGAGCAGGACAGTTGCCAAAGTATTTTTGCATGCTAGCAGTGTAGAGTTGACTAAATCTTTTGTCTGTGCCCTACTGAAGTGTCAGCCTTTAGTGTCCCATTCCTGCCACCTGCACACACCCTGTTTTCCAGCTCTGCTGAAGGTCATGTTCCTAACTAGGCTGCTGTAGTGTTGATGGTTTTGAGCCCCTGGGCTTTCTAATCCTTGAGAGAGGCTAGATGTGTTTGTGGGACTATTTTAAGCATCCTCTTGAGTGTTTTCCTCCCACCCTGCCCAGCATCTTTCAACATTCCCTCTCCATTCTCCAGACAGCCCTCACCCTTCCAGCCCATCAAGGAGGAATTGGGATGAACATTGGCTCAAAAACCCTTTAGGCATGATGCTTCCTGGAGTCAAGCAAAGGAAAGTGTTTACTAAGTGTTTACTCCTGAATGTATTCATGCAAACATGGAAAGATTGTGTTCTCCATCTTCTGTCAGCTACCAGCCCTGATGGAACCATATTTAATCATCCTAGAAGCCTGGGGTCCTCTGGTAAAATGTAAATTTATTGTCCCCTCTGATCCCCATTGTCAGTGAACTTCCTGATTTTGGTCAGTTTTTTAATTGGTGCTGTTTAAGTTGCCAGATGTGGCTCTTCAAATGTCAGTGACTATAGATAATCCTGTCTGCATGAATGATGAAACAGAATATGTGGCACAAGTGTATTTCTGCCTTAAATGCCTGTTTCCAGTAAAAAGAAGTCGTCTTGCCATCTGATAACAAAGAGAAAATTAAACACGGATCTGGGCTTATGCACATTTCATACAATTGTATAATCTGATGGCTTTTCCTCTAGAGAATCAATTTAAAACTTTTTTATTCCTAGTATGAGAAGTTTCAATGCATAGAAGTCTGAGTCTTTGCTTTTATCTCACTAAATATTTGTAGTTGAAGGCAGTAATATTTGTTCACGCCATATTTGCAGTCTGTGTTTTTCTTGCTCGGATTGAAAGGTAACCACGTTAATTGTGTAGATGATTTGTATTTAAAGTCCTGCATTGGCTGGACTTTTTTTTCCTGTTGAGATGAAGAAACTCTCTGGAACTCAGTTCCTGTTTACTTGGCTGTCTCAACCTTGTCCTGTATGGATGTGACAATGGTGTTTTATCTCCTCCACTTCTCCAGCTTTCCCTGCTGGTGGTAGTGCTCATGCTGAACCGAGCTGTTCACTGTGACCGGTTCACCAAAGCACTGGAGCTCTGCCCAGATACTCATAACAAATGAAATAAAATGTGGTTATATATTGTGCAAGTTAAAGTAATCAAAGAGAATATAAAAAAAAAGATTAAAGGAGATCCTGTTCAACATTTCTATAGTTGCCTTTCTCCTGAAAAAACACTTGCTTTGTGTGTAGCTCCTGTTGCTTTTAGTACATAGGTGAAAGAGCTGTGGGGTTGTTGGTTGTGTCTTTAATCATTATTTTAAAAACACAATAACTTTCAGCATAGATTGTTGTTACAAAATAGAACCTGGTTCTCTGTAACCTCAGCACCAAGTGATGATTGTCTTGTCTCAAAAGAGCCAAACCTAAAGTTTCCCTGGCATAAACAGATTACATTTGAGCACTTGTACTGCTTCTCTCGCTGTGATGGAAAGCTGGAGTAGCTTAGAAGCTGAGGATGAGGAAGATTAAGAAGTAAAACAGGAAAACATCACTCTAGGATACTTCCAGAACTGCTGCTACTTCGATGATCCATAACAGTGAGGAAGGCTTATCCAAATTCCTGCAACCTTTTAAATGCGAATTGGGTGCTTGAAGCAAAGATCCCACTTCCTCCTCGGGCATGCTGCTAATCCCTGAATTTGTGCAGAATTTCTGTAGCTTTTTCTTCTGCTGAGGATTTAGGAAAAATACATTCAGACTTTCCAAGACAGCACAGCTTTCAAAGGCTTTATTTCACTTATGTTAAAATACTGAATTCTTGTTGCTGCTGGGTTTTTTTCCTTTTGTCTTTTGCTTTTTTTTCCCCTCGAATGCCTGGAACATGTTGAAGAGTGTTGGATTGCTCTTTGCCATTTTCCCTTTCCGAGGTCCCTTTCATGGAAACAGTTTGCTGGCAGCAGATAAGTTTCTGTATCTCATTCCCAGTCAAATTCCTCAGTCCATGTGATGAAGAGTTTCATGGGAGGCAGGAGGAGGAAGAGAACAGCATTCATGTGAAGTCTCTGATTGCAGCAGGGAGCAGAGGAGCTTGGTGGGCACCTCCAGAAGGAATTGCAGGGAGTTGCTGGGCAGGGGAGAGAAGCACTGGGGCTCTGGTGTTCACCACACAAAAACATTTTCCAGCTGACACAGGAAGGCTGTTAAAAGTTAGTAATACAGATTGTTTTATCACATCCTCTTAATTATAAATTAATAAAGAACAGCTCTGCAAAGAGGAGCTGATGTAATTCTTCAGTTGCTTGTGACATGGCGATCAGATTTTCAGCTCCTTCTGTATGATGATGGAATTAAAGCTGGAAATGCTATTCAGAGTTGCAGACTAGTATATTTTAAGTGATCAGGCTTATAACTGCAAGAGAATAGATCCACCTTTAAATATTTTTTCCAAAATATAAACTCTTTCTACTTTGTTAGCATTATAGCTATTAATGAAATGGCTTTAGATGTGTCTCTCTAC
The DNA here is from genome assembly GCF_014805655.1 of Passer montanus. Classification (NCBI taxonomy): domain Eukaryota; kingdom Metazoa; phylum Chordata; class Aves; order Passeriformes; family Passeridae; genus Passer; species Passer montanus. Next base: position 9,565,263 of record NW_024366703.1, read on the forward strand.
ATCTACCACACTGTACTTAATTTTTTTTTAATTGCTCCTTGGCGTAGGAATAAATCTGTCCCTGATGACTTAAGACTGCTGAATCTTTGTAAAGCATAAAAAATCCAAATGTGGCTAGATGTGTATTAGCTCACCATTGTGTGTTTACTGTGGAGATTGTTGGATTTTACCAGGTTTAGCTTTATTAATCAGCTGCATAGAGTGAATGAGGAATATGTGTTTTAAAACTGGATTTTTCTTTTCTAATGTAGTTACAAACCTTGAAACTCTCCCACTCAATACCAATTTAACTTCAGCAACAGCCTGTGGGTTTGTGATTTGCCCCCCTTCACTTATTGAGCTGTATTCAGAAGTTGTAACATCCTTAGCAAATGCTGATATTTAGAAAGTCAGTTTTTTGTTTTCCCTCTGCTGAAGCTGGATTTGTATAATTTCTTGACAGTTCGGTTGTAGTAACATGGAGGTTTTCTCTGCGGCTAATGACCAATGATTCTTCATGGAAAAGAGTCTGTTAAATGTGGAATCAAGTTTAAGACTTGGTTTTGTTGTGTGTCAGGTTAAAACAAACTCAGTCAAGTTCTTTGCAGCTGATGCTCCTTTAATTCTGCTCCTCCTGCAGAGCTTAGGCTGCTAACTGAGACTTGCCAACACTCAAATCTGCTGGTTATCAGCATGGAGTGCTAGGAGCTGTGATTTATGGTGTGTCATCTTAGGCTGAGGGGAGTCTTGGTTCAAGGGGAATGGGGTAAAACAATCAGTAACAAAACATGAAAGTCTGATTGATTGCTTTATGCTCCACGTTCAGGAACAGTTTTGCAGTGGTTGACAGTTGCTGCTGTTCCCCAGTGTCTGCATCTTAACATAGAGATAGGGAGGGTTTCATGTCAAGAAGTTCAGTTTGAAGCTTATCTGTACCAGTGATTGGACTAACCTATAATTATCTTAATTTTAAATTCAATTTAATCACTTTTTTGGACTAACAGTAGTGCAGCTACACAAATTGCTGAGTGAATTGCTGAATGAAATGTGTTTATACTCCATGGAAATGGACCACTTATACTTCACATAGACTGTTACTTTAGATTGAGTTAATTCTTCTAGTAAACTAAATCAGTCACCCCCTCAAATGTTACAATTAAACAACAACAAAACAAACCCCTCTGCATTCTGTTTGCAGTGCTGGAGTATGTGTTCCTTAAAAAAAAAAGTTTTGAAACATTGTAACACACAATATCAATAGTGCTTATATTACATCAAACGTTTGGGGCAGCAATCTGCTGCCATAAAGGTATGGAAGGAAACAATTTTGTGTTTCCAAAGCCTGTGGATACAAGTCTCAAACTTGTTGAAGGAGTGACTTGAGCAAATATCAGTGTTGCTCTCAGTACGTTTGTGTCTGGATAGCAAAGCTGTTCTTCCCTGGCTCCCAGGAACGTGTCTGTATGATTCAAGTTCAGTGGTCTGAGCAGTGCAATTTCCCTGCCAGCCTCCTGCCTTTGCTAGTCATCAAAATGAAAATGCTCATTATAAGGAAGTTAAAGCCTGCAGGTAGTAAAGTGGCTTTTAAAAGAATTAATTAGAAGATGGATAAAATACATACCCATCTACTGAAGACTTCAGACTTTCTGTTGTTGCTACTTTTTATTTTTAAGAGGCAAGGAGGGGTTTATAGCAGGGTTTAGGAATCTCTTAGCAACGAGGAACCATCTTTCAAAAGTTGAAGTTTTTGCTGAAGAAAATAGAAGAGGAAAAAAAACTCTCTCACAAATTAAATTTTAAAGTGTAATAAGTCTGGCCAGAAAATATTCTGAGAAACAATTTGCTAAAGATACCAGAGCCAGCAATAAATCCTTTAAATTGAATCATTTCAAGTACATCAAGAATGAACATCCTGCCAGACAGACTGGAGAGCTGATAGATGACTGAAGTATAGAAGAAATACATGGTGAACGTACGGCACAGTAAAAAAGCTAAATTATCTTTATCCAAGTTGACTTTCCTGAGAGATTTTAGGGCAGAAACTTCATTTTGTAGGTCTATTTTGAGAACTGGTCTCAAATTGAAATGTTGGTAAAAAACATTTTTAGAACATAGAAAAAAAAAGCAGCAAATTGCCAGGAGTAGATTCCATTTACCCGAGAGAGCTTACGGTAACCACCAGTGACAACACTGATCTGGCAACCGTGATCTGCTGCTTAAAATGGCTGCGAGAGCAGAGCAGGAAGATAGACTAACACAATTTCAATGTATTAAAAGCATTCCAGGAATAGCCAGGGTACCACAGACCTGCAGGTCTGTACAGGCAAGTTGGTGTGTTTCATTAGGAACAAAAACCACAAAATTGATAAATACGTGAGCAAATGTGTGGGCAAAATCTTATCTCAGGATTTGAGGGAAGTACTCATGTGCATTTCAGATAGATGGCCTTTAACCTTAGGGTGGGACATGCAGTTATTTAGGTCTCATTTTCCTCCTCTTCAGCTTGCAGAGTTGAACTTGCTGTTGGTGTGAAATGCAAAAAATCCCCAATCATTTGCTCTGTAATCATATAACTTTTTGAAAAAGGTACTTACTTAACAGCCAGGAACAGAATAGTATACCACAGTGTAACTTTGTGATAAATTAGATGGACCTAAATAAATAAATTCCAGTATGTTTTTATTGGAAACAGTGGACTGAAATTAACTGTATTGCCTCAAGAGCACTAAATGACACATATGTAATAAAAATCTTTGACTGCTGATGTACATTAATTTAGATGTGAATGTTTGTTTACTTTTGGTCAGGTTCTGACCACAAGATGTAGGTGAAGCTTACTCTGTGGTATGTGTGGCATTGTCAGTAAGTAGACTCCTATGAAATCTGCCAAGTCAGAATTTTCTCACAGTGTATGTGATTGGCACACATCACACTGAGTGTTTGTGACTCTTTCTTACATTACTGATGACATATACTTCTTGGTAAGAAGATACAAAATAATAAGGTAAAGTGTCATATTGGCATCATACCAGGCTTTAGGGAAAAAAAATTGTTTGGACTAAAAGCAGCTTCGAGCTTTTTCATGGCTAGAGCCTCTTTAAGGTACTTAATGATGGTGAAATAGCTTTAAAGTGAAACAGATTTACTAGACCAGCTGAAAGGCCCTCTCCAGCATCTGTCAGCTTTATACCAGTTTTGTACCAAAGAATTACAAAATTACCAAAAAACCTCACCAGAAAGGCAAGGTTACTTCCATGGAAATATTTTCTTTCACCAAATCTTTCCCTTAGGCTTTGGGAATATACACTTTACATAAAATTATGCTATTCTTTTTCAAACATAAAACATGAAGTTTGCACCATTGCTATTTTGCACATTGTGTCATATGGAAGAAAGCATATGTTTGTAGGTGGGTACTGATAAGCTTGTATGATTTAGAAAAGTTTTCAAAAATCCTCTCATCTTCACCATAACTTAGTGTTGCATGTTTGTCATGCCAATTCAACCCTGGCTCATCTAACTGTCATAAAAGGAGGAGAGCTTAAATCAGCCTTTACAAAACACATTTCAGTGCAGTACATTCAATACATTTCACTGCAATAAACTCTTTATTGCCATGAATTCAGCAAGGTGCTTGTAGTGGGCTGATGGATATGAGGGGTTTGTTGTTGCCTTTACTCCACTTTCAGCATGAAACATTAAAGGATTTCTACTATAAAGGAGTGTTAGTTTATTTACATGTCATGCTGACACTGAGATGTAGAGACTCTAGTACCACATTCATGTCAAGTGTGAGTTGTGCAGTGCATTTGCTAACTTTTTGGCTCATTTTTCTTTCTTGACAGCAACAGTAAAATACAGAAGACAGTCTTTGAGTTGCATATTAGTTTCAAGCACTTACTGGGAATGGGAGAGAAAGTATTGTCATTATTTTAAAAATCATTTATGGAACTTGTTAAATACTATTTCCTATTAAGCTTGTTTGATTTATAGTAGTCTCCATGGATGAACATTTTTGTAATCAAATAAATTTGTATTTTGATTGCAAACCCAATAAAATATGTATGCTACCTTTCCTCTATTCCTCCTTCCTTCACTTTTCCTCCTGTTCTGTTCCCTACATGTTGAGATTTTATTCCTTTATATTTTTTGAGGAATTGGTCATATATTTTTACTTAATGATTGTTATGTTGGCAGTTCTTGCACTTGGTATTCTGAAACCTTGTTGGTGCCTAGTGACAGTTTCTCACAGCATATTTTAATCTACTCTCACAGATCTTGGGATGTAGTTGGCACTGAGGTTCTCTTTTTATACTGTGTTGTATCTCACTGCTAAGAATTAGTCTGTAATATGTGTTGTTGACTTGGGCAATGTAAAAAAAAAGACCTCTAGTTGTGAGATGCATAGAAAAGTGTATTACCTGTTGTGCACGTGAATTGCAAGAATTTAATGAATAGACTCTTATTTTTATATCTGGCACTTGGATTTTTTTTCCCCTGGGCTAATAAAATAGTTAAGTGATCTCTTCTTACATGTTCATTCTGTCTTGCCTGTAGCTTGTCGTTGTTTTAGAGCAGCACGTGCCTTGCATAACTCGAGATCTCTGCAGTATCAGTGCCTGCTTGTGGGTTGTGTGCCTCTGTTGGACACACTGTCAGTCTATGGCACAGCCAATGAAGTCTAGATAATTACTCACTTCATGCCAGAGAGAGCTTAGTTAGACAGTGAATTCAAGTGGTATGTAATTATCTGAAGTTAGGCAGAAAGAATTGCACTCTAGGACCTAACGGTTTCACAAACACAAATGCTGAACATGAAGATGTTAAATTTCAGTACTTAATATAGATGATAAATGACAACTGTTACTTTAGGACTTAGGAATTTTTATTTCAAACCGGGAACTTTTAGACATTGAGCAACTTTGTTCCTGATTCACATCTCAGAGAGAGAAGAGCTTAAGTCATCCCTAGTGACTCACAAATTATTTAACCGTGAAGTATGAACTGCTCTTGCAAGTTCAGATGGTGCTATTTATCCTTAACTATTATGTGATGTAAGCATTTCTAGGCACAATCAAACAACTTCCACATTTCAGTAATTATTCCAGCAAATGTGATATGTGTACATATTCAGTATAAGTAAAACAATTTTCATGTATTACAGCTGGATGTGAAAATTAGGGACTTTCTAAACCCCTTTTGCATTCTTTTGGTGTGAAATTTTTTGCTGTATATCAAATCTGAGAGGTGTGCACAGCTAAACCTCACTATTACTCATATGTAAGTCTGGTTTGGGATATAAGTAGTATGTGGGTTTGGAACCCTCTCTGCATCTGAATTTTAGCCTTAGTGACTAAAATTTATATCCAGCTTGAAGCATCATTCCTAAATTTAAATGGTAAATCCTTACAAGCAGAAGAATTGTGGTTTATTTCTGGGATAGATCTTTCAAGCTTTTAAAGAATACATAGATCTTGGATAGGTTTGCTTCACAAGAGAGAATTTTGCTCTGGAGAAGCAGCAAACAAGGAAACTAGTCAGTGAAGAGTTGTGTTTAGTTAGCCAGTTGGCATATGTGCACTTGCAAGATTCACTTCAGTGATTTCTATTTGTAGTGCTCAGCTGAGTTCTACTGATGCAGTAAAACTTACTGTTATCACTTTTAACATCTATCAGTATTTTCACAGCCTCCTATCAAAATATTGCTGAAAACTGAGCCTGAGAAACAAATTTGAAATCAATAACTAACACCCATTCTAGTTAGTGTGGCTGGGGTAGGAGGAATTTTTAAGCTATATAATTTTTCAGGCATCTGCAGCTCTATCACCATTCCCTTCTTTACTGCAATATCTTCCATTTTGAGGTAAGTCTAAAAAAGCCTTTAATCCTGGGAATTTTTAAAGACTTCTCCATGTTCTGCTGTTTAAAAATACTTGTGTCTTCTGTTGTCCAGTATTTAGAATAAGTAGGATATTAAGAAATAAAATTATTTGCATTGCTGAACTTCATGTGAAAAGAACTAATGGTCTTGAGAAGGTGGCCTACACACCTTGGAGGTCTTGGCATTGCTCAGTGTGATGTGATTGACTGATCACCTCCAGAAACTTTCTGTGCATGTTTCTAATGTGAGAAAGTCAGGTTTTGCTGTGGCAGACAACAAGCAATGTAGGAAATCATCCCCCAATGGATTTGCCCAATGTTGAATAGCTAAAAATGAAATGGTGGGAAGAATGATGAGTGCTATTCTTGCTTTCCAGCAGCAGTGGAACTGTTCATACAGCAATTCAGTGAGATTGCATGCAGTCTAAATTGTGCTATGCTTCTGATTTAAAAATGTGCTGCTTCTGTTTAGCCTTTATTGAGTCATTGGTTCCAAGAGAGAAAAAAAAGATGGTATTTTAAGCCATTTGTACAAATTCATATCTTCCAGTCAACCATGGAGTTTGGATTTACTTTCCTTGGGAAGCTGTAAATTACTGAAAGTCCTCTACTTTTCTATTTTCCAAATTTTAACACTGCATGCTTGTATCATGGTTTTGGAGACTATACCAAGCTTCCAGAAATATAGCTCTAAACTTCAGACATCCTTCTTTGAAAAGGCAATATTTAAATATTTTGTCAATATTGTTTGCTCAAAGGATATTTTTCTACCATTTGTTTTATTACTGTATGGACATATCACAGTTTTATTTCTGCAGAATGTTTTTCTTTTCATGCATTGGGGCACAAGCGTGTAGTTTTAGCAGACTCGGTTTATTCACCAAAATACACAAGCTGGTACTTCATTGCTTTTTTGTGAAGGGAATAGCCCTGTGACAGTTACTTCTTACCATAGGCACTGGTCTTGAAAATAGTCAAGTGAAAATACTTTCTTATTAGTGTCACTCTTTTGAATACCTGTGCAGTTTTGAGAGGATTGATTGCTCCATCCAATGAAAAGGTGACTTGCTGCTACTAAAAATCAAAGGAGCTATTTTTTACTGGTGGTGTTGGAGAAAAAAAATGCCAATAATATATATTAGAAATGTTTTGGTGTGTGTGGCTTTACCCAGCAAGAAGGAATCAATTTGGAATTTTTAAATGGGGACTGGCTTGGATTAACTGGCGAGGAAAAAAAATACATGTTGTTTTGAGTTCTTAAATGTATTAGAGGAAAAAATGAGCTGTTCATGTAAACTGGTGAGTTGTGGTAGGATGAAATTTCCAGGGCTCTAACAGGGTGAGGTTTGTCAATGGTACAAATAGCATCCCCCTTTTATGTACTCTGTGCCTTTCCTGAAATCCCAAGGTAGCATGAGGGGATTTCATTCACAGGAGAGACTCTAAAGGACTGAATTCTGCCTTCAGTTCTGGGGCCTCAGGGCTGCAGGCATTGGTGAGATGACTTAGCAATACATAGTAATTTCTCAACAATAAGTCTTACTCTGGAATGGATGGAGCCAAGTCTCTATTGCAGCTTTGCTGGGTAAGCGTGATCTCAAATGACAGCAACAGCTTTTGTGAAGTGCCCCCAGATCTACCTGTTTGACACCAGCCAGCATAAAAACATCTTGGCAGAGCTGGTACAGACATGCAGGTTTCTGAGCTCATCCCACCTTGTCTCTGCCACTGTGTCCTGCAGGCTGAGCCTGGCTTGGCTGGCAGCTCCTCGTCCCCCCTCGGCCTCCCTCTCCCCCAGATAACTTTATCCTCATAGCACAGATACTCAGTCTGGATTTCATTTCTTCCCCTCCAGCTCCGTGTGATCCCGCGTGCATTCCTGACGCGTTACCAGCAGCCCACATCTCCGAAAGTGCCGTATCAGCTTTCAGTGGCCAAAGCTCAGAGGGGAAACAGCCCAGTTCCTCCATGCACAAACAGCTGGGCAGTTGTGGATGGAATTAATTGCTGATATGCACTGGGCTGTGTTTTTCTTCTCTTGTCATTTCCTTTGCAGCTGTGAAAGGCAAGGTTTTAAGGCTTTGAAAACAGCACAGACCTTCTCAGTGGGAGTAATGTAAGAGTACTGAAATATATGTGTGGATTAGGATTTGCATATGAAGTAAAACCTCTCCTAAGATGTAAGATCCAGCACTGTTGACATCGATATTCAAATTCCAGGTGCACCTTGCCAAATTAATTTCTGACTTTGGATTTCCAGCTTGAGAAAAAAATCTGGTTGAAGAGATTTGGATTTCTGAAAGCAGTAATCATTGTTTTCTGAACATAGGAGTCTGAAGTTGAGCGTTGAAAGCAATCTGTTATGAAAATGGTTGTCTTCCATGTATACTCTTGGAGCTAATTTATAAAATGGACTGATGTTGCTTTAGCCAAATGTGAAACAGTGAAGTTGCTGAAAGTCATGTTCCAGCCCAGCAGTTATGGGAAATTTATCACGGGGTTGGAAAATACATATGTTATTAACAGGGCTGCATGTCTGCCTCGAGGCTTCACCCAGCCCATAACAATCCAAAAACAAACCACCCATCACAAATTAAAAAATGCTGTCAAAAGTAGATTCTAAGCCCTAATGCTGTCAGAAGCTGCAGCATGCTGGGCTTAGTTGTAAAATCAGTGGAAAAATGTGTGGTACCTGTTGTTGAAGATAGTATTTTGTGAGCTTCCGGTATGAAAGTATAACAGATATTTTTCCCCTTGTTTATTAAACTGCTTTAAATGCACTTTTTTTAATGGAATTGTTACACCTCCCCTACTAGTAGGCTTATGCTGCCATGCAATTTACTCAGGGGAAGATCTCTAAGCTCTTTTGCCAAAATAATTACAACTCTTGTAAGTATTTTACTAGTACACAGTATTTGCATACCATATATTTATAAATAGTCTCATACCTGAAATGAATAGTTTAAACAAGTGCTTGAAAAAGGTTTTGTTGTTTTAAGACCTGGTCTTAATAACTAAATAAATGAAGTTGTACAAATATGCTGAAAATGTCCCCACCAGCTTGGGTTGTGTAAGTCCTTGTACTGTAAGATGAGTATTTCAAAGGTCCCACTGAAACCAGGGCCAATATTTGTGGTAAATACTGTGCAGAGTAAGGAAGGGTTGACAGACCAAGATCTTTAATAAATAAATAAATAGAAATTGCACAACTCTTGAAAGGAGACAAACTTCTAGTCTCAGCACCCACATCAGCCAAACTCTTGCAGAGACTGCTGCAGAGAGCTGTGGGATTGTACTTCCAGCAAATGCAAAGGAGTGCATCCTTACATGCTAGTTTTTCAGCCTTCCATGCAAGGGATTTCCGCAGCGACCTTGTCTGTCGTGGCTAAGAGCACGCAAGGGGACACCAACCCAAGTCTGGCTCACATGGTGTGCAGGAAGTTCAGCTGTAGTAATTTGGTTGTAAATCTGAGCCAGGGAGTCAGTAACTCAAATCATGGCTGTTACTTCAAAGAACGAAGGTTGCCTCCTTGAAGGGCTTTTAGTTTTTATAGCTATACAAAAGTTAACTATTACATAAGTTGTATGTTGTACATATCCATATATATGTTCATATCTTATTATAAATATACATGTATCATAGGCACTCTGTTCCATATCTGTCATACTAAGTACTTTTTTGGCAGGTAGCAGAAGTTATGGAAACAATTAAAATTCCTGTGCAACACTGGATTACTTATTTGTTTGGAAGAGTGGGTGGTGTTGTAGGGAGGGGAAAAAGGCAGATCTCTGCTTCAAAACCAAAGAGTAAAAGCATTCTGGAGTGGTTTTGCCAGAAGGTCTTTTTGTCAATTTGTGTTTGGACAGCAAGGTCTGAGTATCAAGAATAGAGTTCTGGGGTTTGCACTCTGGTGTACGTTGTTAGTAAATATTTAAGGAATTATAGAGCTGCAGTTGTTTTTATGGCCAGTAACCAACTGGTGATCCTTTCAAGGCAATAAACAGTGTATGAGAACAGTGTTCTTAATTACCCCAGCATGTAAGAAGTTGTTAAAGGTTAGAGACTGGTTGTTCTCTGCTCTGCCTTCACTTTAATCTAGTGCCTGTCTGACTGCAAGATTAAGAGTGGCAAAAAAATCCAACCAGTTTTATGGAACTCATATAGGAGCTGGGCAATTTAATTTCATCCAACAGTGAGTATCTTGATCCAGACTGTCTGCGCTGTGTTTCCTGTGGGTTACGTGACAGGTTGGTGGCATGATTTGCTTTGCAAACCTGTAAATGAGTTCGTGTTTGTGAATCTTTCAGCTGTGGTTTCTTTCTCCACCCTTTTCTCATGAATAAACTTGAAAAATATTTAGGACAAGATTTCTCTGGACTCGCCACGTCTGATGGTATCTTTTTCAACTTTGGTCTTTGTATATATGTACTTCTAAAACAATTGGGAGGTGTGGTGCAGTGTGCTTCCTTGGAGGGAGGCTCTGTTAGTAAAGATTACTGATCTGTGAGAAGAGTCAACTACAGAAAATGCTGAAACTAGCACTGCCTAGGAGGAGTCTGTGGCTTTGGTTTTTAACTCCCTTTGGGTTTTGTCAGTAACTTGGAACAGGGAAGTGTTTGGTCAGCTGTGGTGTAACACAGAAAAGATTCTTGTCCTGACAACTACATTTATCAATGTAGTAATAAGTTCAGTGTCTTAAACAACCACCTGACCTACTACATGAAGAAATTGTATGCAGTCAATAAATACTTCAGATTGTTCTGTATGTGACTGACAAGCCATAGTTGACTAATGAAATACAGGGTTTGGCAGAGCTTTAGCTCGAGACATCGTTGAGTGAACTTTGTGTAAGAGTGGGTTCATTCAATAAAAAATAAAAGGAGCATTTAAAGAGCCTTTTATTCCTGTCATAAAGATGCTTTGTGCTATTGCAGTTGTGTGTTTGACAGAATGGTTGGGGATGGATGCTGCAGATAGTTGTCTTGTAATTTGAGTGTCTTCTATTTGACACCAGCATGATTTTATCTTCAGTGTTGTGACATGACTGGTGAGTTACAGTTTCTCTGTTTGAATGGAGTTTCCCACTGTAGTTAGTATCATGTATCCATAAATCAGTCTGTTAAAGTGGTCATTCTGTATGTTATGGGATGGGTTGGGACTTGTTGGATTTTTGTTGTTGTTGGTTTTGGTTTTTTTTTTTAAGGAAATGAGATCTGATTTTGCTTCTGCTTAAGCCAAGTAGAACACCAGACTCAGTAGGACTGGGCTCAGAGTTTTGAGTGTTTGTTGGCAGCTAAAGTGAGCATAGCCACATGGGGCACAGGGCTGATTCCACTGTGCTGCAGTACCATGGGTCCCTGTACCTTTGAGCTTTTAAGTCTGTGAAATAAAATTAATCAATTATATTTTGGTTTGTGGCTGAGTTTGGTTTGGGATTGTTTTTTTTTAAATTGTTGTTGGGTTTGAGGTTTTTTATAGGTAGGTAATCTTGATATGTTTAAACAGATGGCTCTCTAAAACAGCTCATTACTGGTCACACAGTTACAACAATTATTGTTGCACTGTAGTTCCCCATCTCTCTTTACTGTATCAAAGTAGTTCAACTTGTGTGAGTATGTGTGCTAATGAGTTTTTATCATCTGTGTGAGTAGTAGCAGACTAGATATTCTGACATATTAGTCATTACAATGTGATAGATAATAGAGAAGTCTACTCTCATTTAAAGCTATAGCAGAGTGCATGAGACAGCCTTCATTAATGTATGCTGCAATTATATTGAATTTCTTCAATTACATCAGATTCTTTCATTACTCCAGAATCAGAGAGATTCTTATGGTAAAGGCATGACCAACTAGTTTTAAATTGTCTATTAAATTCAATTTTCTAGTATTCAAAAGCATACATGCACCCTGGTCAAAGAGAAAAAAAAAACAAGAGCTAAGTGCCCAAGTATTTTAAAATATATAAACTGGGGAGAAGCAATGAACAAAAAGCTTCTAACTTTCAGTAGATTAATCATGCTTTCAACATCTGGAATGAAGGTTTTTCTTAAGCACAGTTTTGAGATACACAATATTAATCCCAAAGCTTTGTGAGGGCGAGCAGAGCTTAGCCTAGGAGGCAGATACTAAGTTCTGGCATTAGTTTTTTTGCATTGTTTCCACATTCTGGCACTCCACTCCATTTCCTCGCCTCACTGAGCACTGAAAGGGACATAAATTGACATAACTAGATTTTTGTGACTGGGGCAAGGGAAGCAGCCTGAAAGATAAACTTTAACCTGTCATCCTGTCAACAAATTTGCATTGTTAGAAAAGTAAGAATTTATGTACCATGGAGTCAAGAATAGTATGTAGGGACAATGCATTAACAAAGTGCATATCTGAAGTTAATTTATTTCAGCCTAAAAATAGAACTTAAACATCCCACTGTCTGATTTGCTTTTCCATTAAAAAAAATTATGTTTCCATTTTCTCGGTCATAAAAAAAGCTTTGAGTACTCTCACTGCCTAAAGCAAGGAAGTCTGAACTATGACAAAAGTTAATGGCAAAGTAATGGAAGAATTTGGCCTGTCCCTGCAGTTTTGGGACTGCTAACTTCTCTTAGCAGTCTATACTGCGTCTTGAGCATGCTGCAGTTCAGTTATGCAACCTTGGGAAGTTTCTCTCCCACTGAATGCACTGTTCCTTTATTAAGGCTAATGGGAGTCATGTGTTCGTGTCAGTGGGAAAGCAGACCCTTAAAAATCTTTCTGGTAGATTTGGTGGAAACAGAGCTCATGTTCGTTACTGCTGTTCTGGGCAGTTGGATGTCTCATTAGCGGAATGTTAATGATGTTCAGCGAACTTCATTACTGGACGAGAGGATGTGGTGAAAATATAAAACTAGTGACTTTTCAATCTTATAATTTCCTGTATTGTTGGACTAATTTCTGCCTGTTGTGTCCTTTCTCCCATCCCAGTGCTTACACGCTGTGTACCTGGAGTCTGGTGGATGTGATGCTGGGGGTACTCCAGCCCTGCTCTGGGGGCTCTCTGCCCTGAGCCCATGCTGTGGCTCCCCTCTCCTGTGAAACTTACAGTAGAAACCATTAGATTGTCAATCTTTCTGCAACCCCAGGTAGGAAGCAGATTATAAACATCCAGCAGGTGGGAGGCAGATTTTAGCTGTGGGACTGTCAATGCAGTATCTTTACTGAGTGCAGAGGGAGCAAACACGGCTTTGCTCCCACAGCCCCTCAGGGAAGGCGATGGTGAGACCCACACCATCCCTTCACTGAGCAGATGTTCCTGCAAACCCCCACTAACAAAAACAAACCCACCACGTCCCCGCTGAGCCGCAGGATGGGCTGGCCCCATGTGAGGCCGAGCCCTTGGCTGGCAGTGGGAATTCGCTTACCCTCGGAAAACGCGGCCTTTCGTTTTATCTCGCTGAGGCGACCGCGGGGGAACAATGGGTTATTAGAGCATTGGAACAACACGGGCTTTGAGTGACCCCACGGTGCTGTGTTCTGCAGGCGAGGCTAAAAGGAGAGACTGGCTGCCCTCAGAGTTAATTTGGCAGCTGCTGCCCGGGGGCCTGGGCTGGTGGTGGCTGTGAGGTGAGGGCGGCCATGAGGGAGCAGGGAGGGCTTCCCCTCAGGGCCGTCTCTGGGAAAGGGAAAGAAGCAAACACAAAAACTGAGAGCTGGCAAAGTTGAAAGCATTCAGTTTGTTTTCTCTTTCTAGTACAAAATCTGTTTTCCTTCATTCTTCAGCTTTTAAGACAAAACTGTTACTTTGCTGGTTTTTGCCACTGACAGTAAAAGTGGCTGGAAATGGCTGAATGGCAGGTGAAGTGTCTGGTCACAAGCAGAAAGGTGCTGACCTCCCCAGTTCTATATTCCACCATATGGAATGGCACAGTTAGGGTTTCACATCCCATGCAGGGTCCAAAGACTTTGATCTTAAATGTGGCCTTTGGAGGTGTCATCCTCCCTGAAGGTCATCCCCCTGAAGCTGTGCACATTGATGAGCAATTTAGGTAGATTATGCCATTGATATCTCAGAAGTTAGAGTCCCAGGATCACAGAACAGACTGAGTTGGAAGGGATGCACAAAAATCAAGTCAAATTCTTGGCCCTGCAAAGAAACATCCCCCAGAATCACAAAATGTGCCCAAGAACATTGTCCAAGCACTTCTTGAACTCTGTCAGACTTGGTGCTGTGAGCACTGCCCTGGGGAGCTATTCCAGTGCCCAGCCACCCTCTGGCTGAAGAAGCTTTTTCTAATGTCTGATTTCCTGTACCAGAAATTTGTTTTTTCAGAGGAATAAGGGTGTAGGGCAATGTTTTAGCTTACAAACAAGGTATGTTCCAGGTATGTATGCTGCTGGTCTTAAAGGTGCTCTTATATTAGAAGCGCTCATATTTCAGTGTTGGTAACATATGTAGAGCTACAGAGTAGACATGAATTTTGAGAAAATCCAGAAGGGACACAACATTCAGGTGTTTGCCAGTAGCAATACTCCTCTTTTGTAAAGCAGAAGCCATTTTTTTAGTTCTTCAGCTTTCACTTACACATATAGCCCTAACAACAAAAAAAAGAAACCACCCCTCCTGATGACACTTCACTGTCTTGGGTAGAATTTTCCTGCCTCCGGGGCTGAAAGAGGAGCCCATCAAGTGAGTTATTTGTAGGTCAGTTGGTCTTTCCATGATGAGAAATAATGTGATGAAACTAGTTTTATATTCTGGACTGGTGTACCTATTGCATGCTGAGGTTTTATGTGTATTTTTAATGTGTTTTTCTCAAAGCACATAATAATGAAGAATTGTGGCATCCCCTTCCTGGGTAGCTATCTACTCAATATGCAAATGTATTCCCAATGCCCTGCTGGAAGCCTCCCAGTCAGTCCTCACTGAACAGTTCCTGCATTGCATGTGAGGGTCCAGAACCAAAGACTTTGCTGTCAGTTTGGTGAAGGCAAAACGGGCTCTCCATGGAGGAGGAAATTTTTAATGGTTATGATGTGCACTTTTTTTTTTCCTCTTTTTTTATCAGTTGGGGAAAAACAAGCAGTGGCAGCAGCTGTGCCATGTGAGCGAGTGTGTCATGAGCCTGCTGGGCAAGGCATAGTGAAGGGCATTATTCCACTGGGAGGTTGGCACTGGCCATGGCCCTCCAGAGTTGCCACAAAGGATTTTCTGTTCGACATCTAACGCAACAAGCACATTCATATGTTTGCAGAGGGTTTCCATGGAAACCGTGTAAACTGTGATGCTGGCAGACAGAGGCAAAGGTTATACTATTGTAGAGGCCCTTTTATATTCTCTTTAAATGTTTCAGGGCAGCTATATTTCTTAACTGATATTCGGAGCCTGTGCAGCAATTTGTTCAGTTTTTTGGTTTGGTCTTTTTGTTTTTTCTCCTTCCCCTCCTCCCCCTTGTCTTTTTCGTGATTGTACTGAGGAGGTCAGATGAGACACAAGAATCACAATGAAAATGTGGTTCTCTTTTTTTTTTTTTTTTAACACGAGATCACTTGAGTGTCATTATTTGAATTGACTTATCTTTCTGTTAGTGATGATGATGCAACTGGAAATGGAAGAGGAGAGCACAAAAAAAAAATTCAACCCCTACTAGTACATTTCTCTTTTTTTTGAGTGCTTTTATTGCTCAGGTAGAACTAACTTGGGTCATTGCTCACTGGCACATGGAGAATTTTGAATGCTGGTCTCCTCTCAGAACAATGAACTTATGCTATTTATAGATACCAGTTTTAGCACTGGCTAGACTTGAGTATGCTTTGAGGGTTCATGCTGTTTTTAAATTTAACCTACAAGTTTAAATTTCCAAACATACCTATTGCTTTGTTCATGTTTCAGAAGTACTCCCACCGTGGGCACAAATGTTGCTCATTAAGAAGAAAGAAAATTATTGGTTCTTCTATATCCAAGTTCCCCTTTGATAGTCCACGTTTGCAAAATTATGCTTGTTCACAACTTCAGCTTAATTATCATGGGAGGTTATTTTAAATGGCTTAATCTGTGTCTGGGCTCATGCTGCAGGTCAGAGAGGTCCAGGTACTGCTTGTTCACCTGCTGCTCTATGAAAATGAGAGCTCACCTGACCACACTATGCATGTATTAATTCCTGCCACTTAACTTTTGAACCTGGTTACTTTAAGCCAAACTTGGTACAAAGGTAAAAACATTATTTTCTGGTGCTTTACAGAAACGGGTATGTGGTTAAAGATGTAGGATTTTGATGCTGAGCAGCATCCTCAGTACCTGAAATACAAGTTGCTCAGTCCATCTGACTATAGGGCACTGACTAAAAAAAATCCAGGTTAAGTGTAGATAATTAACTGAACTTGATCACGAGTTTGCAGAATCAAGAGATAATTTAAATTCTCAGTTTTAAAGACTAAAACATACTTTCCTGCTAAAGGGGCAAATACCTTTTAGGTGTATAAAATATTAAAATCTTAAATAGACAAGTGACATTAAGGCATTGTGTTTCTGAACTTGTGAAAGTGCTGTCATAATTACACAAGGCAGCACTTACTTTTTGTGAATACAAGAATGAAACAGCCAACTTGGAGAACTTACTGTTGTGGGAGACAATTTCTAACAAAGAATGAAAAGGTGGAATGTGGTGTTAGCTCAGGATGGCTGCTGATTTACTTTAGGACAGCCAGGCATGCCCACAACCTGCTGCACCATGCCAAGAGTGGCCAGGAAGGTTTATTTGTTTACTTATTTCTCATGTTTTGCTATTTATATATCAGATGTATAATTATTGAAGGCTTCATATCCAGTGCCTCGTGAATGTGACAGTTAAAAATAACTTCAAAAAATAAACCATCCATTTAGTCTTCTGGAAACCACTGGTCTCCCAGTCCAGTATCACACAGTTACAAACAACGTGTTGAATATGACATGAAAATGAACACGGATAGATGTAATGAAAACCTTTCTTCAAGTTTCATCCAGCATAATTGTATAATTGCACTCTCTGAGGTATGGGGGTTTTGTGCCAGGTAGGAGTGTTTCTCATTATGAATTCCACTTTTCTGAGTTTGAAGCCAGAACTCTCAGGAAAAAGTCTGTTCATATAACATAAAACTTTGTGTGCTTTCATCACATCATACTGACTGCCTTTCAGTACAAACTTTGATTAGTTTTGATAGTTTATCACAGAGAGAAACGTGTACTGATGAGGCAGGCCAAAATCAAAATTCCTTAGCAATTTGCCAGATAATTAAAAAGAACGAAATTATAAACCCACAGCAACACCAAATGGTATCTTACGTGCTTGTTTCAATGCATACTGGAAGCATCACTCAGTAATTAAAATAAAAATAGAAATCCAGCTATCTCCCTGCCCAAAATGATGCCATAAATTAGCAAGTTAGAGGAACACATCTTACAGGAAAAAAATAAATCTAAGTACTGCCCAACTCTAAAAGCAGCACCTACTCCTATTCTTCCAGAAATCTTTGAGATCAAACTCCCGAGACCAGATCTGTCTTGCAGATTCCTTTTTTCCTCTTTGGATTAAGAAATGAGTTCCAAAAAAAAGAGATGTGGTTCCTCCTCATCCCCACTGTGGTTAAGGCAGAGCTCTGGCTGCCCTGGGTCAGTGCTGTCCTCCACAGCATTCCAGCACGTCTGTGAGAGCTGTCATGAAGGATCCCTTGGCAAGCATCTAATCACCTACTATTCAGCACTATATTAATCAAGTTTTGTGGTATTTTTTGGGCATGTTCCTGCATGGAGTTCTTTAATTCTTTGAACAATGTTGGGTTTTTACAGATGTTTATTAAAAGCCCACAAAGCACCCAACACAAAAGTGAAAAAAAACCTGAAAAACCTAGAAAAATTTTACTTACCTTTATTCGTCAAGTAGATGGAATCTCCATAGCCTCATTTTTTTGTATCATGAATAATTTTCTTATGGTGTAAGGTGAAATGCTGTTTACATAGGATCATTTCCATCAGTTATTCAAATATTGAGGAGGAAAAAGCATCACCAAAGCTCAGAACATAATGTATTTTTTTTTTAAATCACTAATTGACTTTTAAATTTGTTGCTTTTAATTCTTAATGTTAGAGTTGAGAGAAGAATTTGCCCCTACATTTTAGTCTCTGAACTTCAGCCCATGGGTTAACAGATACTACCACCCAGTATAAACATACACAGGTTTATTTGCAAACAAGCCAATAGCATTTCAATTAGCTTCTTTGGAAATTCAAATAAAATTACTTTTAAATATTTAAGTTTAAATAGAAGACAGATCCATCTAATATATTTGTTGGCTTCAGAATATTGTTGAAATTACAAACAAAAAAACCCAGTAGAAGGCAAAATTGGAAGAATTGTTTGGGGAGAGGATTTGAGGGAGAGTCTTTAGTGCTGCATGTACCTTCAAAATTATGACAGAGTCTTTGCAGCTGGAATTCTGAGTTACTGCTGCTGCAGCTTCTTCAAGTCCCTGGTTAGAGGAGAAACCAGGAAGCTTTTCTGCATTGCTCACTTGCATGGCAATGCTGTAGTATAAAGTGAGTGTCTTCTGAAGCAGTCTGGGGGGGATGGTTGCTTGTACCACCTTGGCTGCTGGGAAGTTCTGTTCTCAGTACATTGGACCATCTCCTCTTTAGACGTGAAATAGTCATCCTCCATGCAACTGAGATCAAAGGAGAGCATGGTTTGAATCTCTAGGACAAGTGTTCAGTGTCAGCTGGTGTTACATTCTAAGAACAATCACAATGTGTGCAAGTCCCCATGATTTTGTGTAGCATGCCAGGATGCAGCCATGCTTTGTAATACCAGAGTAGTTTGCTGTGGAGTGTCTTTTATTTTATCCAAGTTTTCAGTGCTTACAAGTGATGATGGAGGAGGAGAATTATGGGATAACAGTACATAATTGCTTGCTTGTACTGGAAAATAATAGTAACCTAATTATTAAATATTTATGTATTCTGCTTTTGACTTTTAAAATGCTGCTCTTACTACTGGGCTTGCTGCTGACTCACCCTACCCCTCGCTGTTTGTCTTACCAAAGCTTTTGTTAGTAAATCTTGAGCACTTGTTCAGAGATGTGCTGGCTGCTGCTCTGGGCACATCTGCTTCTCTGTTCAGTGCTGTGGTTAAGTCCAAAGTGACCCTCTGCCATCAGCTGGGCTTGCTTGAAATTCAGGGGAATAGTTTTCCATTCCTGAAGGTGTAGAAGATCTTTGGCTCAGTAAATTCAATTTGCTTTTCTAGTACCATGAGTAGAAGATGGCAGAGACAAGAAGGAGGTCAAGTTCAGGCCGAGTCAATTGAGATTGATGTGCATATTTGTATAGGTTAAACTATGAATGCACGTGAAATTTTCTGCATATGCTAGTTGGGCAGTTTGTTGGGAGAGTTTATTATTTTCAAGCAAGCTGAAAACAATATTAACCATTTGACTATAAAGAGAAAAAGTGTTTCTCACTACTGTAAATCCCTGGATTTCCCTGGGAAGGATAATTAAAGCAACATGCTGTGAACGCAGCTAATAAAGTAGTTGCCTTTTGAACTTTTGAGTAGATCAGCCAGGTCCTTGTGGCCCTGCTCTGCTCTGCTCCACACTTTCCCCTGCTCTCCTCCCCCAGATTATTTTTAACCCTGAAGCCTTTGTGTAACCACTGTAGACTCAAGCTTCATGGAGAGGTGTGCTTAGCACAATTAGGGAATGGTATTTTCAGGGGTGGGGGACTGAAACACATTCACTGGGAGTGGCAGGATTGCCTCAAGGCAGCCAGGAGAACATGAAAAATTGTAGCATAAGGTATGTGTAACTTAAGTCCTCTAAAGATGATAATTTTGTAAGTATTAGGGATGCAACTATAACCTTCATCAAGTTCTGTGTGTTTGTTAAGTTTTCCCTTGTTGTGTTTTGACAGTCACAAACATTTGTTTGTAAATGGACCAAGGAGGGAAAAAAATGTCCCATATGCTAAAGCAAGACTAATTTTGGTAATGGAGAAAAAAGAAAGTCTTGGAGCCTTGAATGGGGTGAGAAAAGACACTCTCAGTATAATCTGTGAATAGTGATTTACAGTTTTTTGTCCCTTGTGCCATCTCATGGCTGATATAAGCTGTTAGTCCTATTAACAAGCCTTCCCTCTACACCTCAATCTGAGCTTGCTTTTTTTAAGCATTTGCTAGAGTAAGGGGATAGCTCTCTTCTCACAATGCCTAAGGTTTTTTCCCTTGCTCATGGACAGTCAGTGGCAATGTGCCTGCTGTACAGTCAGGCGTGGGCTTGGCTGGCATCATTTGTCTCACACTTTCATCAATCCCTAAAATTATTATTTGTAATTCTAGTTTAAAACCTTAAGACAGCAGTAACATTTACACTAAGCCTGTTCTTCATGTGTGAAATCAATACATGTAGTTGTGTTGTTTTATCTAAAATATTTTGAGTTTTAACTATAGCTATCATAAATCAGCTTTTTGAAATTATCTTCATTTCTGTTTAATGTGAGAATTATGTATAAGTCAGTGAAATGTTAAAATTCCTTTTTTGAGAAGCTAGCCAGTTTATTTTGACATGGTCAAGCTGATATTGGTGTATTAATGTGATTTATGTTATTGCTCTCCATATAAAATTTATGGAAGAGTGATTCAGAGATCCCAAGATGAACTGGGGTGAGTTGTGCAGGGTGTGGTGCATTATATTAATAAAGATACAATTTGTCCTGAAGACTGTATGATCGAAGACCTGGCACAATTTCATCTTTTCTTCAAGTTTCCAGTTACAATTGTTCTACTGAGATTAGCTGTTGGCCAGGTTTCCCAGTGCTTACTTGTGAGTTACGGAGGGCGTTGAGCTGCAATTCCGTATGGTCAGTGCACGGTGGTGGTCTTAAACGGGGTCTACACTGAGCTGTCGGTGGTGCTAAAGGTCAGGATTTGATGTGAAGAGAGAGGAACTCCAGGGGTTTGGACTATAAAAAGGTTTGGCTGTGTGCTACCATACACAGGATCGGTTGTTGGTGTAAATATTTGTAAAATCCAGCAGTTGCCTCATGTCCATCATCTGGATTGCCCACCATCACAGCCTCTGACCCTCCAGCAAAACCCAGGAGGCAGCTGCTTTGGCCATGACATTTCTCAGGATAATCAAACTGCCATAAATCACCAAGACTTTTCATGTGCCCTGGGACTGATAAGAGGTTTCCCTGCTCTCCAATGTCACACATTGTACCAGTGACCCAGGAGGGCTCCTGCAGGTTACTGGGAGTAGTCTGTGTTACTCCAAATGGCTCTATCCAGCTTGATGTGAATCAATGGATTTCAAAAAACGTATTTCTATAACAGACCTATTTTTTCTGCTCCATAACCTTATGTAGATCTCTATATAAAGTAGAATTGTTTTCCCCTGCATGTGTGCAGGTCAGGGATAGCCCAAGAAAAAAGTCACCAGAGAAAGCTGGAGACTTTGCAAGAGAGGGAGAGTGTTGCAAAATATGGAAGGCTGTGACTGCCATCAGTTTTTTCAGTTAAGTTTTCTTTTCACAGAGAAGTTCTTATTTTATACTGTGGAGGAACCCAGGTTTCGTGTTTTTCAGGTGACACAGGGACATTGTTCAGCCGTTCTCTCTGTGTGTGGGCTATGTGTGTGTGCCTACTTTCACAGCTTAATACGGATAAGTGCTACCAGAACATAATCTTTTAATTTAGCTCTCTTGTCTACTAACTCGTGAAATATTTTTAGGTGACTTAAGTACAAGTGATTATGTAGATAAGCAGGGGTGTGTCTTTAAAAATAAAGTGCTTTTCATTGTCATCTGTGTGAATTGTTTCACCAACAAACTCTGTATTCCTCCTCTGCTACTTCTCTGTAACTAGTTTGCATGTGTGACTGGGTTTGTTCTGACTTGCATGTTGTGTGTACAGAACACCATAATCTCAAAATGTTCATATTGTCTGCACAATCTTAACAGTTTTTGTGTAAAACAAGAAAACATTTCATGGAGCAGAGCAAGGAAACCATTGCACTGCTGGCTGCTCAGGTGTCACACAGTGCATTGATGGCAACATCCCGGTTATGTACTGCCTTTCCTTGGCACAAAGGGGTTCCACAGTGGGCAGGGTGGACCTTGGATCTGAACTCCCAGGGTTGTGCTTTTGAGACTGGTTTTATCTTTTATCATACTGACTCTCAGAAAAGGGTGACTGGATAACTTCCTTATCAAGGGTTCCCTCCCTTTTTTTACATGAAAAACTCATGCAGCCGTAAAGGAAATAGTTTGTGTCTACAGAGTTAAGCATGCAAGTTCATTTATGAGACTCCACGCATGCAAATAGCGTTTATGGCCATGTGGTAGAGCATATTGGATACATCAAACCAGCATTCTGGGCTCTGGAAGTTTTTTCCCCACTTGTGCTGAAAAATGTTGGCAGGCCGGGCTGCAAATGTGGAGGTGCAGACTGCACCTGCTACAGGCTGAGTGCATTATAAGGAACCTTCCTTAACAGATAAAAAACATCATCCCTGCAGTTAAAGGTAAAGCTACAGGCCTCAAATTCTCATGTTCTGTGTGGCTGTCAGCGACCCACTTAGTTCTCACTTCTTGACAATAAAGTGTGTCTGGCTCCGTTCCAGTTTACACTGAGTAAAGTGTGAGTTGCACAGCTTGACTATTTGTGTTGACTTTAACATTGCGTGATGTAACTGGGAAAAAAATAATGCTTTAGATTTAACACAGCAACACAAAAACAAGGTTCCAATGCATTCAAGTGCTTATTTCTTAGGAAAAAAATATATCTTGCTGCCATACAGTCTCTTTACCGTGGTGTCTGAAAAGAGATGGACATTAAATTAGCTTGCTCTGTTTAAAAGCAGAGGGACTTAAATATGCAGTGCTGGATTAGACTGTTTGATTAGTAACCAGTTTGGGCTGTAGTATGACAAATTGTTTATGGCTGCATTGCTACTGGAAGAAATGGTGTTTGACACTCCTGTATCATCATTATCTTTATTTCAGAACAAACATTTGTGTAGATATGCAGTTATCTGGCAGGGTAACTGATACAGCTGATTATTAAATTAATCCATTTAATAAAATCCAAACCAGCTTTAAAAACCCTTACAAGCATTTTCTAGTTTGAATCTGAAGATGTGATAAAGGGAGAAAGATTGAATGACTGGGCAGGCTAGGAGAAGATATGACTATTTTAAAATGCAAATTAATTTGTGTCAATTTAAGGGTGTAGCTTGGCTTGAGTGCTAGGGTAAGGAATTCCTGTGTATTAGTAAAATCGGTTAATAAAATTTTGAACAAATGCTACCTATCTAGTTATTTCCAGTTCTACAAATTGCGTTTAGGAAATGCTGACATCTGAACACACATCTTACTCACCTGAACAATGTATAAAGTAAGAAAACCCCAAATCCATTGTAAGATAAAAAGAAAAAGAAAAATTTTCAGCTCAGATATTTATGGTATTTGATGTCCCTATCAGGTGAATTTCAGAATTAATTTAATTTTGAGGTGCTTATCCAAATTATCTTTTTTACCTTAAACGAGTTGCAATTATTCATTTCTGTGTCATTAGTAAAATATGTAGGAGGGAGGGTGAACAGTTAACTTTCTAGTGCCAGAAGATAACATTGGTGACCCTCTTCTCAGTCCACATTCTCCTACACACTTCCCCATCCCTCTGAACCATTCCCCCATATTCCTGAAGTGTGTGTGCTGCTGCCAGCTGACGTACGTAGCTGACGGTGTTTGCTGAAGCCAAGTCTTTGATTCAGACTGGAACCTGTTTCATGGGGAGGCTGGAACTGAGATCAAGAGACGCCCAGTTTGCTTCCAACAAGTCTCCTGGCAGACAAGATATTGGAGGGGGGGCTGGGAGGAGAGAGAGCAGACTGTTCCTTACAAACAAGCAGGCGAGACATTGCAGGAGCAGAACAGCTTGACGTGCTCCTGAGAGGAGCCGCTCCGATGCGGGGTAGCCCAGCCCGAGTGCTCAGACCCCAGATCAGTCACACCAGTTAATGATGCCGTGCACACACTGCTGGCTTGCACTGCTGGGAACTCTCAGTAAGATGGATTGCACTGCATAGAGAAAATGGAGATGTCTGAAACCAGCCAGAAAAGATCAGCATAAAAGGTAGGTTAATGTTCTGTTGCTAGGTGATCTAATAATTTGGTCCCTTTGCTGTTATTCTGTCTGGTGGTATTTATTTTTATATACATTCAATACGTTATGAAAGATATAAATACATCAAGTCAGTGCTTTCTGGGGGGGGTTTCTCAGTATACATTTTCCTCACATTTGGTCTCCTGTACTTTTTTTTACTTTAATACTTCTTGTTTCTCTGACCTCATTATTATTTTTGTGATTATACATTGAAAATAGTTATTGCAACAGAAGCAACACAGCAGGTTACTTAGATTTTACAAAGTGTCAGATAGGGATGCTCAGGATGTAATGTTGCCACCTAAAATCAACAGTTCCATGTTCCTGGGAAAAAATTGAAGCTTTCATTAAAAAAGACTTACTCCTAAGTAGAGAGATAAACAGCTTCCTGGCAGAGGGAGTATGTTCTACTTTCTCTCTGTAGCCCAGTTACGGGTGTAAAATACAGAACAGGATATGGAAGCCAAACCCATGAGCTATATAAGGCATCAAAGCACTGGAGGACACGACCTGTTTTCTTTTGTATCAGAATTCAGTTCAGCATGAACCAGGAGGGCAGAGCTCGGAGGGGGAAATGGTGTTAGATTAACAAGTTATGTTGTAGCAAGACCTTGTGAGCCTTTTTGTTTTACAGGTCCTTAAAAGTATTTTCAGCTGAGATGAGGAATCTGTGTAACAAAAATTTATCCATTCTGAATTTCAGTTCTTAGGCCCAACATTGGAGCCATTGAACCAAGTGTGGGCAAACTGTGATCCCAAGTGTGGGCTCTTCTTTAACTTTGAATCTCTTTTTAGTGTGTCAGCATGTGCATGTTAGGTCAAAATGTGGGCCAAAATGTGTGCCTCAGCAGACCAAGAGTGATGGCTCTCACCAGGATAGAATCAGATCCAAATTTATAATTGATTTCTCTATGTATGTTTCTCTGTTCTGACATATATATAGTGTCTTGTTGCTGTTCCATAGGGTCTCTGATTTCTACCTGTGCCTCAGTCTCTGCAACCACTCTGGAGCATGCATAAGAAATGTTAGCCAGTACTGTTCAGGAAGGTGGTACCTCACTTTCTTTAATTCATAAACAGTATTGGAGGGGTTGGAAGCCAAAAGTAGCCTTGCAGTAAAGCTGATTTCTTCTCTAGGCACAAGTATCACACATGCACAATTTAAAAAAAAAAAAAAAGGTGAGGAAGAGGATCCTCTATCACAATTCGTAGGTGTTGAGATCTGGATTTCCTGTAAACATTTTTGTTTTATTGCTGGTTCTATGCTGAGAAGGAGATACTAATTTTTTGGTCCCCTAAAGCTGATGGCATTTTTAAAAAATATCCTCTTTCTTAAAAAAAAAATCAATAGAAGATGCAAATAAATAATAAAAGAATGGTTGATTTGTTTGAACATTTTCCAGGAAACAGTAGGGGTTATATGAGAGTCAGCCTGGGCCCAACAGAGCAGGCATTGAACCAGACCTAATAAGAACAACTGGACCCAACACCCATATTATGTTCAGTAATGGAGGGGTTTTGTACTACAAGGACTTCAGTGTTGTAATCTTAATGGCTAGAGGTAACAAACCAGGCTGAAAGGGAAGAGGAAAAACTAAAGTTCAAGGCAATTAGAAAAATCTCTTTCGTGGATTTTGGGTATTGCCAGTCACATTTGTGCCATTTTTACAGATGAATGGCTTTTCTGTCACTGTAAGAATGAATTGTAAAGTAATGGACTTGAACTAATTATGTCCCATAAACCTATAATAATAACAATAAATGTGTTTTGAAGTTCAGACATGCATGTACTTGATCCAGCCAACTGAGCTGAACAGCAGCTGAGCAAGTCTCCTACTTGGGGTTAACAGTTCAGGTTTTAGGGAAATAAACGGTGAGATAAGACAACTCCAGGGAAGGAGGAAAAGAGCAGGAGGCACAGCTGGTCACCAGTTCAAGCAAGGCTCTTGCTGTCTGCTTTTCTAGACTGCTTTTAGTTACCTGCAGGTGATGGAAGGTGTCTGTTCTGGCTCAGATGGAGGTTCTTATCCCAACACAGATGGAGAGCAGTGAAGGCTGACAGGTCTGGTCTCGAGATTTTCTTACCTTGTGGCATTTAGGCAGTGATCTCATGGTCTTATGTTTTCTCCTGATGCTTGTTTTCTTTTTCTTCTTAAACCTCACCATTTTGAGCAGGGGGGAAAGGGAAGGTACAGGGCAGTGGAGCACAGACATAACGCACAATTACATTTATAAGGGTATTTTTCCTAAGCTGAGTGGTGGTCAGATCCCCAGACACCATCCCAAGAGTTAATTCTTTAGAAAAACTTAAGCTCCGTTCATACTTCTACCAGATTTTTCCCAAACTCTCACTTTGAAGCAAACCCCTTGTTTTCTCCCCAGCATCCCTAAACTGATCACACATCCCAGGCTTTCCAAGGGTCAGTCAGCAAATGCTGAATGAACTCCTACTGCACCCAAGCAGCAAATGCAAAACTCACCAAAGTGTTTCCTCAGCCTCTGGAATGAAGCCATCAGAGTTCATGGAGCTTGTCTCCAGGATGTGAATTATACATCCCAGAACATGGTATGTTCATCCAGCATGCCAGGTACCTCCTGGGAGCTCTGTGTGTGCAGCTGGATAATGTTGCATCCCAGATGATGTTTTCTTTTTCTCTCTTTCTGTGGAAAAAAAAAAGGCAGGAAGAGCAAAACCAATTAAACTGTAGGAACTTTTGTGTTTCATCTCAACCCAAATTTTATCATAATCTGTCGTACACAAGAAAGTCATAGACATAGTTTTCTTGGCTCTTACCTGCTAGTGCTTTCCCAGCTCTGTCGGTGGTTTCTCCCTGGGGTTTCATACTTGGTTACAGGGTTGCAGTGCCCCAGGATTTCATCCTTGTGTTCTCCCTTACAATGTCAGCAAAGCCATTTGGGAATCAGTGTGGGAAACTGGCTGAAAACCAGTTTGCATCCTCCTGCCAGCCTGGGTCCTGGTGTGGCTGAGCAGTAGAGGGTGTTACAAGGACTGGAAGGACTTGCTGCAGGCAGGAGGAGGGCTTGGGCTGCTGAAGCTGGTTTTGACAGGGATTCCCAGTGTTCCACCTGGGAAATATGTGAGATTACAGAGGAGGCAGTTTGGATGCTCCTGTTGGCTCACTGTTCACAGAATACCCCAAATGGCAATTGCAGTGACACAAACGAGGGATGGGTGAGCTGTGCCACAGAGCAAGGACACTGATCCACTGATACCGGAATGTCAAACCACACTGTTGAACACTGCTTGACTTGGGCTTTTTTCCTCTGAAGATGTGAATTTACATACCAAATATTTTTTCATGCAAATATTTTTATATTAAATGTATTGACTGTAGATATTTGCATGTTAAAATGTATTTTCATAATACATTTATCTTGTCCTTCAAATCCTGCTTCTCTTTGTTCCTCAAACCTGAGAAAGTGTCCCTCTTCAGTAGCTTTTGAGGAATGGTGTTCCTGAGTGTGCTTTTGAGCCTGATTCTTTGTATGAAAATTCAGGTGTCTGCTTCTTTCCTTTTGATCCAGTTTTGCTTGTGTTTACAAATGCTTATCGGGTTTTTTAATGAGATTTTTAAGCTTTCTACCAAGACATGAAAGTATTTTTGTTGGGTTTTTTTTTCTTTTCCTAATGTAATGAGCTTCAGTGAGAATCTTTGCATACAATTGCACACAAAAGGAGAAAAGCTAAAGCTCAGCTGTTTGCCATGGATGTGGCCTCGGTGCTGTGTAAGCCAACATACAACCTCTGCAGTTCCCTCTATGTCTCCCAGTGTTTTGTGAAAGAGCAGGCACCAGCTGGAGCTCAGTGGAAATTCTCTGGTGGTCCTTGAGTGTCCTGGAGCCTTGTCTTTAAGCTGTGGTTATGAGATGCTTTGAAAATGCTGTAATTGAGGAATTTCTTCATTCAAGCTGGGAAATGAGCTCTGAGCAGATATTAAACAGACCTTCTCTTCTGGGTGTTTGCTTGAACAGCTCAAGAAGGAGAGCTATAAAAAACCTTGGGAAGTGATAAGTGTAGTGTAAAATTACAGAGGAAAGTTTGTCGTAAAATGTACAATGGTCATTTTAAATGTCACTCCAAATTGTATGCTTTTTGGTTTTTATTTACCTCAACTAAAGATTATGCATTATCAGAGAACTTACTAATGGTTTTTAACCATTTTTCTAAAATTTTCCCTACATTTTCTGATTGTGATAGTTACTCACTTGTTCTCTTTTCATTTTAGGTAATCTGCAGAGATGCAAAGGGACATTAATTGTGTCCAGACTTGGAAGTTCCATGCACTGTCCTCCTTTAACTGACATTTTCCCCTGGTTTCCTTTTGTTTCAGGGGAAGCTTTCCCTGCACAGTGGTGAAGCATGAGTGCTGATGCCAGCCAGGTGGTGATCACTACTCCTCCCCCTGCCACGATGCCTCACAAAGAGCGGTACTTCGATCGCATCAACGAGAATGACCCGGAGTACATCCGGGAGAGAAACATGTCCCCTGACCTCAGACAGGACTTCAACATGATGGAGCAGAGGAAGAGGGTCACCCAGATACTGCAGAGCCCTGTGAGTGCCACTAATGGGGGGTAAAATGGAAAGGGTGTTATAAAAATAGAAATCTGTGCTACAGCTAGGTGGACTATCTCTGCACCCTCTTCTACGAAAAGTCACTAAACAGATTATCCAGCATTTTGTTGGTGTGGTGTTTTGTTTGTGGACAAGCAGCCTTTATAGTGTTTTTTTTTTCTCCTGATACTTTTATATTCTTATGGTTCATTGCATTGTTACAGAAAGATGTGGCTGGCTGCAGGGTTCCTAATTAAAACTTAGGAACGGGGAAGAGAGTGAAGGAGTCACTGGTCAAATAGGAACAAATTAGGGCATTACGTGGTGTTCTGCTTTCTGGGTTTGAATATTAACCTATCATTTGCATCAGGAATGCTTTAATTAACATTCATAATTAGGTTAAGTTTATTTAAAAGCTAGACTATGTTCTTTTTATGTCCTTGAGGGTGATCATACCCCTACTTGGCCATATTAGTGCTCATCTACTGGTTGTTTAAGTTCTGTACTTGTGTAGACTACATCTAATACTATTCAATCTATTGAACCACGTTTGTGGTAGTTTTAATTTATATTTTAATACCTGTATTCTTTGAGTTTAACCTGATGAGTACATTGGAAAGTACTGCTGTTGTCTTGAGTATTTTGAAGGCATAGGGAGTGAGTAAGGCCTGTGGAATGATCCTTTAGGAGTATCCATGTGTAATGCGAGTTTTGAGGATAATAGGACTGGGAAGGGGCTAAGCAGCTTTACAGATCCTTCTGTCTTCAGTTCCTCTGTAAATTGGGGTGCTTCTGTAATTTTTTTTTAAGCTTTTCCATATGTAAAGAGATTGCAAACAGCTGTTAGTAATCACCCTATTATAGTCATCCATGAATAACAGGATTGTTTGCTAAAGTGTTGTCCTGGAGTGTCTCTTGGATCTGTGTTGCTTTGACTATAACGTGAACCTGTTGACTAAGGAATTTATTATTTTTCAAGTCAATTTGTGCAAGCTTGGGTTTGCAGCCAGGCTCTTTTATAAGGAAAATACTCTAAGGAGGTTGCATAATGTTCTAATCATGATCATTTTATGTTAAATACTCAGTTGTAAAATGTGATCAGAGTCTACTCATTCCTGTTAAAATATTCACATTATGAGTAGCCAGGACTCACAGAAAGACTAAATCTTTAGCCTACCAGGTAAAAATAAGTTGGAGAGATCATTTGGTTTTGTATGTGATGGTGGGTTTTGGGTCCTTTTGACGACAGTATTGAATCTGATGAGTGTAACTATTTCATTAACATTTTGGGGCATCTTTTGCCAAGTCTGCCAGATGTAATTAAAGTCCCTTTGCCGCAGCCTCTGTGGTGTTTTATTTAGTAGATGCAGTGTCAGCATGCAGATTTTCAGAAGGGATGTGAAGAGGGGTATGAACCCCTGAGTTTTTAGGCTGCTGTTTTAACACAAGATTGTGGCACAGAGAGCTGCTGGGCTGCTTGTCAGTGTCCTGCTGCAAGAGAAGCTGAGCCCAGCACTTTATGGAAAGTGACTGTTCAGAACTGCCAATAAGTTGCAAGTTTTTGTTGTGTAAGGGAACAGTTGTCCAAATAAGCCAGGGTCCTGCTGTCTGCTTGGCTTAGAGAGAAATGGGAACGTGGGAGCTGAGTGTGGGATCAGGCACGAAGAGGAGTTGTCTGAGCTCCCACTTCCCCTCAAGTATCTCCTTTTATCCTCCCTTTTCCTGATACAGAAAATTTAGAGGAACTCTGCAGTGATTTCTCACGCAAGGAAATGAAAGCATTTTTATACAGTATCTGTGAGCAAATGTCCATCAGAATTTATTTGGGGTGGAAGGTGCAGTGTGCCAGGCTCCAGCTGCTGTGTGTCATACTGTTCTTGGGACTCAGGACTGAAAACATTTACCTTGTTCTCTTGAATTTAAAATTCATCACACAATGGCCAGAAAGTATTGTTCCTGTTACCAGTCTGTGTAACGCAGGTTCAGAATTGAACTGAAGAGCATTGTTTTTGTTCTATAGCTTCAGAATTACATTGTGTTAGATATTTTCATGGAACTTTGTTGCTTTTCTGGATTTTGTTCCACTTGACAGAGAGAATATAGTTGTAAGGTGTTTAGAAGAAGAGAAATTATGAGAGACAGTTTAAGGAAGAGCTTGCTTTGCTGGTAAATCTTCACCCAGTCTTATGTATATAATTGCTTTCAGATCAAAGAAATAGTCAGTGACTCCTCTTCTAGCAAGTATTAGTAAATATGAAGTGTACCTAGCAAGGATAGTAACTGTCTTAAAAGTACACAAGCATGTTATAGTGGTGATGAGGTGAGCTTTGAACATGCACTTTCTGTGAGCAGAGGTGCAAAACTAAAGGTTTAATCACTGTCACATAGTAGGAAGCTTAGTTACTAATTTAATCTGGTTTTATTAACAAGCTTTTTTTCTTTCTTTCAAGTAGGAAAATCAAAATCCTTTAGCAAGAAAATAAATTAGAGAATATATTTCAGGAACCACCGTATATTTTACTCAGTACATGTTGTTGTAAGGGCTACAGGCCTGACCAGACATCTTCAAACATCAAGCTGCTGCATCTCTCTGATGTCCTGTTTGGTGCCCATACTAGTGTGCAATCTGACTACTCCTTTCTGATGTGCAATTTCCCTTTCCTAAATTAAATAATTTAAAAGCTACTGAAAAGCTATTTCCATTACTTCTGATGTTTGCTAATGCCTTGGAGTCTGTTCATATTAGACCTTAAACAAATCATAGTTGTTTTCTGACCATTGCCCATGGAGAATGTCCTGACATTATCAGTGAGTTCTCAGATGTGTTTGCCTAATGCTGCATGTAGCCCCTGAGTATCTGATAGCTTGGAGAATCTGATAAACTGAACATGTTTGCTCTTCTGTGTGTGTTAGAAAGGTGGAAAGAAATTAAAATCAGCTGGGCCTGAGCAGCCTGATAGCATCCAGAAGTACTGCTGGCCAATCTTAGAACAAAGCCATTTAGGTTTATTTTAGTAACATCTTCAGTTTCAGAGGATTCAGGTAGCATGTTATTTTTAAAGAAAGGTAGTACATTCATGCAGTGGACTAGTTTTATTGCTTATTGGGCCCAAGATACTTGCCCTGTAATATAACCAGAATCTGAAAAGATGGGTTGGTTGTTTTGGGGTTTTTTATATTTTCCAACTTAACTCTGCAATTAAAGACAGTTTTGTCTGTATGCTAAACAGTCATATGTTGCTTGTTACACAGAGTTACTGTGTTTTTCACAGACCAAAAATATATTTGCTGTACCATCAAACTCCTTACTTTACTTATGGTATACAAGTCCTTCTGGCCTTTATTTCCTCCTAGCATTTTTCTGGTGTTGTCACCATAGCAACCAGAAACTCTTAAAACACTTTTTTAAAAAAGGGCAGTGGTTGTGCAATTATGGTGTGTATGAAAACTGAACAGCCAGTTCAGCACTGAGGAGCTGAGTGAGCATACAGATACAGATGGCAAGAAGACCCCCACAGCCATGGTGAAGCAGGGAAGAAGGTGTTGGATGTTTGCAGTGTCACACTGCTTCCAGTGCAGTGACACCTTGTGAAACTATTATCCACTTAGCAGAAAAGCTAACTACAGGCTTCAGCTAGCAGGATAATATGTGTGTGTATATATATATATTATATATTTCATTCTTTTTACTAATGTAAGAAGTTGTGTTTGAAGCAATGAGCTGAACAGCTGTTTCATGTAAACATAAAAATGCACGGTTATTGGAATTTAAGCGTGCAGTTTATGTTTTTAATTTACCAGTGAAGTTTTGTGTGGCTTCTTGAGACCCATTGGAAGTGCACTGGCTATTTTTACATATAAAATGCAGCTATTCGGAGCTGGGTTTTTTCTTAAGTTGAGCTCTGTGTTGACAGGATCCCATCAGGCTTTACTTTAATTTTGTGCTGGATCTAGAGAGTGTCTACCAACCCACCGTGACTCTGCAGGGAATTCAGGGCCACTCTGGCTTGGTACTGCCATTGCAGGAAGGCTCAGGTGAAACTATCCAGACTGAACAATTTTGGTAGGTTGTACTGAGGTTAAAAATGTACTTCTGTACTGTGCCTCCCTTCCTGCCTTGCACATGCACACACCCCCCTGCCTCCCACACTAGTCGGTCTTGCCCAAAAAAAAAGTGGGGAGATAACTATACAGCTTAGCAACTCTTCTATTCAGAGGTCTGCCTTAGCATGCAGCATGCAGGCAGATTTTTCTCCTCAAAAACAAGCAATCCCACCCACACTTGAATTTTTTTTCTGGATATGTTATTTTCAAACCATCAGGACAGAGATGAAGGATTATTTAATTTATTTTTTCCCCAGCTTTTGCAGTTGTTTAGTTTACTTTATTTTGTATTGAGTGAACATCCAGTATTTTTGCAATACCACTCCCTTTTGGCAGTTTATTTTCTTAAAAATATCAAAGTCCTTTCAGTTCCTCATATGTTTTGGCTTTTACTGCTCTTTTCTCAGAAGTTCAAAAGTCTTTCACATCCTTCAGAAGCCTCACCCTTTGGCCACAAAGGACTCACAACCTTTTGCATCACCTGAGGACCTTGTCACTGGGCAGTCCTCTCACTCTACAGCTCCCTGCTCTGGCTTTTGTCTTCTCTGACATCTTCCCAATATCCTACTGGGAAATCATGACTCTCCTCCCACTGCAATAGCTTATTGAGTTGCATGTTTTCGTCATACAACCTGTGCAGCATTTTGTTTTGAGGCAAGGGCCTTTTGTTTTGAGGCAAGGGCCTCAACTTGTCACATCATTGGAGACATACTACAAAATGTCCCTTAAAGATCCCCTGTGCACTGTGACAGCATTGTAAGTGAGAGGGAGTTTGTGGTCAGGGTAACATTGTCTCGAATGAAGGGCATCCACTAGACCTCTGTGAGGACCAAGAAATCCCCCTGCCCAGCTGTCATTCATTTCTGTTGCTGTGATGAGCACTGTAATTCACACCAAAGTCCTCCACCACAAGTGCACATCGTGAGAATTTCCCTTCTTTCTCACTATAAAACTGGGTTCCCTTCACTCCACTCTGTTTCCATATTGCTCCTTTCCACTTAGTTTGAACTGTGTTTTTTTCTCATTAGATATAAATACCACCAGATACATGTTGAACGATACCTGGAAAACCTTGGAAAGCCATGACTGGTGACTTTTCTCCTTGGCTGCAGGAGCATGTGCATCCAGAACACCCTGCAAGAGCTCTGCCATCCCTCCCAGAGCATCCTCTCCATATGTGCTCCCACACTTCCAAGTCCCTCACATACTGAAAAACCCAGTTAATTATGCTCAGAAATGCGTGAGACCCCTGACAAGCTGAAATTTGATTTTGTCTAGCATTGTACATTCCATTTACATTCATTACATTTCATTTACATTCCATTTAGCAGGATGTATGGTATGGCTTCACTCCACGAGAGAACACAAGGGAGGGACCCAGACCCCCATGCAGAGCAGCAGTTGTGTGAGTGGCTGGCTCTGGGCTGCTGGGGATGGGCTTGGCAAAGGAGCTCAGTGCTTCAGGTTTGGCTGTAATCATGGGGTATCTCTGGGCTGCTTATCACAGGAGTGATAAGCGGAGTGAACACTGCTGCAGCTCATGGAGGAAAACCAGTGTGCACCAGGTTAGAGGAGCCGGAAAAACTGGCACAGGCTGAGTTCTGTGTGGGGAGCACCTTGCTGTCAGCCCAGGCACTAAATCCAGCCCAGGTACCCTCACCTTCAGTGCAAGTGAAGAGATTATTATAACTTCAGCTAATTCCCCATACTTACTACCCAGCCTACTTCTTTTTGTCTCAATACAGAAGCCCCATCCCCCTTGTTCTCTTTCATGGCATTGACAAACACTTTTTGTGACTCTTATCTTCTCCCCGCCAGCCTTCGCTCCCTGGCGGTTTTTTTGTGGCCAGCTCCACCCTTTTCCACTGAGGGCACTGGCTGTTTGTATCTAAACTTCAGTCTTGAAAGAGCCTCTCAGGAGCCGTGCTGGCTGTGTCAGTGAAGGTCTTCCTCTCCTGTGTTTACAGCACAGGAACCAAAATTAACGTCTCTTCACTCTCGAGGACAAAATACCAGTTAAGTTTTGAAACTTTTCTTCAGTGGTGGAGATTTGGCTGAGAGACTCTGTATAGGTATGTTTAGATAAGTTGAATTATGCCCTTTTTAAAAATGGATTTAAGATATTAGAAACTCTGATCAAAATGGGCAAAAGTGAAAATGGTTGAATGGGTTTTTGTATCATTTGCCACGTTTTAGTCTAACAGCAGTGCTTTATAAGCTATTTTTCTGTAGAATGATGTGAAACTGTTTAGTCATTACTGTTATTAGTCCTAATGTGAGCACGTGCTTTCCCCTCTTAATGGTTTGCAGTGGTGTAGAGTACTTGTAGATGACTTGTATACCATTATTATTTGCTTATTATTTTATTTCTACTTCTTTTTATTGGATACATGTAGAAATCAGTGGTCAACAAAAAAGAAACAGCATAGTCAAAATACTTATAAGCCTTTGTACTTCTTAACATCCTTGGAGAGCTGCCTAGCAAGATGAAGAGACTAATACCAAGGTTTTTATTCTGCA
Source organism: Passer montanus (assembly GCF_014805655.1). Lineage (NCBI taxonomy): Eukaryota > Metazoa > Chordata > Aves > Passeriformes > Passeridae > Passer > Passer montanus. The sequence continues at coordinate 9,600,492 of NW_024366703.1, forward strand.
CTATGTATATGTGTATCCATGTAAAATAGGTTATTCTAGCAAGTTGATTATTCTAGTTCTTCCTGCATATATTGACTGAAAAATACTAGTTGTCAACTGGTACATGCAAATGTTGCTTTGATTCTTAAAAGCCCAAATTTACACTGTCAGCTCACAGTTAGACTGTACTTCTGAAATAAAATGGAAGTAAATGAGTCAGAACTGAGCTTGTTAACTTCACTCTTGACTTTCAGAGAACTTTTGCAGATCTAAGTTGAAAGATTTTTCCATCTAAACTGCCTGAATCTATGATGTGTATTTGGAAGATGATTACAAGTAGTTCTGGAGAAGTAATTTTATGATATTAGAAAGACCTTGACCTAATCATCCTACTAATGACTCCATCAAGAAAAGCTGTGTCTGTTCTGCAGGCTGTGCAGAACTTGTGAGGCTGTCTAAGCTGGTGTAAAAAAGCTGACTACAGTTTTAGAAAGAGTGAAATTCTGGAAACAGTTTTAGGAACAGGCTGAGCTGCCCTGTTCATTTTTACTGTTGAGTACTGGGGAAATCCATGTCTCAGAGCAAGCTGGTGGAGTGGCACTCAGAAGGTGGGTGAGGGGGAAGCAGAGCAGCAGCCTGCATTCTACCAAGGTCAGCCTACTCACTTGAGTGTCTAAAATAAAAGCCCTACTCAGCATCCTCCTGGCTGTGCACCTTGTCTGAAATGTCACTGTGCCTCCTTCCCAGTAGCTGTCACAGGCCCAGTTCTCATACCTTGGGATATTTCCTATCAGACCTTCAGTCTGATGCTGTTTGTGCTGTTTCAGCACAAACAAGGGGGACACAGGTGCTTGGCTGGGCAGGTGAGGTCCCTGAAGACAGAAGGATGCTTGTGCAAACAGGAGATGATTCCCAGCTGTGGAGGGGTGGGTTAGCCAGGCTACATCCTCGCTGTGCGCAGGCACAGGCAGGTGTCCAGCTGTGTCGAGTCCAGCTGTGTTGACAGGATCACGGGCAGCCAAGAAGTGCTGTGCTGCTCACTGTGGGATTTGTACCCCATTGTAGAAAGTCACTGCTCTTAGTGTCTCATGTCTAAAGTTGTCATGGTTTCAAACAAACAAACAAACAAAACAATGTACATGTACCCAAAGAGCCTACTAAATCCCAAAACTTTCTCTTGATTGAGCAATGCTGAGCATACAGCTGACTAACATAATTTTTCATTCATCTGACAGTACAGTTTTTGCTTTGTCAGCATTTCAAATACTACATCTGAAATTACCTTTCTACTTGAAAAATATCTGCTTTGTGCTGGAGCAGCATGTTTGTCACCTCTTTGAAAGCATCTCTCTCCAGTATGACTTACTTGTATGACTTTTGCTTGATCATTTGTGGGCAGTGTAATGCCACACATATATAAATATATTACAATCTCATGAATTAAAGCAAAACCAAACCATTTGGTCTCCAGGCCCTAGTTAGGTTTTTAGAAGCAGGCTCCTGCTGCTCTGGTCAGATCCCAGAATCAGAGCCTTGCAAGCTTGTGGTTTTACAGAAATCAGTCTTGTACAGTGAAATAAATACCCAATAAATATAATTCATTTAATGAATCTTATTAAAGGTAAATTGTTGACCACAAGAACGTGGTGCCCTTCATAGAAGCCCACTGGGATGACCAGAAATGGAGGAAGGTTGTGTTAGCACGTGTGGGGTGGTTACCTAAGGATATGCAGCTCCAAGTTTCAGAGGTCTGTAGTGAAATATTCATTGATAGCCATGTGGCAGGCTGCAGGCTGCTAGAAAACATCATTATGCACTGGCATGTGGATAAATTGCATACCTGATTTTATGCACTTCATCCATATTCTCACCTGCTTTACTGCTCATTCCAAACCTCCACATTTGCTACTTTCCTGGCTCTTACCTATCTTCTCTTATTTCTAAAACTGTTTTTAAGGGAAGCTGCTTGTTTGGTTTAACAGAGCTGTTGATACAACACTAAATCCTCATTTCTAGTAGTCTCAGCAAATGTGTAACACACTACTGTTAGCATTAAGGTGCAAAATTAAGCTCAGAAGAAGGAAGCTAACATGATCAAAAAGCAGAAGAATTAAAAATACAATATACAATAAACTAAAAAATCTTTCTTTCAAAAATTTCCCAAAATACTAATATTACCTTTTTTTTCTTCTATGGAAGTAACATTACTTGTACAGGTTTAAAAAACCTCCAGAAGTCTGAGTATGACTAATAAGAGTTTACTATTAATGTTTTTGCAGATCTTTTTTATAGTCCTTGTTGGGTTGAAGGAGCAATAATTTAATATACTGCAGAGAAGTGGGCAGCCTGGTCCAGCACTCTGCTACCCTTGATCTAAAGCTCTTCCTCACGTTGAGCTGGAGCTTCGCACGTTTCAGTTTATGGACATTGCTCCCTGTCCTCCACTTCTTCTCCCCCAGTTAGGTTTTTTCCTCTCTCAGTTCTGTGCTTTTTCTTCCCTTTTCCTCATCTGCTCCTTTCTCCTGCTGCATAGACCTTACCAACAGCAGCCACAAAAGAGAAAAATCTGACTTTGCCTATGCATCTTCAGGCTGGTGAGAGGTTCTTCAGCTGTTGGGAGATGCCACGTGAATATTCTGGTCTACACTGAGAGATCTGTGCAGCAGATCCATCAGAGTCAGTCAGGGGAAATTTTTAGAGGACTTAGGGAGATCTGGCAAGTCTCAGGTACAAACATGATCCTGACAAAATTATTCTAAGGAGAGCACTGATATCTGAAAAGTTGCTAATTAGTAGTCATGGAGACTCATCTGTCCAGCTGAGGAGGCTGTATCAAGTAGAATCTTGAGGATTTCTTTGTGGGGTTCAGTAGCACTCTCTCTTACTAATCAAAACCTGTTGGTGAGCAGACCCAAGGGATTGGTGGATTTTGCCCAACAGAGTGGGTGTTTTGAAGGACTGAATTAAAATTCAGTGAAGAAATTACATTTGTCATACAGAACTGTTTTCTTTCTTTAATTGAGAGCAAGTGCTCTGCCAAGGAAGGCAAACTGAAAGGAGCAATTACTTACAGGGAATAGTCTGGAGTTATAATAGGAGCCAGCTGCGTGGTAAAGACACCAAATGTCTTTTTGGAAGGAACCAGGAGGAGTGTTCACAATCCACCTCAGCTCGTGTTGTGTGCAGCTTTGGGTACTGCAAGTTTGGGGAAAAGCTGCAAGATGCTGCCAAGAAGTAATGAGAGGGCTAGAAAATGTAACCTATAAGTTTGAAGGAGCAGAATTTATTTAGTCTAGGAATGTCAGTACTGCAGTGGTCCTAGGACAGGGGTTTGTTGTAGATAGGGAATAATCTGTTTATCATCTCATGTATATCTTATACTATGTCCACAGTGCATAGTATATTAAATTTGATAAGGAACAGGCTTTGTCCACAGTGCATAGTATATTAAATTTGATACCATGAAAACTTTTTCATTATATGTTCTGCAAGAGTTTATCTCTTGGGCTTGCAGTCACTTTATTCAGAAAAAGAAGGAAGGTTTTTTTCCCTTTGGGGAAGGAAAGAAATAGAGAGGAGATAGCATTCCTTCTAGTTTTTGCATGTCTGTGATATTATTTGAGCATGGATGAGCTCCAGTTTTCCAGTTGTTTATAACTTTATCAAACTTGAATGGGTTTTCAGAGGGATTACATTATTTAAAAAATATCCAGCACAGAAAGCAACACATCCTGATAAAATTTCAATTATCTCTTCCAAAATATGGACAACACTTTAATTACTGATAAAAATGGGTTTAATAATTTTTTAAAAATACATTTTATATTGTTTTGTACTGTGAAATAGTAAATCCTCTGTGACCAAACTCCTCCTTTCTGCCCCCTAAATTGCCAGTACCTAGCATACAAAGTTTAGGTCAGATGATTAAGTCTGACAAAGTTAAAACAGCTAAAAACAAAGTCTATGGGGAAGTTTCATGTAACATTAATATGAGGTAAAACTACCAGCCCCACCTATAATAGAAATAAGATTATCAAGGCCGGGTTTCCTTGATGTTTCTCAAATGTTTCTACAGGCTTTTAGAGAAGATCTGGAATGCCTTATTCAAGAACAGATGAAGAAGGGCAATAACCCCACTGGACTGCTTGCATTACAGCAGATTGCTGAGTACATTACAGCGAGCACTTTTACAGGTTTTTCCTCAACTCCACTCAGTAAGTGAATTATACATAAACTGCTCTCTTTTTTTTTTTTTTTTTAATTATTACCAGGGCTTAGGAATGCTGGGATCTCCTCTTTCCTTGGATAAAAATTCTGTCAGAGCTTGCTTCAGCTGTGAAGTAGTGCAGATGGTGGCCTTAACTTGCTTTTTTAGGCTTCATTCTCTCAAATTCTTTGACTTGTATAATGATATCCAAAATGGTTGGAATCCTCAAACTCAGTCATTCTGTAATTTGTTAATAAAAGTTGAACTGACATAGGGAACAAAATGTTGTGTTCTGTTACTATTAGGAGTTTAACATAAATATGAACTGAAATGTGAAATAGAAATACATTTAGTTTCTTTATTTTTCTACTCTTGCATATAGATTGTTACTAAAAAAAAAACCAAGAACTCTGAGGTAGGGAGAATCCCCTGGCAAACTGAATTATCAGATAAACAGCTCCCACAGTTAAGAACTTCTAGTTCAGCTTCTAGTCTGCAGTCTACTTGTAAAGATGTCACTGGGATCTCGCAGTTAACACCCAAGTTCTTTCCAAGTCATGAAGCACTGAGACATTCAAGTCAGTTTAAGTTCTGTGGGTGGACATCATATGGGAACTTACAAGCCTGAAGTACAGTGGCAGCTGTCAGCATTCATCATCTTTGGAGATTTGGTCCCAAAATGGTACTTCAGGGTTTATTTAACAAAATGAGTGGAAGAGAACAGAGAGCCCAAATAACCTCGTATGCCCATCTCTGGTTGGTTACTGAGACTCTGTGTCCCACTGTTGTCTCTGCTGTGTTTGCTAGGGACAATGGGGACAGATCTCAAAGTACACACTCCTTTTGTTGAAAACCAAAATTACTATTACCTCTTTTGGTCTTAACTTTCCCTCTAAACAAAGGTTGTGGGCTCTCAGAAGGCTGTCATGCATTCATGAGAAGCACCAGGGGTATGTTCGTGTAGTCACAAGTCAAAGACAGAAACTGATTTCTCTGTTAAGAGGTGATATCTTCTATCTAAGGGTTTGAGAACTCTTGCACTAATCCTAATTTCTTCATTAGGGCTGAATTGAAGTGCTGAGACTGAGATATCTTTTTAAATTAGTTTCGCTGGTGTCAGAAGCTGGTGTCATCCCATCTACAAGGGATGTCTTCTCCTGTAACAAAAAACCTCAAAGTAACATATAAAAATACTTCATTAGTGACAAAAGTCTTAGAGCACAGTTCCAGTCCCATGTAGGACATTGATTCAGGAGTCAGCTCAGGAAAACCTTTATTCAGTCTCATAAATGCTGATACTGCTGTGCTAACCATTTGCTAACCACACTGCATCTGGAAGATCGTGGCATAGCTGGAAATATGTTTAACTGTCTAACTGGCCATAATTTATTTTTGTCTTTTTTCAGGCCATGGAATGATTACACCCATCAATGACCTACCTGGGGTAGATACCTCCTCATTTGTTAAGGGAGAAAAACTCACTCGTTGCAAGTTGGCCAGTTTATACAGATTGGCTGACTTGTTTGGGTGGGCACATTTGCCAAATACCTATATCACAGTAAGTATTTTAGAGAAAAAAAACTTACTTAGAAACTCACCTATTCATTCAAATTATTTTTCCCCCTGATTAATGTAAATTAGATCAGTAATCCATTTCCTGTCTCCTTTGCAGGTAAGAGTAAGCAAAGAACATGACCACATTCTAATTATTCCAAGAGGGCTGTCCTTTTCTGAAGCTTCAGCTTCTAATTTGGTACGTGTTTCACCTGCTGTAATAACCAACAAGGTTCATCCTGTTTTCTAAAATACTTCTGTGGCTGCTTAAATGGACTTCTGTAATTATGCTGTTGTTTGGGGTTTTTTAATATTTACCCACCAGATGAAAAGCTGATTAACTGCTTAGATGGTTGCAGCCTTTGTTGCCAGTATTTCTTCTTGGGTTTAGTTTTACTTTTTGTTTCTTTGTCTCCAGCTTCCATGTGGAGCAGGAAAGTTTTGTGTTCCTGTCTGATGAAGCTCACCATAACCTCAGTGTAGCCTCTTATAACCTGAGAGTGTGGCAACACATGTGAAATGACTCTGTAGGAGTAGTGTTATCAGAATCACCTCTTACCTTTAGAAGTGAGGAGATAAAGTCAAATAATCTTCCCCAGGCCCAGCAAATGAGCTGGGTGAAGTTACAGGCTGGTATTTCGGCAGTGGTAGCTGCTAAATCACACATCTTTTGGTGTAGAACCTGCCATATGCTCTTCATGTCAGTGCCTATCTGTAAAGAAGCTGCCTCAAGGTGAAAGGGGTACCAAAATGAGACTGATACTATTACACAGCAAACACAGAACCAAAATACCATGACACATAACCCTGCTGTAGTTTTTTGTTGATCCAGGAATTACTATTTTAATAATTCCAATTACTATTTTAGTAATTCAAATTAATCTGAAAATTCCTTGTGCATTGAATATTCTTACTAGAAATTTCTCAGGCTCTGAGTTACCTTCATATTTAAAATGTAGGAAATGTTAATGGAATGCATTTTTGAAAGTCAGAAATAAGGAAAGGTCAACCTGACTGAAGTAGAATATATGTTGTATCAGGGTCTAAACCTTACTTCTTCCATGACTGAACTACCAACAGCTGTCAAGGGTTATCAAGTACAAGCAGGGTGGTTTATTGACACACACATTCATGGCTGCTCTCCTACCTTTTTTGTGCTCTGAGCCTTGAATATGTGCGAGGAAATTTGGTGCTAAATACGAAAGGAAGACTATTTTATTGATAACTGGAGTTGTCACAACCTTTCTGAGTGTCATTTCTCTGTTTGCCTTTTTCAGGTTAAGGTGAACATCCTAGGAGATGTAGTGGACCAGGGAAGCACAGCTCTCAGTATTGACAGTGTGGGCTTCAGTCCACACGTGGCCATCTACTCCACCCGCCCCGATGTCAGATGTGTCATACACATCCACACCCCTGCCACAGCTGCTGTAAGTCTTCCTCTGGCACAGACTGAAAGAAAACAGCTTTACCTTATGAACTTACGGCGTATTTCTCCTCACAGCAGTTTAATTTTTGGTTTATTATCAACTCTGCACTGCTAAATAAAAGTGTGAGAGAGGGCTGGGCCACCACAGTGGAATGGCATCAGAATAAACTGATGATCAGAGATTATTTTACCAAGGTTGAGGAGGTTGTAAAGCAAATATTAAAAAGATAAAGCAAATAATTTACACAAGCTTTATTTATAGTATCCTAGATAATATAATATGCTGTATAAATAATCTTCATTTGCATTATGCAGCTCCATTTTTTAATGGTTTGATTAGTTGTTACACTTAGTTTGGATTTACCTCGGTATTCAAATGTTATAGTTAACATAAACTTTAAATGGTCTGGATAATAATGATAAAAATGTAAGGAGACCTGAAAGAATTGGTTTAAAATAACTAAATTCTTATTTATTTTATCTAGAAATGCATATGCATATATATACATATATATATATATATATATATATATATATATACATGTATATATATACATTCCTTGGCTACAGACAAAATATAAAAGAATGAATAATTTCTTTTCTGCTAGCTTTTTGAAGTAATAAATGTGAGAAAGAAGGATAAGCCATTAAGTAAGCTGAGAATTAAACATGAATAAAATTCACAAAAGTTTCCTCTGATAAATATGTCCCTAGACTGGGTAGCAGCACCTCTGTCACCCTATTGCAAATCAGACTGGTGGGGGAGTTGTTTCTATGCTCTCCCTGTGGAGTTTGTCTCTCTTCTACCAAAGTACACCCTGCTAAGGCTTGGGTGGTTGAGATGTGAGTTTTAAGAGTTCCATTTTTCCCTAGTTACCAGCATTCCATTTTCATGAAACAGGTTTCTTCTATGAAGTGTGGCATCCTTCCCATATCACAAGAGGCTCTGATTCTGGGAGATGTTGCTTATTACAACTACCAGGGATCTCTTGATGAACAGGAAGAGAGAATTCAGCTTCAAAAAGTTCTTGGACCCAGTTGCAAGGTATTCAACCTCATTTATGGTCTTCATAAACAATTTTCATGTCCTGCTCCAGTTTCTACCATTTAACATTAGTGTCTTCATTTACTAGGTATTAGTTTTGAGAAACCATGGTGTGGTAACACTAGGAGAGACACTGGAAGAAGCATTCCACTATATTTTCAATGTGCAACTGGCCTGTGAAACTCAGGTGAGAGAGAATTTATCTGTGTTTCATTTCAAATACTTGTGCTGCAGAGTTACAGATTGTACCCCAGATGGGAATTCCTCTTAGATCACACAGTTTTGGAGTTGTGGAATCCAGTAATCCTGTATACCTGGTCAAAGAGAGTCTGGAGTGATCAGGGAATCACTGAGGGAATAGCACAAATACTCACTCTAGGAACATTGACACAGTCTCAGTGGTGTTACACTCCAAAGGGTACAGGAGGTTTTGTTCCATGCTGTGCAGAGTGAGCCTCATGCAGGGAATCTGTCAGATGATAGATTTGCTGGTACTCACTGCATGGGGAAGTGTGACTTAAGATCTCTTGAGAGCCAGCTCCTTTACTGAAGCTGAATGTTGTGACAAGAAAAGCTTCTCTCTGTGATCTCAGATTTGTGAAGACAAATTAAAAGAAGGTCTTTAGAGCAATGGTAGTGGGTGGCATATTTAAAAATAACTTGAATCACAAATTCACTGTTTCCATTCCATCTAACTTTAGCCACCTGGTTAGGTATCCAGATGTTACCTATAACACATGAAGAGAGACCACTGAAAATGTTCTCACCTTTCATAAGTTTTGAGCCCGTCCCCAGAAACTTCATCACTTTGTTCTTGTTCCCCAGTGATTCTGTCCTCCCAAAGAGGCATTTGGATGTGCAAATGGCAGGCTCCCATTCCTGTGAAGAGAGGCCACTGAAAATGTTCTCACCTTTCAGAAACTTCATCACTTTGGTCTTGTTCCCCAGTGATTCTGTCCTCCCAAAGAGGCATTTGGATGTGCAAATGGCAGGCTCCCATTCCTTTCCTTCCTTGCCCTACCATTCCTTTGAGTTCAGACACTCTTTCATTTTGAAACTACAAGAAAAATGAAAAGTTTTTAATCTTGTGATGCAGAAAGCTGTTTTTAAGGTACTCTGAAAGCAAGTGTTTCAATCTACTCCTTTTGAAGTGCAATTAATTGCAGATTATATAATGCTTTCTGTAGCAGTCACTTGCTATGTATTTTAATACATTTTTTGGACAGTAGAAAACTAGCTTGAGAAGTAACCACAGCATGTATTTAAGCAACCTCCTACTGCAAATTCAGAAAAGCAGAGCATACAAAAGCTTTTTCACAAATGAAATGTACTCCCTGCTGTCTCTAGGTACATGCACTAGCTGGAGCAGGTGGGATAGACAATCTCCTACTACTGGATCTGCAGAAGTTCAAGCCTTCCACACACGCCGTGGCAGCAATGGGAGGAGGTGGAGTTAATATGGCTTCACAACAAAAATGGAAAGTTGGGGAGCAAGAATTTGAAGCACTCATGAGGATGCTGGACAACCTGGTGAGAGCACATTGCTGGTGATATCTATGTAGTCCTGTAAGGTTTTGAGTGTATGATTAACTTTTGTAAAGCAAACAATTCTTTAGTCATACTGTTTCTGACAGCAGTAGTCTGTCTTAAAAAGAATTTATAATGCTTTGAGCTTCAATTTTGTCCCACTATCTTACAAATGTATAGCAACTTAATAGTGAAAAATCTTAATTTTAATTTTTTAAACATTTTTTTCTTTCTTTCCTCCTCCACAGGGATACAGAACTGGCTATGCCTATAGGCAACCATTAGTCAGGGAAAAACCCAGACATAAGAGTGATGTTGAGATCCCAGCCACTGTGACTGCCTTTTCCTTTGAAGATGATACAGTCCCACTTTCCCCCCTGAAATTCCTTGCACAGAGGCAACAGAGAGAGAAGACAAGATGGCTGAACTCTCCAAACACATACTTGAAAGTTAATGTGCCTGAGGAGTCCTGGAACGGGGAAACCAGTCCCAGGACTAAGATCACGGTAGGTTGAGATGTTGGACAGTCACTTTGGTTTTGCCCTACTTGAAAGTAAGTCATGCACAGTTTATATGAGGAAATCTTGAATAGGATTAACAAATAAGTTTATTGAGCAATTTAAATTGGCTTTTCAGAGCCTTAATGACATTGGTACTAAGGGTCTCCTCCCTTTGAGGAGACAGGGGTTGACTGTAAGAGTAACACTTTATGATAAAATTTAACAATGATTTTGCAGTTCTTTTTATTCCTGAAATAGAAAACAGTTTTTCTACCACTTCTTCTTGTGCTATTAGTTATCCACTAAATATAGTAAGGCTTTAAGTCAGCCGTGGGTTGTTCTTCTTTCACATGAAGGAGACACAAGCTCTAATTCATCTCTTGCTGTCCCCTTTCTATTTGTGAGCCTGCTGAAAACAGCTTTCAAAAGGTCTGTTCGTGCTACAGGCTTTTAACGATGATGATTTTCCCCTCCTGCAGCTCAGCAAGATGCTTACACTTAGTTTCCTGCCTGCAGAGAGGTGGCCCTCGTGGGACTACAGAGCGTGTTATTGCTCTTCAGCTGCTCCCAGTACAACTATAAAAGCATCAGCTCCTCCTGCTGGCAGGCTGGCAGGTTTCTAAACTTGAGTTTGGGAAAAACACCCTGCTTGAGAAGGGAAAAAAACTATAGTCAGTGTGTGGTCAGCAGAGGTGGAAGTTGTTTGCATGAGCAAGGGCTCTGGATCTATGTGCCAGTTACTAGAAAGTGTGATCCTTTCTAAATTCAGCATCATTAGTACACAGCTGACACTGCATTTTTCAGGAATGTATGTCAGTATTTACAAAATTAGTCATGTTCAAGGCAACTTAAAATCCTCTTGGGCAAACACACAGACCTGTAAAGGAATTGGAATTATTTTTAGGTGTCATGTGGAATTGAAAATAAAGTCAGAAAGTCCTTTCTTGATATCTCTTCTTTGACATTAAGAACACAGAGAATTGTTCCTTTCCATCATACTGGGTATTTTAGCTTCTATCTTTTTTTTTCCCCCTCTTTAAGTGGATGAAAGCTGATGACTCCTCCAAGACTAGTGGAGGAACGCCAATCAAAATTGAAGATCCAAACCAATTTGTTCCTCTAAACACCAACCCAAGTGAAGTGTTGGAAAAGAGAAATAAGGTAAAATGAACTGAAAATTGTAACATTTCCAAATAAAATTATGTGTTCAAGTAATGATTCAGCAGAGAAGTAAAATAACATTTTCAAATGTTTTGATTTTATTAAGAAGGTTCTTACACTATATGTGATTTTTGGCACCAAAGACATATATCTAAATGTATGATATACATAAAATCTGTAGAAATGTATGCAATATTTATATATTTAAATTTTGAATGCAATAGTCTGATGAAGGATGAGTGTTAACTCTGGAAATGATAGATTTGGAATGGTAGTCTCTGTTATTTAGTATTTTATTTAGTAGATAATTACGTGTCAACACCAACAGAATTGCTATGCATCATCTGCAACATGATTCAATCTCAGACTCTAATCTTGTTCTGTTCTGTTTTAATTTGCCTAGTGCTTGTTAAGCTGGAATTTCTAACGGCAGTAAAAAAAGAAAATGAGAGATTATTGTTGGATCTCTCTGTAAACAGAAATATCACTGTGCTTTTCCCTTCCAGCATGAAAGGCACTGATTATCAGACTGACCAAATACTCCACCCTCAGCATAACTATATTAACAGATATTCAGGACACTTTTCATTGGATTGCATATTTTTTTCTTTCTTGGAAAGCACTGTATCAGTGTCCTTGGGGACTGAAGTGGCGTTAGAAGGAGTAACTCCTTTCCTCAGAACTGGAAAGGCACCCTCTAATCATCCAGAGATTAATAATACATGTCCCAGGCAATGATTTTTAAATTCATGCATGTCACTGGCTCACAGAGAGTTTATTCCTAATTCTCTGCTATAAGATTTTTTCTATATGATCTGTATTGGTATTTATATCTTATCTGTCGATCTCTTAAGCTCTGACAATTAGAAGCTAGGGCTGTTATTTTAGGGAAAACTATAAACTATTCACAGAAGGAAAAACTTTACCCATCTGTGTGACCACAGAGTTTTCTCCAATAGCTGAACATGCATCCTTTATGATGTGGAGAGGACAGTTCAGGGCCTATTCCTGGGAGTTTTTTTCTAAATGTTGGCTTACAAAAAGTGCAAGAACTGGGACTGGGGTATATGTTTGTGAGTATTGGAAGAGCCAAACAACATATGCTGTGTATTCAGAGGTGGAAGAAGAGTTCTTAATCTTTAGGTGCAGCAGCACACAGCTTGACTCTCCAGCCATTCACTGCTGCCTGTGTTACTGGTTTTGCAAAACTGATGTGCATAGGGTTCATTAAAGAGAAATATCTTTTTCTAACCTGGTTTATTTTCTTTCTATAGATAAGGGAGCAAAACCGATATGACCTAAAGACAGCAGGACCTCAGTCTCAGCTGCTCGCAGGGATTGTTGTGGATAAAAAGCCAAGTTCAGTGAGTACAACATAATTAACTAATTTGCAGATGTTCAGGTAATTTGGCTGTCTGTCTTTCAAATGTCAGCTTGGGTCATTTTCATTCTGAATGTGTTGTTAGAACTGATTATTTTAATGCCAGTTTTAGAGGTGTGATGCACCTTATTCATGTTTCATTTTAAAGGTTTTAAAAGTTGGTTTCAAATTGAGATGTGCATGTTAAGTTTACTGCCATTAATGTTAATGAAGTAGGATCCTTATCTAAGCTCATTTAAGTGAGAGAGGAAGAACTTTGGAATGCATGGGGCCAAAAATAGCCTTCATTAGTCTGTGGAAGTGATGCTAAAGATAACAATTGAGTCCAAGAAGTAGCTGAGTTAAAAAGGTGGGATGTGACCATGTGGAAGGCAGCCTTCATTAGAAACAGGCTTCTTATTGGGAGAGAGGGTTTCCAGTTTCTTACCTGCCCATATTAATATTTTCTTGACTAGAATATACTTCCAAACACTATAGATATTCCTAATAAGGTTATCCAACATACTGTGGTGAATTGGAATTCTAAGTTTCCAGCTATCCAACAGTTAGTACATGTGTGTTTTAATTCTGTATTCCCTGCCAAAACTTTGTCATCAAACTGGCCAAAAAAAAAAAATACCTGAACGTTTTGCTTGTTGCTTCATATTTTTTAACTGTTAAATTCTTTGGCTTTCTCCTTCCCAGCCAATGCAGTTTGATGATGAGCATGCACCCCCAGCACCGCCCAACCCGTTCAGCCACCTCACTGAAAAGGAACTGGAAGAGTACAAGAAAACCATTGAGCGCAAGCAGCAGGGCTTGGAAGGTCAGCAGTGTGGTTTGAATTGCTGGGGTTTACATTTTAATAATCAGCTTGAAAATATCTACTGTAAAAAATGTGTACATGTTAGTTATTAGCATATACTGCTGGCAACTAGCTTAGAACGAATCATTCCTTGAGGTGGTAGAATTCTTTTGTTAAATGTGGTTCATTCTTTTAGTTTAGTTAGTGCTGAAAATAAAGCAATTAAAGGTTTGCAGAGAAATGGGGTTGACAAAAACACAATTAACTGTAATGAATTTTTATGTCAGAATCATAGAATAACTTAAGGTGGAAGAATCCACAAAGGTCATCTTAAGCCAACTTCTCCTCAGAGCTGATACTAAAGTTAGATCAAGTATCTCAAGTCTGTGCCAAACTGAGGAAAAGTTTACTGAGATGTTTGGCCCTGGCTTCTCTAATTTTACTTGTGTTCTCTCAGTGTGCAAGTCTCATCTACTTTCACTTTTCATATCTTCTTCCCATACTACTATTCCGTAAAGAATTACTAATTCAGAGTTGATTCCAGTTTTTAACAATAACACTTACTGTGAATTCTTCTTCACTAATACTGTGTAATAAAACAACTTTGCTATATGTCACACTCAGGATATAGTGTAATTGCTTACTGTACCAGCAGACTGTGGCAAGATAAAACCATGGGACATGCTACTTGGAATGCAGTCCTGCCACCTTTTTTAATGCTTTCTAATAAAGAACTAATATATACCAATTTTATCAGATAAAACAAATCTATAATTCTTTAGAGTTTCAGCTGTGTATTATACCTTTGTGCTGTTGTCAGCATGAGTAACACAAAGCTGTAGCAGACCTGTAAATCTTGTAGCATCAACACTGACACACTTGCTTGATTTTCACTTTTGCTTGGCTACTAACTCACATCTTGTCCTGCAGATGCTGAACAGGAATTATTCTCAGATGACGGTTCATCTGTGTCACAAATTCAGTCACAAACTCAATCCCCGCAAAATGTCCCAGAAAGATTAGAAGGTATTCCATGCAATTTCTGTTTGATGCCAAGGGCTCCAATAACCCAAGTCCTCGACTCTTCTGCTGCATTTTTACATTTGCATGAAGTCAACTGAGTCAAAAGGAGCCCTCTTTTGCAAAGTTTGGGTGGTACTCTGTCCAGAAAACTATTTTTCCCCCACTTTTTCTAATACAACATTCTCACAAACAGAAGACAACTCAGGGCATGCTGAAACTTAGATATTAACCAAGGTGGAGCATATAGATACTAAATTTGATTTTACTGAAAATGTTAAGAATGGTTCTTTTGCCTAAGACTTTTCCAGAAGTCTAAGTAGGCATTTTAAAATGCAAGTTCTCCAGTGCCTTCTGTATGGAATGGCTGTGTTTTCATAAATCAGTCTCCTGCAGTAAAATGTAATTCTGACTATGCTTGAGGCTGTGTATGCTGGGTAGACTATATTTGTACATACTCTATACAGCTTGAGCTGTGTGTGCACCTGGCAGAGATAAGGTTACATTTTTCAGCCCATTTTCCCTTAATGACATTTTGACTGTGTTGTCTGCTTACAGCAACTAAGACTGTGGATAAACGGGAAAAAAAAAACACACCTAAGCAAAATTCAGATTTCATTTTTTGGATCACAGTCCAGACTCGCAGGCTTTGTCTCAATACTGGGGTTTTTTTGCATGAAAGTGTACATAAATAATTGCAAAATCATTTGCTCTTTCAGAAAACCATGAGGATTTCTACACCCAGAATGCCAACCTAATATCGGTGGAGATGCCAGTTGTGGTGGTGAACGGGAAGGAGGATGCACACGACGTGGAAGAAGACCTCACCAGGAGGGTCAGTCAGTTGAGTACTGTGGACAGCGTAGAGATTACCATCAAAGGCTCTGAAAAGATAGAAGAGGCTCTGTCCCCTGAGGGGTCACCTTCCAAATCCCCTTCAAAGAAAAAGAAGAAATTCCGCACCCCATCCTTCCTGAAAAAGAGTAAAAAGAAGGAGAAGGTGGAAGCGTAAGTGCAGTTCTGTTGTGAGGAGACATTGCACATTTTAAATCTTTAAGTTGACCATTAACAGCGTAGTGTTAGGGGTGTGCAGTAACTGGACTTTTAACCTAAACAAGTAGAAACTGGAAGAGGTTTTGCTTTAAAGAAACCAAACAAAGAGACAAACAAAACAAAAAAAACCTTTCATGTTAATTGCAAATTAATTCATCTCTCACTTAGCTGTGTCCAAAATTGCTATGAGGGTTGGAAACATTGATTAGTTTCATGTAGAACTACACTGGCAGGTGCTCAATTACCATCATAGCAAGGTCAAATACCATCACAGTATGCAGCAGCAAGTTCTGCTCGGAGTATTTTGCAGACCTGAAAATTTTCAGTACAGTTAAAGTCTTTATTAAAGTTACTGTTGAGTGATCATATGACTTTTTAAAACTGCTGTCTCATTTGGAAACCAGATCATACATTTTTGTATTGTGGTTTTTGACCATATATTTTATGTTTCTGTACCCCTGTTTGAGTGGGTACATATTAACAGCACACCTTTACATCTTTTTTAAGATTAGCTCATATAGAAATAATATACACTGGCACATAATACTAGGGGAAAAACTGTGTAAGAGAAAGTTTATTTGGAATTATACAAAATGTCTAAAGAATTCCATTATTCAATAACTTTTTTGCCAAATATTTCATTTTAGTGAAATATAATTTTTGAAGACTTCTTTTTTATTCTATCAGTTGGGGCGGGGGAAACCCTTATTTTTCAAGAAGGGGGATTTTATACACTTAACATTGATAATTTAGTTTAACTGACAAAACAAAAAGAAGATTTTATATGTTCAAATGTTTGTATACCATTCAGTATAAAGGTATTATAAGCATGTGAACCAAGCATTAATAGTTAGAGTGTATTTAAGAATGCTTGGTTTAGAGTATACTTAAATATAATTCAGGAATCCAGGGACTTCAAAATCAAAGGGTAAAAGCATATAAAATTGAACTGGATTCATGTTTAAAAATTATTGGTGGGTTGTTCTTTTTTTCTCTCATGGTATTGCTAATGAATGAAGAAAAATAATCTCTTAACATAACCAAATGAAGGAAACAAAAATGTTAAAAGGGAAAGTGAAATAGTAGGGAAATAGGAGGAGACAAAGAAAGTAAAAGTTCGGTGATTATTTTTTTTAAATATATGATATGGATTGCGAAATATTTTTATTAAATCAGCAGAGTGACATTTCCATATTAGATGTTTTAAATAATTTGTATGGATTCATGCAGAGTGCAACACTTTGGGTTTTTTCTTCAGTTTTGTTCAAATTGTAAAAGGGTCTCGTGAATCTGTGTTGTCCTTTGGATGAACCCAGAGCAAATCAGAGCCTAGTGCCATGGGTAAGGGTGGTACTGCCACTTACTCATTTTTACTTGTGTTGTCATTTTAGTACTTTTACTGTATTGTAAATACAAACTAAACATAGAAATTAACATAGGGGTTTCTTCGCTGTGTCAAATGTCTGTAAATCAGTCATCGCAATAGGAAGTACATCTTTTAAGATCCATGTGATTCCCAAATTACCGGTTGAAATATTATACAATATATAATTGTTAAATATGGCTGGAGAGTGGTTTGGCATGCAAAAATGTTGATTATAGCATGTTTGGGGGCTGGTTAGCTTTGACCGTGTAAGTGTGATAATGCAATGTTGGAATGGATCCTGGAAACAATTTTCTAGCTGTCACTAAATACTGGAATCAGTGTTTTTAATCATAGTGGAAACTTTCAGTTGCTTACTTTGTTTTTTTATGTTCTACATTATTTGTGTTGTATTACAACATATGTAGAAACAGTAACCTGTGAACTACGCTTTTCATAACTTTTTTAAAAATATATCTAAATGAATGCAATGTGCATAAATATTTTTTAAAATGCAACCGTGAACTATTTGCACCTTTTGCTAATGCCTCTATTTACTTGCTTTGGCATAAAGAATGAGCCAGCCAACTCTTGTGTCCTGTGGAAAATATATAAATGTTATCTGAAATTGCTCATAGATGTAATGCTAATTAATGTTAAATCACAAATAAACAGTATTTTAAATAGATGGATTTCATATAGCAGCCTTTTGTTTATGTACTTACATCTCTTGCTTGTGGAGAAGATGCTTTGATTTTGCACGTTGCTTCTCAAGAATTTATTCTGGAGAGGACTTATTGCTTGTGCTTATCCTGAGAGCTCTGCAAGAAAATAACCTGATCTTGCTGTTGAGCAGCTTTTGTCTCTGTCACAGGTGCTGGAGAGGAAAGAGGACAGGCCTGTGGTAAAAGGCAGGGCACTGCCAGGCAGTTGTTCTGAGCCAAGGGGAGTCTGTGCTTGCCCAGCCTGGGCTGCCTCCTGCTCTGCAGCACCATGGCATCACAGGTGACATGAGGGACTGGGGTGGTTTTAGTGCTGAGTACATACAGAGCAAGGAAATAGCTCAAAGAAATTACCCTTTTAAAAATTACTACTAATAAAACAAAGGTTTTCTTATAGAAAAAGCTTAATGCAACGTTATTTGAAGATATCTGTGTCACGCCCTGCCGACATATGGTGTGTGTCAGAGCTTGTGAAGCTACAGAAGTTGCAGTGTTTTGTTTTTGTAGCTGTATCAACTCTGTGGAATATCTTTTGTAGCTGTATCACTCTTGGAAATGTCTTTAAGGACTACACAAATGTTTTATTTCCTTGGCCTTCCACGAATCAGCCTTTTGTTTCTGTTAACAAGAAAGTCAAAATTCAGTCCTCTGAGTCTGGTGACAGTTTGATGAACTCGGTCCCCATGTGGTAGGATAATTTTGGTTTAGCATTTTAAATAAATCTTGACCAAGATTTTAGTATTTTTCTGACCATAATTTGTCTCCAAAAGCATCTACAGGCTTTTTAGTGCTGCACTGATGTGAAAGTAGACACTGTATCAACACAGAGGAGCATCCACTGTAAGGCCAAGGGCATATATAATTTACTTCTTTAGGTTCCTTTTATTCCCAAGAGTCTACAAACCACATCAGACCCTTCATTTTTACTTAAATCTTACTCTTTCACAGTGTTACTTGAAGGATCTGATATTCTGCAAGCTGAAGCATGAAAATAAAGGAGATGTTTGTAACAGGCATAATAAACATTGAAACTTAAGTTTTGGGAAGTAGGAGCCCTTGGACAGATGAGCTTCAAAATGGATCATTAATATGATAGGAAATAATTATTGTCATTAGGCTGCGTAACCCAAGAGAGAGCAATACATAGAAGCAGTGTTTACTGTGAATTGCATGCAAGCTACCACACAAGAACATTAAAAAGGATTTATAAAGCTGTACATCCAGGTGATTGCCTGTTGTTGTCTTTTACAGACTTCCACCTGTTCTGGAGATAAGTGTTACATAGCAAAGCAGATTTTGCAGAATCTGCAGAATGAGGTGTATCAGGCTTTAGATGCCACAATGAGACAGAATAATGTCATGGTTAGGGCTGTAATGGGCCATTTTGACTCATATTTTCCTGCCTTGCCAGTCGAGTCCATTACACATTTTTGAGCACGTGGCATAAATTGCTGTCATTTCTGGGGCAAGTAGTTGAGGGTTTTCTATTTTCTACATATCTAGCTTGCAAAACTGTTGAGTTTTCACTATTTGAGCCCATGGAAACTTCTCAAACAGGATGTACTGCAGTGTATCCAAGCACAGTGAGAAAGGGCCCTGGTGTCCCATGCTGTGCACGTGGATCTGATGGAAACTTCTGACGTGAGCGCCAATGTTCTCTCTCTTCCTTTCTGCAGACTGGCAGGGAAACACATCCCCTCACCCCTGGGGCTGCTGCGTGGGTTGGTGTTTGTCCTTTCAAAGACCCAGGGTGTTTCCAGAGGTGCAGGGCTCTGAAAGGCACTGAGCAGGAGCTGCCTGGCCGTGTGTGTGTGGGCAGCTGGAGCGGGGCCAGTCTGGCCGTGGGCGTTGCCGCGGGCACGGCAGCGTGCTGGGAACACCAGGACAGCATTCAGGGCACTGCTGGCATGCTGGCTGCCACACAGCCTGCAGGAACTGCTCTGCAGCTTGGCCAAACTTGCACACTCTTGGGGGAATAGTAGAAAGCCCATCCTCAATATAAACATCACTCAGCCCTTCACCACAGTTTCTAATCTTGGTTTCAAAGCCAGCAGTAATTTAGGTTTCCAGGAGAAAGGATTGACAGAATACACTATGAAAAAACTTGTATTTTTGTACAGCTTTGTCCTTTGGAAGTGTTGGGGTACAATAGCTGTACTTTTCACATGTGCCAGCAGTACATGAAATACACCCAGGCAGTTTTCACATGGAGCAACACACAGCGTGGACAGCTTCCGTCCAGTTTGATCAACTTAAACGCAAACAAAACAAAGTCTGATGATGGGAACTGGGGGTTGAACAAGAGTTCACACTCTGAAATTGTGGTTGAGTGTTCCGAAGTCAAACAGAGCCTCTGGGAGGTGAGAATTCAAGCGGCCTTTAGGTGGCATCAGACCCTCGCGTTTGCTGCCTTTGTTCCCCGCAGTCTCAAAGCCACCAACAAAGCGCTTTCAAAGAAGGTATTTTTGGTGGAGATTTTGTGGGCTTTATTCCAGTTCCAGTGCAGAGAGATGAAAGCAGACATCTGGCTGCCGGACTCATTTTCTATATTGATTCATTTCAAAATCCAGCAATGGAGCAGGCTTTGTCAGGGAGTCAAGACTCCTCCTCTCCCCTCCATCCTTTTGCAGCAAGCTAAGAATGTTGGTGAAGCTTTTTTTAACTTTTTCACTCACTCCACTAAGCAGAATAATATCAGTTTGTTCAATATTTTATCTCTACCAACCCTACCTAGAGGCCCGAGACTTCTCAGTGGTTCTGGATGGTGGGGCAGAAGTCACAGGAGATCCCAGTAGAAGACCACTGGTGCCAGAGGTTCCCACACCCTTCTCTCTCACCTGCTTCCACATGATGAATTCCAGGTGCATTTCCTTTCACATTTGCAGTGGTAGCTCGATACAACTATGTGTCTCTGGAGCTTTTGCAAATTTTTAATTTGCAAATGTTATTTGTCAAAACAAAACTTGTGCCCTGGCTTATCAGGGTGGTGAGTAGTTGAACTCTGTAAGGAGCAAGTGAAATTCTCTGGGGTGGTGACGTGGTCCCGGGCATGGTCCTGACCGCTCCCAGCCCTGGCTGACATTGCCAGCTGGGTTTGACCTTCGGCATGTCAGCTGCTGGCTGCTCTCTGACCTCCCAGGCACAGCACTCATCCCTCTCCTCCCAAAGGTACAGAAAGTTCAAACCCAGACTGAAGTGAGGTGCTTAACTTAATGGCCTGGCTTTTCTCGAAAGGCTGAGCACTTAGCCATGCCAGGGAGAGCTGCAGGAGACCAAGTTGTTTAGCCCTCAGCTTGACGTAGTGGGAGCCAAATAATCCCTGAACTGCAGGGGAAATGTAGCCCCCAACATCAGCATTTTGAGTAGCTGTGCTTGAGGATCTTGCAGGGACTGAATTTCTCAGTGAACATCCTGTCACCTTTCCCTCTCCTCCATGCCCCCAATGGGATGGAAGAGGAAAGGTTGCTGCAGATGGCTGAATTTCTGTGTCCAGGGTGTTGAGAGCAACTGACTGACCCCAAATAAACCTGCCATGTTGGGGGTCTCTGAGTGTTAATGGCAGTGTGGGGACCTGCTGAGCTTGTCTCTAAGCTGGTGTTTGGCACAGTGGCACTGAAGCCTGGGGACACTTCAGGTCCCTGCACCAGTGGCCATGTGGGGCAGACGTGTACCCAGACAGGTGCTGAGCTGGGGCCTCAGAGGTGCTCCAGAGGACCAAAGCCACCTCACCTCCTGAATTGTACTTTTGCTGGGTGCCAAAAAGAGCCTACAGAAAACTCTGAACACACTGCATCAGCAGCAGTTTACACAGTGCTTTGCCCTTGGATGTTGGACACTTTCAGCCCCAATCCTTCTTTAAGTGGATGGACAAGACAGAGGCTGGCTATTAAATCCACTCAGCAGAATGGGAATGTGGGACAATAATTCCCTTTCCCAAACAGGAACTACCAATTTCTTATTCCAGTGAGTATAAGCATCCTCCCCTTTCTAGCAGGCAGAGGCACAGTGTTTTCAATACTTACTCTTTCCATCTGGCTAGACAGCTCTCTCAAACACCAATACCTATAATTACATATATTATATATATTTGTATATACATATTACACATGCTAATTATATCTACAGAGGCATTAAAACATTTACCCTGCTTGACTTCAGTTTTATTTTAAAGTTGGCAGCATCCAACCAACATTAGGAATATGCTGCATAAATAAGTAGAGTTTATTTAGATTTATTCAACAGTGTTTATAACTAATAAGTAACCACATCCATTTAAGTCCTGATCTCCTGGCTGGCATGTTACCTACATGTGATCATTCACCTTCAGCTGGAGCAGCTGGTTCTTCCTGGATTTATTTAATGGAGCTAACTTCACAAATGACCTGGAAGAGGCACATTGGGCAGAATTTGCTCTGCCACTGTCAGTCTAATGGGAGAATATTTGGGCATTGCAGTAGTTTTCTTATAAACAGATATTTTGGGCTGTCTTACTCCACTTGGCTTGGTTTCTGCCTTTCCAGTTCCAGTATGGGCAGTTCCCATAAGCAGAGAAGCTCTGGCAAGCAGGAAGCATTCCCCAGTGTCAGCCCATGCCCAGCATATAGATTAAATAATTTTTGCTGCACAAAGCCAGACAGGCTCTTTGAGCAACTCAAGAGCACGTGTGCAAGTGCCACTTTTGGCAGCTGCCTTTAATTGGATAGATGCAGTTATGAATTGATTTTAGGATTTTGGGATTTAGACAATGCAATTCCTCTAGTCATAAAGAAATGACAGCACCTCTTAGCTCCTGTGTTAATCAAAATGCTGTGTCTAGGGGCTGGGATGGCTATTTCCATGGTCCAGCTCCAGTGGTGGGAAGGGTGCTCCTCCCTGCCAGCCAGTGGCTGTTGGATGCCCTGTGCTGCACTTTGGGCAGCAGGGATAGTGACAAGTTACTGATGGCTCCCTTCATCCCTTTACTCCCCTGTTGGTTCAGTGTCCATTTCCTGTCTGTGAGTTACCTTGCCAATCTCCTTAATGCCATGTGCCACCCCAGTTCATCCAGCTGTGGCTGTCAGAGAGCATTTAACATGGCAAGGGAGAATGGGAGTGTGACTGAGCTTGTCTAGACATCACTAAGGCAGAGAGGTGAAAGGCTCCTCGGGTGGTAACGTAGTGAACAGAAGCTGCTCCAACAGCTCTGCCAAACCTCTGCCCATTCCTGCCTTGGGAACACCACCAGGGTGTGATTTGCCACCAGCCGTGGCTCAGCCCTACTGTCCTGGCAGACAAGACAAAAGCCACTAGAAGTGAGGGTGTGCAGTAAGTTACCAGCAGCTCCCAGAGAGCGGATGAGCAGGAGTGTGTTTGCTGTTGCATCACCTGCTCCCAAACATGCTCGGGAGCATTGCTGCACAGGAACAGGACCTACCCCCAAACCTACCCACTGATGGGTGCTCCCAACCACCCCAGGCAGAAACATGCACTGTGGGTGCTGTGCACCCCTTTGCCATTGCCCACACAGAGACTTTGCTGTGGCGGAGCTTTGGAGGAAGCCAGGAAACATCCCATGCCTGCCTGCCAAGGATGCAGCTCTGCAAAGGCAGTGGAGCCACATTCTGACCCCCCAGCTGAGCACTTGGCCAGGGCTCTTCAGCCCTGACAGACACAGACTCCTCTTCCATCTCTTGGTGGGATAAAAACCACCCACCCTATTGTTCACAGCCATCCTCTCAAAGTTTATAAATAAACCCCATTTCCCTGCTGTCTTTGTGCTTTCCCATTTTGACGCACCCTTGATTTCCTCCTGTTCCAGAGGCCTTCAAACAAACAGCTCCTATTTCTGTTGTTGGTTTGCTTCCTCCCAGCCCGTGTCGGGGCAGGCGCCGGTGGCAGTGCCTGTGCCTGGGCGCACGTCGGGTGCCAGGTGCCAGGATGCCGAGCGCCGGGACAGGGTTATCTGCCAGTTTCCCATAAATTACCCCATGCTGAAGGTGTGGGTGTTAATGTGCAACTTGGTGACAAAGCAGCTGGTTTTATTGCATGTGCAGCATGTTAGCGATGGCAGGAGGATGCTGAGAAGTCTGGGGATGGGATATGGGAGCCTGGTGCTGTCCCAAACAAGTCTTCCATCCACAGGGTGAGGCAGAGCAGTCAGGCTCCTTCAAATCCAAGCATGGGTTGGATTTGAAGTGGGTGATCCACAGGATTCACCGCTGCCCAGACAGCATCACACCTCCACTATCCCAAAAATACTGGAGTGTTGAACATGAGGTGATTCCCCAATTAATTTTAAGGGCGATACTTAATTTCTAGGCATTTGAAAGCTCACTTCCTGCTGGCAATTTGCTACCCTTTAACAGCAGTTCTGGTTACCAGCATCTTTTGGGTAAATATTTAAGGAACACTAAAATCCACCCATGGTCTATATAGCTGCCCTTCTCTCTGTATCAATATTGGGGATTGCTCATGTAATGCATGGCTGTATTAGATGTGGTCATAAATGGAGGTCTGTGCCCTGGCCAATACAAGGAAGGGCGTGTTTTGCTTTTCCAGCAGTTGCATTGCAAGGGCAGGCTAATTTTTAACTCTCTCCTAATATTCACACCATCTGGGTGAAATCTTTGTCCACTGACTGGAGCCTGGGGTACAAGCAGAGCTGGAGAGGGCAGGGATGCTCTGAGCATCATGGTGCTGCAGGGTGAGATCTGAGTATGAATTAAGTTTTCCCTTTTTGTTCCTTTTGACTACTTCTGCTGAAACCAATCTCCTGAGAAACACTGAGGGCTAGCAGAGGTGTTATGACAGCCCTTCTGCCTCCTAAGTTAAAAAAACCTCTTGGGTTTTCATATCCAGCTGGGTCATTGCCAAGCAGGAGTGAAGTTGCCATCTCCCCTATCTTACCCACTAAGGTTAAAAAAGAGCAGAGAGAGAAGTCTTAAAATATCTTGATACCTGAAAATCAGGAAGAAGGAAAAGCAAAGGCAGGATAAGGGATGTGCTGAGCTGTAACAACACGTGGGCAGCCCCTGTGCTGGCACAGCCCTGGTGACGTTGTGGGCACTCATGACTTCACCCCAGCTCGCCGCGGTGCAAGCGGGTGTCTCCAGTTGTTTGACATTTCCCCTCCTCCTCCCCAAGGCCGAGACGTCTGTCTCTCCATATCCCGCCCATGTCTGGAGCCACCAGCTCCAAAGGGGAGCAGAATCAGACGGCGGAGTTTCCCCGCTCCGCTGCCTTTGTGTGCAAACCGGGTTTATCTGTATTGTTTGACCAGTGCCAGCAAATTACACCCTGCCTAATGCGTCGTTAGGGAGAGGCAATTAAACACCAACCCAACGAGTATTGCGGCCAGCATGACTGGGGAGAAACAGCTGCAATCTGCATGGCAGCTGGGAGAGACGGGTGGAAAACATGAACCTCTTTATTTGTGCCTTTGCTCTACCCTCTGCCGTGTCTGGCTGCCCGGCCGGGTGAAACCTGCGCGGGGCAGGGATTATGCCTGGATCCAGGGAGTTTTCTCTGGTTTGACTTCAGCCCAAGTGGTGCCCGTCCTGTGTGGTGCTGGGTCAGGTCACCAGAGGTCACAGGACTTTGCTTTTGCCCTGCAGAGCATTCCTCCGGCTGCTTTGCAGCCCTTGCAGCCCTGTGGGCAGTTCTTGCAGGCACATCCTGTACATCCCTCTAGGATTTAGTGCTCCAGCTCAGTTTCCCATCAAATCAACCCTGGTTTTCTATGGCAGCTTCTTCAGTGCCCTTGCACCCAAGCTCCTGGCACTGAGCTTGTGTCAGTGCCACCCCACCACAGTCTCCTGTGCTGTCCCCAGATGAGATTTTCCGTCCCCTTCCTGTTTCACCTGCCATGATCAACAGCACATTCACATCTCTATCCCTCAGCCTCCAGTGCTGAATCACCCCAAGTGTTTTGCAGACCACGAATCCTGTTGCTAATCGTGGACACCCTAATGAATCATTTTTTCTCCCCAGATGCTCTAGGGGAGGGAGCCATTTTGCTGTGGCCTGGAGTGTTTCCTCAGTGTTATACAAATAAACAGGGGTAGGTTTGAATCAGGATCTCTGGAATCAACTTCCTGCAGGTGCTGAGAGAATTTCTGGGTAGATTTAGAGGGCTGCCTTTGCAAACAGCACTTTTAAGAATCACTGAAGTGATGTTCGAGGTGAAGTGCTCTGGCACCTGGAGCAGGCAATGAGAAAATCATCGCTGGAGTCTCGTGAGAGCCAAGGATTTAAGCTGGCTGTGTGGACTCATCTGCCCCCAAATTCAGCCATCTGAAATGCAGAGCAGATAATTTGTGCTGCTTGCTGCTGTCTGAGAGCCAACAGTCCCAGGTTTACAGAGGGTTTTGAGCCCTAAACAAAGGGTGCACAGGGGGTTCCCAGGAAGGGGAATACCCATGGCAGGACAGCACATCACTAACAGAGAACAACCATGTTCCTGCCAAAGCCATTGCCCACAATCAGCTGCTGATTTAAGCAAGGGTATTTGCCAGGTTGGCCCTATCAGGACCCCACAGTCACTCTTTCTTGCCCTGCACATTGGTTTGGGGCATTTTATGTGGTTTTATTCTGCAAGTTGTTTGCTCTTTGGGGGATCCTACAGAATCTGAGTCCCGGGGGAAACAACAGTCACAGGGAAGGGCACAGGGCTAAAAGTGCAATGAACAGGTCACACTGATTATTGTCTTTACAACCAGAGATTTTTCTAGGCCAGGCAGTATAAGAGATCAGATCTCTTCTTCAGACAGGTATTTGACAGCACAGTGAGAGTCGTCATCAGTGGAATCAGAGCAGGTGAGGATTAGGAAATGGATTGCAAAGTGAGCAACACACTGGCTGAGGGGAGCAGAAGGGCTGGGGGTGTCACCCCCACTCAGCAGAGCTGGAAGCTGCACAAAAGGAGACTCAGGACCAGCAGCAGAGGGTTTTGCTGTGACATGACTGCCATAAGATGTGGGATCTCAGTCCATTGGTTCCTGTGGGATCGCTGTGGGCAGCAAACCAGAGGCTGGGATGCTGAGATTTGTCCCTGGTGCAATGATCAACCACGGCCAGGGTGAGGACTGAGGATGCCAGGCAGGATCAGCCTGGGAGGATGCACAATCCTCCTCCTTAGTTACAATGACAGGGGGCAGAGGAAGATGAGGTGGGGGGGAGAAAATAGCTTTTAAACCACAGATAATGTTGGCACATGAACAAATGGGTATTAAGTGGTGGGGGCTGCTGGGAGACTGGGAAATTTGTGAAGGGGATTATATGACGTGGCTGCTCAGAATAGTTGGACTAAATGACCCAGCCTATCCCCTCTGGTTTTGCCCTCCCCTTATGGCACCAGGTGCTTGGAGTAGCAGCAGGGCTGGTCTATTTGTATTTGAATATTAGGATGTCAAGCAAGTAAAAATGAGAAAAAACATCCAAATACTGGTGTGCTTTTTCTGTTCTTGGGATGCACCAGAAAACCCTCCTGCATCAGCTTCTGGGGTCAAAACTTGCCTGCCAGTTTTGGCACAGTGAGCTGTATTGGAGGGAGATGCTGGTAAGAAGTGAAGGAAATTATTAGGCAACAGCAATTACACTGCAAGAGTCACGAGATGACTCTGGATGCATTCACTGAACCAGCAGAGCTGCTGGCTGGAGGCACTGGAGGCTCCCAAGGTCCCTCCCAAAGCCAAGCTCCTCCTGGAAGCACTGTCCCCTCCAAGCCCATCACTGTGGCTCCCAGCCAGGGCTGCTTTCCCCTGCCCACTGTGTTCTGGCTGCCAAGAGCAGCATCCTTGTGCCCCCAGCCTCCAAACCAACCCCAGCAGCCTTTGCCCATCAGGTTCCTGCAGTCTTTCCCTGGGCACTGACCCTTTCTTCTGCCTGCAGGTGAGCAGTAACTGCAGGTCTGAGCATGACCTCTTTAGCCCATGACATTTTTTCTGAAGTTTAACAAATTTTTAAAGTTGAACCTTCATCCAGCCTTTTATTTGGAATAACCAGCATTCTTCCCTTCCTTTGAAGGGAAGAATGTAATTTTTCACTATTATTTAGTTGCTGCTGTTTCTGGAGTCAAGTGTCAGCTGTGCCCTAATGGATTTCCCCACCTTAACACCAGACCCAGGTACCACAAAGCCCGAGTTAGCCATGAAATCCGAGGAAACTAATTTTACTGTGCAAACCAGGATCTCCTCTTTGTAGAAAATGTCTGGAGAGTCCAAGCTGTGAAAGCTTTGGCAAATCAGAAATAAGGAATTGCTGAAGGACAGTCTGGGGAGGCCAAAACTGAGCCCCTGCCCCTCCAAAACCCTGGGCATCATTTCTGCATGCGCCATCTCAGGGTGGGGATGGCTGGAAAGCTCACAGGACACTTCCCCTTGTAAAGCCTCTGCCTTTCTTTTCCTCTAGGCTTTATCTTCTGCAGCCAGTTTGCCAAGACAAGGCCTGAGGGGATGAAAGGGAAAAACGAGGCCCCTGAGCAGGGGCAGTTTGTGCACAGCCCCAGAGATGCCTGGTTTCACAGCAGCCACCACCTCAGGAAGGGCCTCCTGAGCTGGGGGGACCAGGAGGCTGTGCTCTGACACCAGTTAAAAGGCCAGCTGAGGGGAGGGACACAAAGCATTCCAAAGAGAGAAGAGGCTCAAACCTCCATTGGGGGGTGTGGGATCCTCTTTCTCTGCTCTTCCCACAGTGAATCCTGCTGGGCTTGTCCTAATGGCTCCTCAGCCCTGGCCCAGACAGCACAAATCCCAGAAATGTGTTGGAGACATGTTGGATGTCACATTACTGAGTTGAACATAAAAACTCAAAGCTGAACCATGCAAAATTGCACACTGAGAATATTACAAGATCCTCCTGCCTGGAGCAATGTCAAATGACCTTCTCTTGATCTGCCAGGACTCAAGGATCAATCGGTGTATTCCTAGGAGTGGTGTAAAGCTTTCAGCTGAACAGACGGAGAGCCAGATCCTCCACTTGGCTCTTTGCACCAGGGGAGACACCCTGGGACCTTTTGCCACCTCCATCCTCCCACCTGCCTTAGCAGGTCCCATCCATGCCTCACAGAGCCACCCAGGCCCACCAGGAATATTCAGCATTTAATCCACCCACCAAGAGATGTGCCTTTTTTCTGCCGGCACAAGGCAATTTCAGACCATATGTGTGCTTTCCCTTAAGGGTGGGCAAGAAAAAATCTTTATTATTTTTATATCAGAGCTGCATGGCAACTACTGTGAAAGGCCAAGTGTGAATGGCAGAGAACTA
Organism: Passer montanus; assembly: GCF_014805655.1. NCBI lineage: Eukaryota > Metazoa > Chordata > Aves > Passeriformes > Passeridae > Passer > Passer montanus. The sequence goes on from NW_024366703.1 coordinate 9,629,455, forward strand.
GTGGGAGCTGAGAAGAGCTCGTGTCATCTCCCACCCTCTGAGACAGGAAAGCTACTATTTATTACAAAGATGGAGAGTGGGGAGGGCAATTAGGAGGCTGGAAGTGGAAAAAAGAGCTCATTGTAAAAGCAGAGATCATTGCTCAGGTTTGCCTGATGAATGCTGAGATCAGAGGGCACCACACAGGATTTCAAGGAGGACCAATCCTTACAGGATTGTAAGGAGGCATTTCAAAGGAAATTAAGTAGAAGCTTTAGAGGTACTAGCAGGATGAACCTGTAAATAACAGCATCATAAATGGATCTGAGAGAAGCAGTATGGCAAGGCAGGAGCAGGCGAGAGGGACCATCACCACTATTTGTAGCTTAGTTATTCCCAGCACACGCCAAAAGAGAGCATCAAGGACAGACTGCAGAGGCGATGTGGCAGTGTGGGCAGCCAGAGACACCCAGTGAATCCACGGAGCTTCCTGAGCCCCAGCACAGGATCAGGAGTGCTCAAGAGGACCCACCTTAGGCATGACAGCTGCTGGAGCAGGCACCTGAAACCCTGACAAGGGCCTTTCTCCTGGAGCTCCTCTGAGTTATCCTGATCTCGTGTTTCATTTAGGAAGCAGTGGGGAAGTGAAAGGCCATTGTAATGATGGCTTCATAAGAGGGCTGGATGCATCCCCCCACTCTGGGTCTGGCCAAGTGAGAATCAGGCTCTGGCAGCACCCTAAGGCCATGGAGCCCTTGCTGCAAACATCTAGCAGCCCCACAGAAGGATGTGTGGCCTGCTGTAAATTGCAGTCCCATGTCATGCCTTGGGACAAGGGACAACAGGCAGCAATAGCAGGTGGCAGCTGGGGGCCTGGCAGGACAGCCTGGAGCTCCAGGGGAGAGCTACATGTATTAATTATTGACTAGTGAAAGAAGAGATATGAGATTTCACTGACCTCTGTGTCTCCTGCATGCAGGCAGATTTCTGCACCCCCATTAAATCATACTTGGGCAAGGAGAGGGGTGATACCTGCACTCACCATGGGGCTGGGGCCATTAGGAGTGATGCCAGTAACACTAAAAACTACCTGGGTCCAACAGCAAAATCAGGGTTTTAGGAGTCACCCAGGTTCCATGAGAGATCTTCTCTCCCTCCAGGGCACAGCTGCTCCAGACCAGCTCTAGCCCATCCCCACCACAACAACTGTGTCCATTTCAAAGAAGGAAAAAAAAAGACGTGTGATAGCCTCCAAACAATTTTTCAATATCTTTGTATCACTCTTGTGCAGCAAGAAATGCCTGCCCATGGCAGACAGCAGCATAACTATCACTTGGAAAATGAGTTAGTCCTTCCAAAATTACTGCAGCAGGCTTTTATAGGCAGGTGAAATTTTAAAGGGATTACACTGGGATTAGCCTGAAAGGAAAGAGAGCAGGTGCTTCCAGGAGCTTTTGCAGACCAAAATCCAGGGCTGTCTTGGCTCCCACCCTTTAAAACCCTGTCTGAACCCTGCCAGGTCTGTCCAGGGGGTGATTTACACTGGTGCTGCCACTGGTACAAGCTGAATGGATAACACCTGCGACGTGGGGAAACAGCTGCTGTGTGTGATAGCACCAGAACAAGGTCAAAATACACCCACCAAAGGGGACAGCATTTGTGCTCAGGGCAGGAGCTCTGTTTTCCTCTGTTCAGCCCACACGAGGTGATTCCCATGGCAGAGGGGAAGGGATGCCCTCTCTCTGCCCCAGGGGTTTCTCCTGGCACCTCACACCACCTGGCAGCTTGGCACCTAAACCCACACCTTGCTATGTTATGCAGCACTGCAAAATGAAGCACTCACTCCAGCAATCCTACCTCTTATCTAATCCAATCCCCAAATGATGGGGTGGATATTTTCCCCACTTTCACAGGTATGAATTTGGCAACATCCCTGTGGGCACCCAACCTCTGCACTCCTGGGCCACGCTCCCCTCGCTGTGCTGAGGGCAGCCTGCAGCCACAGGCTGCTGATAAAAGGTCCAGGGATGTCCCACAATGCGAGAGCTGCTCGGGCCATGCTGATGGTGTGGGCCTTGGGCTCACCCCAGCTCACCCCAACTCCCATTGCCATGGACCCATGGGGCTGCACTCAGATCTTCCACTTTTACCTGAGAAGCAGCTTCCCCATGGCCTTGCAGAGAAAAAATTGACAGTGAGAGTTCAGGATGAGCTCAAAGGCTGAGCAAAGTACAAGAGAAGGAAAATAAAGAGAGCATGCCCTTAACTGGCTGTATTCAGAAGTGGCTGAGGGTGCTGGACCATGGCTGCTGGATGTGCAGAGCTGGCAATGCTGCAAAACTTCGTATCTTATCACTCCTGTGTTGCCTCTCTAATTCTGGGTGCTTTCCACTGCCCACATCCCCTAAATCCTCCATTCCTCTTGAGCCAGTTCCCTTTGAATGCCTGCCCTTGGACCATTCCCTCAGGAATACTTTTCTCTGTGGAAGTGCCTTTAAAGAGAAATTATCCTGGAACTAAGCTAGAAGGGAAAGGGATAAAAATGATGATTATTCTGGCTTCAAACCTGAGAAGTCACTGGGAAAAGTGGTACCTGCTGAATCAGGCACCAATTCACACAGAGCATTCCAAAAATCACTAGAGAAGTGTTGTGCAGGTGCACAAGGAGGACCAAGAAATGCAGCTGGTAACACAGGGTTACCATTAGGTACAAGATCTACAGTATGGACTCTGGATAGCCATAACATCCTCATCCTCTGGGAGAGCACCTGAGATTTTTAAATCATCTGATTTATAAGCAATCTGATGCTGGCTGCCTCTGGTGCCTTTGGTGTGTTTTCAGCAATGACCTCTTGTACTTTAAGGTGAGGTCCTGGAAAGCCTTCTGCCCGATGGTGAGCCAGCAGAGAGGTGCCCTCCGTGTCCAGGTCCCCAGTGGCTGCAGCTGAGGTTCATTACAGCAGTCCCACCACCAGCTCAATCCCTGCACAGTTAGAAAGGCAGAGACTTTCTGAGTGATGTTTTAATGGGAGTGTTTGCCCATGCACGCTCGTAAAGCAGGGATCGTGTCTTATCTCAGCTAGTCAGTGGAGTTAATAAAAGCCAAGTACATTCTGAGACCTTCACTGCCTGGATGTACCCTACGGCTCAGCCTGGCTCCCACCTCTGCTCAGCCCTTGCCTAATCCTGCTCTTAGGGGTGGCCAGCCACCTGCGGGTGCTGAGCACACCTGAGCCTGGCAGCGGCGTTCTGTCCCGAGCACACCAGGCTCTGCCTCCTCACTCTTCTTCAGTAAATCCAGAGGATGCTTTGTGCCCTCCCCGCTACATCAGTCCGTTCTGGGCTGCCAAACGCAGTGATGGGACAAGTGGTGGCATTGTTGGTGTGGCAGCAGCCGCGCGGTGCTGCCGGCGCGGAGGCGGTGCCAGATGGCCGCGGGAGAGGCTGCCTTGAGCCGCCCTGCTCGGGAGCTGGCCCAGCCCCGGCATGTGCCGGGGGAAGGGCATGTGACCGACGAAATCCCGCAGCCATGCTTCCCAAAAATAGCCCGCTGGCCCCCAGCAGTTGGGTGCCGCGTGGATTGCATTGCATGCGCTGCAGGCTGGGGCACCGTCCCCTCTCAGATGATTCAGGGCCCCGTGATGCTGCGGGCTCCAGGTACCCATTAGCACTCACAGCATTCCCAAACGCCACCACCACCTCCCTTCTCTGCTCTCCAGCCAGCTCCGGTCCCTGGCAGGCGGGTGAGACCCACGGAGCCCCACGGCAGGCAGGTCCCCACGCCCCAGCACATCTGTGGGGCGATGCTTCTCCCCAGCCGCTCCCACAGGGCTGCCGAGCGGAACAGACCGACCCGACCGGCCGGGCAGGAGCGGGGCTGGGTGCTGCGAGCCCAGCTCCGTGCTTCAGGTGCTGCTGTCACCGATGGAAGGGGCCAGGAGGGTGTTGGAGGTCACTTGTTGCCAGCCTGGTGCTAGTGGAGTCCACCCCGCCTACGCCCTCAAAATTCATGGACCCGAGATTGCAAATGACTTCTGGAAGTGCAAATCCTTGCCCTTCTCCAGGCTGGGTCAGGTCCTGCGCTCCCTCCTCCGGGCGCAGCTGCTCTTTCTCACCTCCCTGACTGCAAAACAAGGGAAAACAATCTGTAGTGTGCCCGGCCCTGACCCCAGCTCTGCAGGGATGGATATGGAGAGGGTGAGGGAGGCTGGTGCATCCTCTGCCTTCGATTTACTTTGAAAAAAATATTTTATTAATTGCTTTTAGTGTCTGAACCCAGAGAGAGCTTTCTGGGGGGCACTGCATAATAGAGGAGTAATTTGACATTAAACCGCTAGTGCTTCATGCCGAGGAGCCCCTTTGGAGCTCGGGGCTTGCCTGCAGTGCTGGCCCCATCGCCCCCAGCGCTGGGCGCAGCACGGGCTCCCCTGTCACGCTGGGTCCCTGAGCAGGGACAGACCCTCGGGCAGTGGCGGGAGGTGACACGGGGTGACAAGCGCCAGGGCAGGCTCGGCTGTGCCTCTGTGTCCTGGGGGCGGGTGCAGCTGGGCCCCCACCAGTGCCGCCAGCGCAGCCGCCCCTTTCCGCGGGGTCATTCCCCGCCGCGGAGCTGTAACGCACCCCGGGGCTGCTGAGCGGCGACCCGCCGGACGGACGGACGGACGGGCACAGCGCGGCGCGGGGAGGCGGCGGGGCATGGGGAAGCGCGGCCGGCCGCGGAGGGAGCCGCGGAGCGAGCCGCGGAGCGCAGGGGCGGCCGGCGGGGCCCGGTGCCCCCTCGGGGACATCTGCAACACGAGCCCCGCGGCGGGCATGGACACCTTCCTCTACAACGTGCAGGTGCTCCTGGAGGCCGCCAGCTACCTGGAGCGGATCGAGAAGGAGAATAAAAGTAAGTGCGGGCTGGCGGCCGTGGCCGCGCGTGTGCGTGACCGCCGGGCGGCCAAGGGGAGTGAGAAAAATAAACCAAACTTTCGGCTGGCTGCAGGGGCTGGCGACGCAGTGACAAAGGGCGCCGGGGCCGGCCTGCACCCCCCGCGGCAGAGGCGTGCGTGCGACCCCCGCCGCCACTGGGCAAAGCGGGCCCGGGGGAAAGTTTGGGATGGAGAGTGGAGCGGGACGGCGCGGGGAGGGGGGCGCATCTCCGGTTCTCGGGGACAGCGGGCTCGGAGCGGCACCGAGAGGAGCCGGGGGGGCGGCGGGCCCCGCGCGGAGCCAGAGCCGGTGGCGGAGCCGGAGCGGCGGGGGAGGAGGCGATGACACGTCCCCGCTCCCCCCGCCGGGGCATGGGCAGAGTCACGTAGGCAAGTGGCAGCGCTCGCCAGGTAGCCGGCGGGGAGGAGAGCAGAGGGCAGGGCAGAGCAGTGCAGTGCAGGGCAAACGTCCGGTGCGGGGCGGTGGCCAGCCGCGCCGCTAGCCTCCTGCTCCGCGGGCGCGGAGGGTGCGCGTAGCCCGCGGCTTTCCCCCGCGGAGCGGCCTGCCGAGCGGGCACGCGCGCTGCGCGGGCCGGCGGCGCCGCGAGGAAGAAGCGCTTCGGGAACAAAGGGGCGGCCGGGGCCCGCGGCGGAGCGCG